>NW_022196914.1:36218130-36236203 GCF_008632895.1 Mastomys coucha | reverse complement strand
AAAAAAAAAAAAAAAGATTCTGTTCTCTGGGTGTGAAAGGTGTTCTCTCTAGAGCTCCTGCCAGCTAGAGCTATAGGTATACTTCCTTGGCACTGCTTTGATAACACTTCTCATCAGAGTCTGTATTATCACTCTGACACACATAGGCCAACACTTGAGTCATAGGTTAATTCACTGAGGTAGGTTACCGCCATGAGTCACTTTTTAGAACAAAGATGCCTTTAAAATAAATCCGTCCAACTTGACTTATAATAACTTGGCATTAATCTTTAGATCATAGCCTTCCTGGGAATCTACTAAAAGCTACTCTCCACACTCACACACTCACACACACACACACTATGACTTTGAGAAAGTTTGTACATTCCCTATGAAGAAATTCCAGTCAGGGATTCTCTAACCAAGATGGCCACTATTTGGCTAGATTTAATTGAGAGGAAACCTACAATATACTGTTGTCATCATTTTAGGTGGCAAGCTAAGACAGGAAAGGCAATGATTCAGACATTACTCATTAAGTTTATGCCTTTATAATTTTACAAAAGCATATTATAAAATAATTATAATAGATTAAATAGACCTTCCTAGTCCCTAAAATGCAGAGGGTAATTAGGAAGAAATTTCAGCCAGAAAGAATGGTATTTACACAAGTGGACAAAGTCCAGGAACCTGCCCCTTAGAGGCTACAGCTCTAATCACTAAACAGGACAAAGTTCTCTGAGGATGTTGGCTGAGGAGACTTCATGGTTAGAATCAGAAGACAGCAAAGGCTTGAGTCCTGTCCACATGGTCCTGCTCATCTGATTCCAAGGCCTACATCCAGGTTTCCAGCCTGACCAGAACCAGCTCTGCTGAGCCCTACTGGGAAGTCTGTCAGAGCTCCATGAACACTAGACTTAAAGTTAGCATAACAGAGCTTTATAGTCAGGACAGGGTGAGCATCTATTCTGGCTTATCAGGCATTCTCCAGAGTTTAGAGCTGAAAGTTTTGCATCACAGGGAACCCCACAACCCTAGAAAAAACAGGTCACCCCATTACAATGCATGCTCCTCACTGCATGGTCTGCATACTTGAAGAGGGTACTTAATCTCAGGCACCTCAGTTTCTACTTTAAGTGAAGACAAGATCGATGTATTTTAAGAAATTATAAAGAGTTGGTTTATGGTGATGGATATTAGATACCAAGTCCAAGTAGGCCAGCCTACTAGGTACACCAACAATGTAATATTGATTGATGATACTTTCAGACTCTCTGCTGTGATTGACCTCATACAAACAATTATTTGCTCCCTTGCCTTATTTGTACTCAAGGAAGACCTGGTCCTAAATCCCACAGTGAGCTATCAGAGTTCAGAAGGACATCTTCAAGATTAAAATGTTATAGAAGTACAAACTAGCTTTTACCTCTTGCTGGTTTTAGGTTCTCCCATTCCTTCAAATTCTTTACATTTCAAATGCGCAAACTTCCACCTCAAACATCCAAACGTCCACCTCAAAATACTCTCAGAAGATTACAAACTGTCACTAGTAGGCTTTATTTAAATCAGGCTTCTGGTAATGTTTACATTTTAACTTTCTTGTTTACATAATCGATGGTTGTATATCCCATTAAATTCACACCAAGAATCTGCTGATCCCTTAATAACTGTATCAGTTGATACAGTTGATAATAACTGTATCAACTAGGGTAAGCTGCCCTGTGCATACAATTGTTGCCATATAAGCAAGTTGAGAGTATATTTTCCACCAGTCAAGTGTCACTGTAGCAGGAATCTTCTGCCTTTGTCTCATTCTTAGGGCTTTCTCCTTCCAGACTGTCATTTTCTGACTCCAGAATTCTGTCTGTTAGAGCTCTAGTCATGGCAGGCCATACGGTGTTTGGATACTAAGGAAGAAAGGGAGACTGAATCTAGAAAAAGCACCAAAGCATAAGCCCATGATACTATTCCCCTAGTGACTGGTTAGTGGCTTACGGCCATGATCACAGCAGCTGCAGGTCTCTGTCCCTCGGGACTATGCCAAACACCACTCCTACTCTGGCCAATAAAATAATGAATGGAACTCTGCTGATACTGGAGCGCGATTGTTAGGTCAATGGGCAAGCAAAATGTTTAAAATATACTTTAATCTCGGTTTTGAATCCCTAGAGTACAGAAAATTTTCACAGGTGAGGTTTTAAAGAATCTTATATTCTCTTGAGTATATATTTACACCTCGATAGCTATTCCTTGACTGTGTTATGAATTAATTCTACAAGTAGCCAGGAACTCTTAAAGAGATTATTTCTTTTTTAATATATATTGATGAAGATTCAGCTCTATACAGAATGATGAGTGGTTCTTCATCCCATGGTTTAGAACTGGGTAATGTAGTGGTGGCTGACTGCTGACTGTAACATTAAATCAAGGAAACAATTTTTAACCAGGAGTACATCATTCAGTTGCTATGTGCAAACAGGAGCTAGAATCTCTTACTCAACGTGACTTACAGAACTTTAAATGGGTGCCACGCACACAGTACAGCATTGAACTCTTATGTGTACTTCTTTAGGTACAATGATCGTTCTCAACATTGAACTTTAATCTCATTCAAATGGGCTGTCAACTGAAACATCCTTTCAGCTGAAAGTAGCAGTGAGAAGTGTCAGTGTTGGCTCCATAGGTATAATAGCTAAGTTTGTTGATGAAAGCATCCGAGACAGCCCATATGCTTTATGGTCATAAAGACAACAGGAAACCTGGAGTGCCAAGCATAGCATTTACCCACTCAGGAAAATACATCAAAGAAAATCATGGTATACATTTACTGTAAATAACAAAATAAAATTAGGGAGGCCTTTTACTTAGGAGAGAAAACAAAAAATTAAAATATACAAACTGTGGCCGTTTGTTGATATCCCTTGTGGAAGCCCCTAAAAGATGATTCAGGGGCATCAGCAAAAGTAGAGGCTAAAATTTATTATACTAATTTAGAGCTGGCTGTTTTCTGGATCAAAGCAGTCATCCCCAAGGATTCCTTAAAGTGGAAGATCCTGTGAGGAGTGTAGATTGTTTGTCCTGCACAGATTGATTGTGTCCTCAATCCCATAAATTACATCATATATAATATACCTTTTCGTTTGTTTGTTTTTTGAGACAGAGACTCACTGTGTAATCAAATTTTCCAATTTGATCTGGAACTTACTATGTAGCCCAGGCTGACCTCAGACTTAACGATTTCTTGTTTTTGCTTCCAAAAGGCCGGGTGTCAGTTGAGCACTATCACGCCCAGGTTTAATATTTTTGTTTAAACTTTCTGAGACTGACCTAGTACACTAGACTGCCAATTGATCCTCTCTCAGTCTGGGGCAGAGGCATGTGCTGCCACATCTGCCCACCCAAGCAGGAATGTCAGTGCTGCTCTCTGTCCTCTACGGTGAGTGCATTTTACAGGTCACAGAATTCAGCCACAATAATACCACTTTTCCCCATTGGTTAAAAACAACCAAGTACATGCAGATTAAAATAGATACTGTTAAATGAATATGTAATACTAAGTATTGTTGTGCCAGGAAATGTGCATGAACCCCCAAAAGATCACCAAGGAGCTAAATCTGATGCAATCACAGTAGGTCTCTTAAGTTTGAGCTTGTACTCCCTGCCAACTTCGACACAGAAGAAAGGTGGAGCCCCCAGCCCTGTTTCAGGCAAGCATTTATAGATGTAAGAAGCGGTTATATACATCTGATACACATCTGATTGGGGGAAGGGGGTCATTATGGCCTTTAACCTAACTAGCTGGTGCTGTGAGTCATACCATAAACTTAACTTTTGTTTTCCTCCTGATTGGTGGTTGTTAGGAAGTGAAGTGTCAGGGTCAGGCTTGTAACATGGAGGTACAGATTTGGGGGAGAATAACCTGGAAACTGGTGCTAGACACAAATTTTGTTGGGGTGGGAGTAACCTGGAAACTGGAGAGGGATAGTGGCCTGTTAGTTAACTTGAGTTTAACCTTAAGTCAGGTTCACTAAAATGGAGTCTAAACCTAAAAGATTTAGTCTCTCATTCCCCCCATATCTCTGGTCTAAGCCAGGTTATGTCATCTTTTGATTATTTAAGGTGGTCAGGGAGTGTAGGATCCCCTGGATGTAGGGAATTCAAAAGCAAGAGAGATTGTTGTTAGCAGAGTGGAGTTGAAGGTGTCTGTCCCATATTAAATTGTAGGGTTATGGGGTCCCATGCCTGCTCCACCACAGGGTTCTTGGCTTGATGGTGGCAGTGGGCTTGAGCATGGCTTGCTGATCATGGTTGGGAGCACAGAGAGGTCTCCTACAGGAGATTAGACAGCAGTCCTATAGGCAAAGGCCTTTTCCTTGGATCACCACGGTGGATCCAGATGAAAAGGCAGTCCATGGTTTTAAGGCATTTATTGTCATGGCAGAAAGTGGATGAGTAAAACCATACCCCACTTCTCAGGGTGGGCCTGAGGTTAAATACCTTTTGCAGGGAAGAGTGTCTGCGAAGGAAAGCTTATTGGCTAAGCCCTCCAGGCCTATAGGTACCTCATTAAAATGGAGATCTGTCTTGAGCTTATGTGACCACAGGTCACATCCTCTACAGGTGTAGGACCTTGGGGTTTTGCCCTTACATGACTGGTGGCTGCAAATCTATATGCAATAATCATGGTGTTGTCAAATTTTCAAGAGTTTCTTAATATAATTACTGAGTCTCAATATGCAGAAAGGGTTGTTCAGCATAGAGACTGCTGAACTTATTCAGAATGATTCTGAATTGATTCCACTATTTATTCAGCTACAACAAATTATCAGAAATAGGAGGTATCCACTGTAATAACACACATAAGATCCCATACATGTCTGCCAGGCCCTCTGGCACATGGTAATAATAAAATTGACCAACTATTGATAGGAAGTGTACTAGAGACTTCAGAATTCCTTAAAAACACCATGTTAACAGCAAAGGTTTAAAGAAAGAAGTCTCTATCACTTGGCAAAAAGCCAAGGAAATTGTGAGGCAGTGTTCTACTTGCTCATTATATAACCAAACTCCATTGCCTATAGGAACTAACCCTAAGGGTACCCAAAGAAATGACATTTGGCAAATGGATGTCTTTCCATTTTACAGAGTTTGGTAAACTGAAATATGTGTACCATACTATAGACACATATTCAGGATTTCAATGGGCAACTACATTAGCAGCAGGAAAGGCTGATTCTGTAATTAGAATTTGTTAGGAGTTATGGCCATTATGGGAATATCCATACAAATTAAAAGACAATGGTCCTGCGTATATCTCTAAAAAGATGAAGCAGCTTTTGCATATTATAATATAAAACATGTTACAGGCATATCACACAATCCTACAGGACAAGCAATTATGGAGAGATCTAATCGAACTCTAAGGGAGATGCTTAATAGGCAAAAGTGATCAACAAGAACCCCCAAAGATAGATTACATAGTGCTTTATTAACCTTAAATTTTTTAAATGCTAATAAACAAAACACCACAGGTGCTGAAAGACAATGGATTGTGGAAAAAACTGTTGAACTAAACCAGCCTGTTTATATAAAGGATATTCTAACATTAGAATGGAATACAAGGCTTAGATTCAGTCCTTCTTCTATAACTTCTATAACTGATATTATAAACTGTGTTTAAATGAATAAGCAATACAAGTTCAGGGTCAGATGGCAAACTCATGGTCATGAGTTAATTAAAACGATGTTTCTGTGATATTTCAATTAGAGATGACCAAGAGTACTCAAAGCTTAACAGTTCAAAGTTGATTTGGGTAGATAGATAGTCCTCAAAGGTGTCAGAAGTCTACAGAATATAATGGTTATGGACATTTCTTTTTTAAAGATCATTTGACTAGAGACCTGTTTGCTGCTGACAGCATCCCCTTCTTGGTTTCAGAGAAGAAATTGAGCATCAGTGGAGTTGCTCCAGTTGTGGTGAGACAGTCACTAGGCAAGAATTGCCTCATTCCTTCTACAGACAAAATACTGTCCAAAAAAAGGACACACTATGAGGAATAGTCAACTGGTAATCTCTGCCAAGACAGGATGATCAGTCCTTTAAATTCTGCATTACAAAGGTCTGTCAGATGATCCTGGGCCAGGAGGCTGAAGATCAATCCAACATTTTGAAGTACGGGGACTGTCCAGGTGATCAGCAGTCTCTATAAATGGGCTAAGTTTTGGAAGCTATATTATTTGCTTCTCATATTTTCAGGTAATATTAGTCGTTCTTAGATTTCTGGTGGGTTTGAAGACTGGTAGTCTCATAGCCGGCCCAAGCTGTTTACCATTGAGAAAGATGATATAGATTTGAAAGGATGGTTTTCAGATGACATACAATCTAAGCCAGGACATGAGTCAGGTGTAGAATTACATAAGTCTTTTAAGTTAAGATAGATGACAGAGGTCCTATTTAATTAACAAAATGATGGACTAGGCGTTAGGTCCATCTTGTACTTTATAAATTACAAAAGGGTAATAGTTGTGCTCAATTTATATCTGAGATAAAAGAGTCTTTTAATTGGACAGAAAGGGGGAAGTGTTGCGGATAGCCCTAGTCTTGTATTTTGATGCTAATCCCACTCTACTGGGAGGGGCTGACAAGTTGTGAATCCTATACAGGTGCCTTGTGAACCTTCTCCCCACCTTAACTTTTCAAATAAAGGCCAGTGATTGGGCAGGAGGAGAGAAGGTAGAGCTGAAAAGTTTGGGGAAAAAGGGAGAGGAGAGAGAGGACGATGGAGGAGGTAAAAGGAGAATGGAGTAGAAGCACATGGCTTGGAGAAACCGCAAGTTATATGGGATCTTATAGATGGGAATAGAGTAGTGTAGTGCTAGATCTACCCAATCTAGGCATGTAGTTTGTATTCCAATTAACTGAATTGTGATTTCTTTAACTGGGCCTTTTTGGGTTGGAGATTTATTGCAACATATGGGGGGCTGCAGCTAGTGACATGAGCCTGGTACCACTTACCATCCCTTCAGGGTTTCCAGGGCTTCTAGCCTTAGCTCAACCAGGAACCAGGCTACCTTTCACGGTCCCACATTTAATGTCTGTCAGAAAGTCACCCCATAACATAGACAACATGGGCAAAACACAAGAAAAATTCCAAGCACTCTGCACTACAACACACCACCTTAAAAATAGCCAGAAAGTGGTGCTCACACAAGAAAAGAAATTCATCTTTTCCTCTCTGTCAGGAGAAAAGTGAAAATAATCAGACTGTGGGCACCCATGGTTCTCCCAGCTGAGATACTGAGGTCTCCTGATCAGAGCCTGGGATGTTTTCTAGTCCGTGTGTAGTTGTGACCCCCTTGCTCATCAGCATTAGTTACGGCTTGAGCACAAAATACTTTTTTTATGCCTCTTTCCAGACCAGAATTACAGATATGGCAACACTCAGAGTTTATGAACAGGCAAAAACAGACAGGAATTACCATACATAAACACATGGACAAGTTCACAAACTCAGACAGACAATACCAGTATTAAGACCCTCTGGGCTGAGTCCTGGAGGTCTTGCACAAAAATGTTGTACTAGGCCAATGCACCAAAATGCTGTACCAGGAATCATTCATGAACCCCCAAAAGACCACCAAGGAGCCAAATCTGATGCAATTGCATTAGAGTCTCTTTATTCAAGCTGGAGCTTGGTCTTCCAACCAACTCTGACATAGCAGGAAGGTGGAGCCCCCAACCCAGTTTCAGGCATTTAGAGGCAAGATGGGGTATCTAGCCTTATACACATCAGATTGGGGACCATTATGGCCTTTAATGTAACTGGCTGGTACTGGGAGTCAAACCACAAACTTAACCTCTGCTTTTCTCCTGATTTGTGGTTATTAAGAAGTCAAGACTCAGGGCTGGTGAGATGGCTCAGTGGGTAAGAGCACCAAGTACTCTTCGGAAGGTCATGAGTTCAAATCCCAGCAACCACATGGTGGCTCACAACCACCCATAATGAAATCTGATGCCCCCCTTCTGGTGCATCTGAAGACAGCTACAGTGTACTCATTTATAATAATAAATAAATATTTAAAAAAAAAAGAAGTCAAGACTCAGGCTTGTAACCTGGCGGTGCAGATTTATTGTGGAATAACCTGGAAACTGGTGCTAGACACAGGTCTTGTAGGGGAGTAGCCTGAAAACTTGTGTTAGGTACCATCCTATTAACTTCATCCTGTTAAATTCAACCTTAGGTCAGGTCCTCTAAGACGGAGTCTGAACCCAAAAGATTTGGTCTCTCAGCATGAACATGGAGCCTCTGAGTTGATGCTTTCAAAAGCCAATAATAATAACTGTAATAACAGTAACAGCTACCATCAAGTATGCTGTCTGCTTAGAGACATGCACCCTTGAGTTGTTTTAGATTTATATCCTTATTTAATTTTTCATTAATGCTTAAAAGGTACATTCACATTCTGGTCTTTCGGGAGACAAAAGAAAGGCTTGATATCTTATTATCGGAACTCAGTGTCATTGTTTAAAACTGGGCCTGTCTAGTCTTCTGTTCCATTTGGCAAGCTTCAAATTCCTTTCTCCTGACAACTCTTGGTGTACCTCCCTGTAAGAAAGTGGAAGAAATGTTAGCTTTGATTCTGTTGTTATTGCTGCATGGTTTTTTGTTTGTTGTTGTTGTTTGTTTTTCGAGACAGGGTTTCTCTGTGTAGCCCTGGCTGTCCTGGTACTCACTCTGTAGGCCAGGCTGGCCTCGAACTCAGAAATCCGCCTGCCTCTGCCTCCCAAGTGCTGAGATTAAAGGCCTGCGCCACCACCACCCGGCTCATTTGCTGCATGTTTTAATTAAAAAAATGTTTTAACTTTTCAATGTAATGTAATTTATGTTATTGGGATCAGATTTAAATTGCAGCCAACATAATCTGTCCATTTAATTGGTCTATCTTCTACTTGTGTGTTACATGAAATTCTTTCCAAATGCTTTGAGGTATAATAATAAGAATTAATCACACCTGGCTCAGGGGATTGGTTTCCTGACTCTTGCTGTATTGTAGTGTTTTGGTTATTGGCAGGCACACTATTATTTGAGAAAGTGGTAACTTTCCTTAGGCAGTTCTCACAGACTAAGAATAGAACACTGAACAAACTTAAAAGAGACGGGAGTCCTAGAGTTTCCTGCAGGCCTAGGAAAAAAGACTCTATATAACAGAGGGGAATTGTGTCTCTCAGAAAGATTTCACCCACTTCCAAAAACTCGTCAGACTTTATAGAATGACATTGAAGATAGACCAATTATATGGACAGATTATGTTGGCTGCAACTTAAATCTGATCACAATAATGATCAATAATAGGCAGGACCTCACTTTGATCAGGACTGCTTAGTTGTAAATATTCCTATCCCTCTATTTAAGCATTAATCTCACTCCAGGACTGCATTAATCTCACTCCAGGACTGCAAAGACAGACTTTGTCCCTCTTGCCAATTTAGTCATTGTTGGAGTCCGGGAATCTCCTCACAAACTAGCTGAACACCCATCTCAGTCAGACTGGGAGAGTTTATTGTGCACATGTCCCATGACTGATCAACCAGGGCCAGAGACCACTAGCTCAGATCCCCTTAGCCCTGTAAAATGATAACACTAGAGACTTGTAATGTACCAGCCAGACTTATAACAATATATCTCCAGCCCCAAAATGCAAAGAACATAAAACTCAATTGATATAAATAGAAGCTGCACACCTAGATTGGGCATTTCGATCCTACACTGATCTATTTCCCATCTGTGAAATCCCTAGCTACCTGAGGTTCCTTCAGGCCACAAGGCCCCTTCTGGTTTTGACTCGCCTGACCATCTTTATTTCAGCTTCACCTTTTCCTTCCACTGCCCAATCACAGGCTCTAGCCTTATCTGATCAGTTAAGATTTCACCTAACCTCTCCTGAGTATGGGCACCCCTCTTGAGGGAGCAGAAAATCAAACAGCAATCCACAACAGAACCATGACATTGAGTTAAGATCCTACAGAACTTTTAAGTCTAAAATCGTCAAACATCTGTACCAACTTATTCCACTAATCAGTATTTAAGGATAGGGGGATTTCCTTAAGAACATGTCTTTGTTGTACATTTATCTTGTTTCCATTGATTGGGTATTTAGCTGTGGCAGGGGACTTGACGACCAGGATGTCAGTTACCCACACACATGTCTTTTCCTGCCAAGTAGGATGTCAATTCCCAGGGAGGTCTTGAGAACTTAAACTTGACTGACCACAAAATGGAAGTCATATTCCAAATAGTTTCTTATATTGGTACAGGTGTCTCTCTTATGTTGGGGTCCATCCCAGGGTCAGTTTATACCATAAAAGCTTATACATAGGTGCATGAAGTAATGCTGGGTAGTTGGTTCAGGTACAAGCTTATTATGGATAACTATACAAAGCAGCTCTATTGACTTCTCTCAAAATTGGTTTCCAAGGGCACAGAACTTAACAAATATGTAATCAATTTGACATTAGAAAGTTTTCTAGTAACAGCAGAAATATATGAGAAAATTTCCTTATATTGGCAGCCTAACCAAGTAACTGTTCCTAGGTTTTAGCATTTTACCAAGGCATTAACATTTCATCTAGGCCTTAATATTTTACCTAGGTTCCAACAGTAATATTGAATAAACTTTTATTTTGTTTTCCTTGAAGGAAGGAAGGCAGGAAAGAAGGAAAAAAGGAAGAGAAGAAGGGTAAAAGGAAAGAAAATAGCCCAGGAAAGAACACATGTCTAGTTTGTTTTATAATATATTTTTGTGTAATGACATGGAAAAAATTTCTGCATAATTTTAACAGTGATAACTGCTGATCTATAATATTCCTAATGATTTTCTTCTTTGTTCTTTCTACATGCATTATTAATGAAAGATTCCCCAAAGCAATATTTTAATGGACATTATAAAGGACATAGGTGTTCCCCAAACCAAACACAAACAAACAAACAAACAAGCAAAATGAGTAGCCAGAGGCACATTTCTGACATTTCAGACATGTATAAAATATGCTTCAACTACAGTTATCCATACTCTTTGAAGGAGTCATGAAATAAAATGTCTTCTACTGAGTGGTGGTAGCTCACCCTTTTTTGTTTGACAGATTCTTCTTGTTCACAGTCTCTGTGTTGTAGTTAGTAATATAAATATCTTTAATGCCTCTGCATCACTATTGCATTTGCTTGAAGACTTAAGTAGCCCCTGTAAAGTAATTAAGCCAATCATTGTGAGCTAACACTCCTAAATAAGTAAATAGGCTTATTACCTCCATACGACTTTGTGATTTTGTTTCCTTTGTGCAAGTACTATTTCTAGACAAGAGAATCCTGGCATAATTTTATTTATCCATTTCCATGGAAACATGGATTTGACAAAGTGCTATTGATGTCTTTAGTACTCATTCTGTGTGGCTTTTTACAGATATACTGTCTTCTTGGGTAGAAAGGTTAATTTCCTGTCAGATTGTTTCATTTTGTTATAAATATTTGAAGCATTAGATAGTTATAATTTGGAATTCAGTACTCACATTCATATTCATAATTCTTTGAACAACCATAAAGACTTCAATAAAAGGTTTCTTTTTTCATGACAGTTCTCTTTTTAAATTTTTATTAGTGCATATTGATTGTATAAAATTATAGGTCTCCTTCTGACATTTCATATATTTGTATAATATAGTTCTATTACAGTTATCTCCACTCTTTGAAAGGGTCAGAAAATGAAATGCTGTTTGCCAGATGGTACATACCTTTAGTCTTAACACTTGAGAGAAAGAGGCAGGTGGATATCTGTGAATTCAAGGCCAGCCTGATCTACAGAGCAAGTTCTAGGACAGCCAAGACCACACAGAGAAACCTTGTCTCAAACAAACAAACAAACAACATTCCTTTTTAGTAGACTCTATGGAGTGTGATATCAATGGTGATTCTTTCAATATTAAATACCTCGCTCACTCTCACTAAAAAAAATAAAATAAAATAGAGTCCTGATGAGGATCCAATATTGATGATGTCACAGAAACCAGAGATCTTGAACCAAACCACTGACTCACTGCGATGAACATTTGCACATAAAAATATGTGGACAAAATGGTATATTCTGTGACATACGATAGCTTCCACAATTTTATGGTATTTTATGGTTGTTTGCTTGTCTGTGTGTTTCTTACTTTGCAGGGAAGGTTGCAAGGGAGGAGATGGGGAGATGAGCAGGCCTGGAATGCATGACGCAAAAATCACAAAGAATAAATAAAAAGTTAAAAAATAAAATAGAGGTTTTCCTTTGTTTTGATTGGAATAGAAAAGAACAAATTCTTTTTTTTTTCTCAAATTATTTCTTGTAGTACTTTTCTAGAAAAGCAATGTCTGAGAAGCTCAGAATCTAGGGAGAGCACTGCTTTGCCACCATGCCTGCTGTTTGTTACCTATCCTCCTGTGTTTCAGTGTCTCATCGGTGAAATCATCTGCACCAACAAAGGGAGAGCCAGTTTGAAGGCAGAACGAAAGCTGGAAGTCTTCTACAGATGAAAATGACATCAGGTTTTTTTTGGGGGGGTGAGCGTGAGGGGGGAGCTTTTCAAGCTCTAAGGAATATAAGATTGCATTCCCAATTGATGTTATCTCCTTCTACATTTTAAAGTTTGTGACTGTAGGAAGGAAGCTCTTTACCACCATCTGAAGAGATGAGGTAGAAGGGCCAGAGAAAGGGAAAGCAACTTGACTTCTGAATAGTTCTGGGATGAATGATGTGCATGGAAACCTAAGTCTTCCAGTTTCGGGGAGTAGGGGTTTAGAGCTAGGAAGAATGACTGACTCAGTGGAAAGGGTGAGGCCTGAGTGCCTATTTGGTAGTAGAAGTGAGCAACCATCGCACATGCTGCACCTTGGGCTGCCCCACAATATTTATATTGTGCCTACATACATCTGTCTATTGCCATTATTTGAACATTGCCAAGGTAGTGGAAGGCCCATTCTAGCTCCATGTAGAATATTAATAGTCACCTTCTTCTCTTGGACTTCTAATCAATCAGATGAGACACTCAACATTGTTCTGTAGTCTGAGATACCTGCCCAGTTATCCTACCATCTTTGGACAGGTGTAGGCCTGCACTGCAGTTGGATGCTCCCTTGAATCTTTCTTACTTCCCAGTCTCCTTTTCATCCTCCACAGGTGTCCCCCTCATTCCGTCTCTGACATATCTAATCCCATGCTCCCATTTGCCTCTCAGATGAGAGCTGATGCAGAGCAAAAGAACCAGTTGAAGACCCAGGCTATGCAAGCAGCCAAGATCCTTCAGTAACTGCCTTCTTTCCCACAGGTACCTCCAAAAACCAAAGGATGTCCTTTTTTTTTTAATAGATGTTTTCTTTATTTACAATATCTCCTTTCTCAGGTTCCCCTCCAAAAGAAAAAAGAAAAAGAAAAGAAAATAAGAAAAGAAATAAAATAATTTAAAAAACAAAAACAAAAATTAAAACAACCCCCGTTTCCTCCCCCCTCCTCCCTGCTCACCAAACCCACACTCTCCCACTTCTTGGCCCTGGCATTCCCCTACACTGGGGCATAGAACCTTCACAGGGCCAAGGTCCTCTCCTTCCATTAATGACCGACTTGGCCATCCTCTACTATACGCATGCTGCTGGAGCCATGAGCCCCCCCATGTGTACTCTTTGGTTAGAGTTTTAGTCTCTGGGAGCTCTGAGGGTACTAGTTAGTTCATACTGTTGTTCGTGCTAAGGGACTGCAAACCCTTCAGCTCCTTGGGTCCTTTCTCTAGCTCCTTCATTGGGGACCCTGTACTCAGTCCAATGGATGGCTGTGAGCCTCTACTTCTGTATTAGTCAGGTACTGTCAGAGCAAAGAATGTCTTTTTACACAAAGAAGAACCTGGTTGGCCTGCTTCTTTTCTTAACTCATATAATGATTAAAACAAACAAAGGCAATGGTTAGCCCAGCTCCTTTCTAACACTCCTCTACCCATTTCTCTTACAACCTAATCTGAGTTCATCAGTACCTTTACAGGCCTTCTGGTCTAGGCCGTTTCTTCCTACAAAGTATTCTATTCTACCCTCCCACCCACACTCTTAACCTTCTTTGCTTTTCTCAAAGGCACTGGGGAGCACTCTCCTGACTGCCTTTATATGATATGTGTCTTGTTTCTTAAAACCAGGCCTTCTCTCACTAAGCTGCTTATTTAACATCAGAGCCCAGATCCAACATCACTGCCTCTGAGGAGTCCCTAATTTCTTTCTGCAAAGTCATGCTTCCAGCCCTTCTTCTATGTTCCCATTTGACTTCTTTCTTGATAGTATTTCTCCAATACTGTTCAGATTGTTGTCATCTCTTACTAAATCTAAAACAATATAGAAGCTGTTTGTCACCAGAAGCTCTGTGGCTCTGTCCCTGTACACATGTTTGTACACAGCACGAACCTCGCCAGCGTTTTGTTAAACCAATGACTGAATACTCATTAAACAATGTTTAACATTGTATGTGTTCTTTATACCAACTTCACAACTTCCAGTAAATTCTATTATACTTTTCATACTTTCATCTAAAGTATTTTATTTTATGGAATATAAGTTAATATTTAGACCATATTCTAAGGCCTCAGATAGAAGAAAACTATGTGAAAACAGCTGCATGCCAAGGGTAGAAACCACAAGAAACTATTGACATGGAATTTCAGGAACCAGTATTATAGAATGAGAAAGACAGGAGTCCAAAGACCCTACTCCAGTTATAGGTTTGGGGCATGAGATGGTATCTTAGACAAGTTGCTTTACCAGTCTCTGACTGGCTGCCTTTGTAAGATGAGCATATTTACTTTTAAGGGTTATTGTGGGGCCCACTTAGATAATATGTAGCAGTCCTCAAAATGCATCTATATAATTTTTAAAAGGTGCTTAGTGGCTAGGTGAGAATCACATACAAGCATTACTATCTTTGCTCTTGTGAGGTCCTAGAAAACAATAGCTATTTGGCAGAAGGGCTGGAGTGAACCTGGCAGATTATCAGGAAATTAACATAGTGCTAAACAAGAGGGTTCTCCTAGGCTAGCCATCTGCTCTCAAATTCTAACATATCCTCACTTTTTCTTGCACCCCCCACAACATTCCACCCATAAGCCTTTCAATCAAATTGCATGCACCTATTTATTTCCTATCTTTATAGGCAACCACTCTGCTGTCTTGGAGACATGCTGTCTCTGCTCAATCTTGACCAAGCTGGACAGTGAGTCCCAGAACTTCTTGATGGATGATGTTGGCAAAAATGAATTTCATTTAATATAATGCTACACATTTTGGGAACACAAATTTAAACCACATCTAAGCCCTAGATAAACTAGGACTGGGATATTGTGAACCAGGCTTAGCAGAATTATAGAACAATACAAATCCCAGCTGCCTCTGGATCCTGGATCTTTAACGGGAAAAGGCTTGGCCTACATTTGCAAAGCTTCCCTTCCTGCACTAGGAACTGAGGATAAATCCGTGAATGAAACCTCACTCTCATTTCCTGCCCACGAGTTTTACTTGTCAGAAAACATGATTTTTGTAATATATTCAGGGTTCATTTGTGATATAAAAAGCATTAGCACTTTATTTCTTTTGATGGCTAAATTCTACTGTGTAGATTTATTCTTACCTGTTCATTGTTTGATGATCCCCCTGATTCTCTTGTGTGTAATGCTACTATGAATATCTGTGTATACTTTTTTGTGACTACTTATTTTCAGTTTTCTCAAATATGTATTTAGAATGGCTCAATTATGTAATAATGCCATGTTAGGCTTTTTTTTAAAGATTTATTTTATTTATTTATGTGTATGAATACACTGCAGCTGTACAGATGGCCGTAAGCCATCATGTGTGTGGCTGCTGGGAATTGAACTCAGGACCTCTGCCAGCCCCACTCCCTCTGGCCCTGCTCAGGTGTAATTCACTGTATCTGTCTTCAGACACACCAGAAGAGGGCATCAGATCTCATTACGGGTGGTTGTGAGCCACTCTTATGAATAAGGCTGCTATGAACATAGTGGAGCACAGGTCCTTGTGGTTTGATGGAGCATCTTTTGGGTATATACCTACTAGTTGTATTGCTAGGTCTTCACGTAGAACTATTTCCAATTTTCTGAGAAACAGTCAGATCAATTTCCACAGTAGTTGTACAAGTTTGCAATCCCTTCAGCAATGGAGGAGTGTTTATCTTTCTCTACATCCTCATCAGCTGTCTGGTGTAAGGTGTGTTAGGGTCATTTTGATTTGCATTTTCCTGATGACTAAGGATGTTGAGCATTTCTTTAAATACTTCTTGGCCATTTGAAATTTCTCTGTTGAGCTCTGTACCCCATTTTAAACTGGGTTATTTGTTTTTTGAAGTCTAACTTCTTGAGGTCTTTACATACTTTGGATATTAGCCCTCTGTCAGATATAGGGTTAGTGAAGATCTTTTCCCAATCTGTACACTGCCACTTTGTCCTGTTGACAGTATCCCTTGCCTTACAGGAGCTTTTCAGTTTTGAGAGGTTCCATTTATCAATTCTTGATCTTAAAGCCTGAACGATAAAGCCATTGATATCAATGTCCTGCAGGACATTGCCTCCTGTGCTCAAGGCTATTTCCCACTTTCTCTTATGAGATTTCATATATTTGATTTTTTTTGACGTCCTTGATCCACTTGGACTTGAATTTTGTGCAAGGTGACTTCTAGATGCAGATATCAAGTTAGACCAGAACCATTTGTTGAAGATTCTTTTTTTCCCATTCTATGATTTTGGTTTTGTCAAAAATCAAGTGGCTGGAGGTGTATGAGGTGATTTCTGGGTCTTTGATTTGATTCCATTGATCAATCTGTCAGTTTCTCTACCAATACCATGCAGGATTTGTTTGTTTGTTTTATTTATTTTTTATTTTTTATTTTTTTATCACTATGGCTCTGTAGTACAGATTGAGGTCAGGGATGGTGATTCCTCCAGAGGTTCTTTCATTGTTCAGGATTGTTTTGACTATCCTGGGTTTTTTGTTTTTCCATATGAATTTGAAAATTGTTCTTTGCATGTCTGTGAAGAATTATGATGGAATTTTGATGGCAATTGCATTGAATCTGTAAATTACTTTTGGTAAGATGGCTATTTTAACCATATTAATCCCACCTATCCATGAGCATGTGAGATTTTTCTACCTTTTGATATCTTCCTCAATTTCATCCTTTAAAGACTTGAAATTCTTGTCATACATCTTTCACTAGCTCAGTTAGAGTTATACAAAGATACTTTATATGATTTGGGGCTATTGTAAAGGGTGTTGTTTCCCTAATTCTTTTCTTTGCTTGTTCATCATTTATATAAAGGAAGGCTACTAATTTCTTTGAGTTAATTTTATATCCAACCACTATACTCACGTTATCTATTTGCTATAGTACTCTGGTAGAATTTTGGGGATCACTTTTGTATGCTATAATAACATTCATGAATAGTGACACCTTGACTTCTTCCTTTCCAATTTGTAGCCCACTTGATCTCCTTTTGTTGTTGGTCTAGCTAGAACTTCAATTACTATATTGAATAGATAGTGAGAGGGTGGGCAGCCTTTTCTTGTCCCTGATTTTAGTGGGATTGCTTCAAGTTTCTCTCTAATTAAGTTGATTTTGGCTATTGGCTTGCTGTATATAGCTTTGATTATGTTTAGATATGTGCCTTGAATCCCTGATCTCTCTAAGAGATCATTCCTTTCAGATGTTCATATGGTAGATTATGTTGATGGATTTTCATATATTGAACTATCTCTGCATCCCTGGAATGACATGTACTTGATCGTAGTGAATGATGTATTCCTGGATTTGGTTTGCAAGAATTCTATTGAGCATTTTTACATTGATGTTCATAAGTGAAATTTGTCTGAAGTTCTCCTTCTTTGTTGAGTCTTTGTGTGGTTTACTTATCAGGGTAATGTGGATTCATAGAATGAATTGGATATTGTTCCTTCTGGTTTTTTGTTTGTTTGTTTGTTTGTTTGTCTTTTTGGTTTTTTTTTCTGTGTGTGTGTGTGTGTGTGTG
>NW_022196914.1:36215212-36217833 GCF_008632895.1 Mastomys coucha | reverse complement strand
TTTTTTTTCTCTTTCTTCTTGGTTGGGGGACTGTTAATGGCTGCTTCTATTACCTTAGGGGTTATGGCACTGGTTAGATAGTTTACCTGATCTTTATTTAACTTTGATATGTGTTATCTGTTTAGGATATCATCCATTTCATTTAGATTTTCCAATTTTATCCTGTACAGGCTTTTGAAGTATGATCTAATGGTCTTTTAAATTTCCTAGGTTTATGTTACTATGTCTCTCTTTTCATTTCTTATTTTGTTAATTTGGATACTGTCTTTGTGCCTTTTAGTTAAGTAGACTAAAGGTTCATCTATCTTATTGATTTTCTCAAAGAACTACTTCTTGGTCTTGTCTATTCTTTGTATTGTTCTTATGTTTCTGTTTGATTGATTTCAAACATTAGTTTGACCATTTCCTTCTGTCTACTCCTCTTGGATATATTTGCTTCTTTTCCTTCTAGAGCTTTTGATTGTGTTGTTCAATTGCTAACCTGAGATATCTCCAATTTCTTTATGAAGGTACTTAGTTGTAAGCCGCCTTTCTGTCCAGCGGAAATAAGGAGGCAAACATGAGCCCTTCTCCAAGCAGATTTTATTCAGGAACCTTCATTTTTACTTCTTCTTATTAATCTCTCTAATATCTTCAGTAGTAGTCTCTCTAGTAGTATCTAGTAGTCTCTCTATCAGCCTCCCGAGTAGCTGGGATTACAGGCATGCGCCACCACTGCCTGGCTCATAATAATCCTCTCTCTAACCTCCAGCCTTCGCAGGTTAAATACTTTTCCTGGTCCCAATCAGCATCAGCTATGTGGCAAAGCATAATAGGCTGCGGGAAATTCATACCAGCTTGCATCACAAACTGGAGGCACTCAGCTTCTCCAACTAATGGCTTGATTATCAATGCTCTCTGCTCTGGCCAGAGACCAGGCGTTCAATATATATGTATAGGGTGGCAGCTACGGCTCCCCACACTTAGTGCTATGAATTTTCCTCTTAGCACTGCTTTTATTGTGTCCCATAAGTTTGGGTGTAGTTATGTACTTTGTGTTGGAATTTTCTTTCTGGCATCCTCTGTAGGGCTGGATTAGTAGAAGATATTGTTTAAATTTGGTTTTGCCATGGAATATCTTGGTTTCTACATCTATGGTGATTGAAAGTTTTGCTGTGTATAGTAATTGGGGCTGGCATTTGTGGTCTCTTGTCTACAAGACATCTGTCCTGGATTTTCTGGCTTTTAGAGTCTCTGTTGAGAAGTAACATGTAATTCTGATAAGTCTGCCTTTATATATTACTTGGCAATTTTCTCTTGCAGCTCTTAATATTGTTTATTCACTTTGTCCATTTAATGTTTTGATTATTATGTGATGGGATAGCAGGAGGATTATCGTTTTTAGTCCAGTTCCTTTGGTGTTCTGTAGGTTTCTTCTATGTCTATAGCTTCTTCTTTCTTTGTTAGGGAAGTCTATGATTTTGTTTGAGGTTTTATTGACCTTTTGTACTGGGAATCTTCACCCTCTTCTGTTTCTACTATTTTTAAGTTTGGTCTTTTCATAGTGTCTCAAATTTCCTGGATGTTTTGGATTAGGAACTTTTTACATTTGGCATTTTCTTTAATCAATGTATCGATTTCTTGTATGGAGTATCTTCTACACCTTAAATTCTCTTCTATCTCTCTTATTCTGTTTATGATGCTTATGTCTGTAGTTCCTGTTCTCTTTCCTAGATTTTACATCTGAAGTGTTGTCTCCCCTTGATTTTTTTTTTATTGCTTCTATTTTCATTTTTTGGTCTTGGACAGTTTTATTAATTCCCTTCACCTATTTGGTTGTATTTTCCTTTATTTCTTTTAGGAGTTTGTTTGTTTGTTTAATCTTTACGGACTTCTACCAATGTGATTGTTTTTCATGTATTTCTTTAAGGGAATTATTTAGATTCTCCTTAAAGGCCTCTGTGATCTTCATGAGATGGGATTTAAGATCACAGTCTTGTTCTTCAGGTGTGTTAGGATGATGGTGCCATATTGCATTGGCTTCTGTTGATTATTTTCTTGTTCTTGCCTTTTACTATTTGGTTGTCTGTGTTTTGGGTGGTCTGGGTGTCCCAGGTTTGAGCATGCCTCCTGGGAGGCAGGCAAAGCTGTGGGGTGGGGTGCACTGTGGTGTACAGATCTGTAACCGCAGCTGTAGGTGTGGGCTAGAAGGATGGAGCCCAGGACTACTGGACTTGTTATGGTCCTTGCAGGTGAGGGAGGTTTGTGGGGAGAAGTGGAGGGGCAGCGGGGCATATATCTCTTAGGTTAGAGCAGACCTTCTGAGAGGCAGGTGGAATTGTGGGGTGGGATGCGGTATGCTGATCCAGGACTTCTGGTATAGCTGCAAACCTGAAGAAGGATTGAGCTCTGACCAGCTATTTATTTTTTAAGGAGGCAAGCTTGCTTTTCTAGTCAAGTGTGTGATTCCCAGTGAATATGAGAAAAAGCAACACTACCATGAGAAACCTGACAAACACTACAGATACTCGAGTAACATCATACCTGATGGCTCACATTCTGTCCTTGACAGGATGCAGTGTGAATGATCCTTCACCTCTCAGATAGTCCTTGAAAGCCTATACCTACAGTTAAGAAAAGCA
>NW_022196914.1:36201134-36215163 GCF_008632895.1 Mastomys coucha | reverse complement strand
AAAAAAAAAAAAAAAAAAAAAAAAAAAAAAAAAAAAAAAAAAAAAACCAAATTAAAATGCCTGGGTTACATTGTTCAATACATTCAAGGACATCAAGATTAAGATAAATTTGAAAACCTGTTGAGCGTAAGTGCCTAATAACATATGATAAATAAATATAGTGTCAGAGATGGGATCTTAAAATAGGGAAAGGGTATTTTGTACCTGTAAATGATTAATAAAAGATCCTGATATGGTGTTCCTGCGTATGACCATTTATGTTCTTGGATGAAACACACACATACACATACACACACACAGCCTTCATATTTTAATACTCTTTAAGCAGCACAATAGCTGTCAACTACCTATCCTCCATGCTGTTAGAATCTACTTTCTCCATTGTCACTTACCATGTTTCATGTGGGCTGCTACTCACTCCCATTTTATGGTTCAGCTAACACATGGAGGGACCTTTCTCCTTTCCTGAACCTTCTTCTAAGTCATGGAGTCTCCTGTCTCTTCCTGCTCCTTCTTGAGGTCTCCCGCTTAGGAAACCTAAACTCTGCCTATGTCTCTTCTCCAGAGCTATTGACATCTTTATTTACCAATCAGAATTAACTGGGGGCAGGGTCCCTCAGGGTCTTTAAATGCGACTCTCTCATGCAAACAGTTTTGCAGGACCCAAATTAACAGTAGAATAAAAGCAGCATTAGGCCAAACCCACTACAGCATTAAGGAAGGCTAAATATAAACCTAATTAGAGTCTAGTTAATGGCAACATACATTGGTTCATTAGTTGTGACAAATGAACCACGGTAATACCCAGTGTTACTAACAGAAGAACTGCCATGTGTAGTCAGTCATGCATGCCAGAGATGCCAGCACTTGAAAGCTGGGTGCAGGGGGATCTGAGATGAAGGTCAGTCTGGAATACATAATGAAACAAAGCTAAAAGTAAATTAAATCATGAGCAAAAACACAGAGGATTAAAAAACTCTCTGCTCAATCTCTGTGACTTTTCTGTAACTCTGTAGCTTTTCTAAAATATATCTTTGAGAAAAATATATCTAAAAGATATAAATATATATTTTCTAAAATATATCTTAATTCAGAATTAAGAATTAATATATGGGGGCCTGGAGAGATTGCTCAGTGATTAAGAGCATTGACTGCTTACAACCATCTGTAATGGGTTCTAATACCCTCTTCTGGTGTGTATGAAGACTGAAACAGTTCACTCACATATATAAGATAAGTAAATTTTTTAAAAAAGAATTAATGTATGTACCATTATACACATGAAACAGTAAAGAAGAGAGCTGAAAATACTTCCAAGCAAATATGAGTTTTCATTTGCTGGGGGCAACCATAACTTGGGAATCGGGCATATTAGATGGAGCATAGGAACTATAAGATCCACATAGCCATGTTCAGAACCTACCATGTTACCTATGGGTAATACAACACAACAGCTGATTCTGAAGGTCTTTCTGAGGGTGGAGTGTGATAATGGATTAGAGAATTCAGTGTCTTGTGTATAATTGCACAATACATGTTAGGTGCAATTGGTTTGTTTTTTTTTTTTTTTCAATATATAAATCTTTTATTCTCCAAAGAGCCCAAATTGTACTTGTGATCAGGATCTTGTTTCTGGAGCTAGGAAACGGAGGCCTCACTCGTCAGCCTGCTGCACGGTTCCCTTCTCAGACACAGAGATGCCATCCAAAAACTTTCTGATATCCTTGTTTTTAACTGTTGTGGCTTGCTGAATCAGAGAGGCTGAATTTGAAACAAGTTCAGTATCATTTCCTTCAAGGATTAATTCATCCTTCTGGGCTTGAGAGACACAACAAGCAACACCTGTCCTCATCTGAACCCTGCGGATGTATTTCTCACCCAAGAAATTTCAGATTTCAACCAAAGACCCATTTTCCTGAATAACGACGTTGATGGGGAAGTGAGCTTGCACAGACCTCATCTTGTAAAGGAAGCCCAGTGTGACACCCTTGATCATGTTCTGCACATGACTGCAGATGGTTCTGACAGTGGCCAGTTCCTTTCTGTTACCCCACCATTTGTCAACCATCTTTTTTTTTTTTTCTTTTTCTTTCCAAGGAGACTCAGCTCTACATTGGTGTGATTGAAGTCCCTCCGCAGAGTTTCCCTGGGGCTCTTCACAATGACGGTGCGCCCCTTCAGAGTGATGTCGACATTTTCTGGAGTGTCGACAGTCTGATTGCTGAGAATGGTCTTCATTCTCGCAGTAGATGGGGCAAAAAAGCGGTGCAATTGTTAAATTGCATGTGTTACTATTTCATATTGAATTACTGAAAGCTGCAGGTGGTCTGCTAAAGAGGGCAGCACTTTTTTTTTATTTACTGGATTCCATGTCAGAAGCAATTCCCTGCTTAATAAATGGATGTTCTGGGTTTGTCTCCATTCTACCAACAGTCTTCAGAACAGAAAAGCCACATAGGTAGAGCAAAAGGAGGGCTCTGACCTAAACTGTACTCCTGATCAAACCAGAATTCAACTGAGTGTGTTCATCTCTAAGAATAGTATTCTTTTAATTTCATGAGAAAATACAAATTCAATTGATGAGTGGGTTTAGTTTGTGTCAGTGCAGAAAAATGGCTGATTGAAATAATTGTAGCATTTGTTATGCAACAAATAATATGAGTCTGGGATGTTGTATGCTTAATAATGATGGTATTTAACACAAATCCCTGTCATCCTCCTATCTAGAGACTAGTTAGATGTTCATTATGGTTTCTCAGACATGAGAGCAGCCAAGGAAACTGAGTCATGCTGTATATGACCTTAACAACTGAGTCTGATTCTCCAGCATTGGTTGCTGTCTGGTGGTTCCTGTTCTTTTCCACTCTGTAGACAACCTTTGTATTAGGTTAATTTTTCATAAACAAATTTCAATTCTTTCCATAGCAAATATCTTGATTCCAATTCTTAAGAAAACTAGGTGAATTTCTTAGATAAATCAGTAATCTAGATTGGAGAAAAAAATCTTTACTAACCCCACATCCAATAGAGGGCTAATATTCAAGATGTACAAAGAACTCAAGAAGCTAACCACCAAAAAACACAAACAACCCAATCAATAAATGAAAAGAATGGATACAGAGAATGTGATTTATTTATGCAATGGAATACTACTCAGCTATTAAGAATGACAACTTCACAAATTTTGCAGGCAAATTAACTAGAAAATATCATCCTTAGTGAGGTCACTCAGACCCAAAAGGACATGCTTGGTATGTACTTACTAATAAGTGGATATTAACTAAAAAAGTACAGAATACCCAGGATACAATCCACAGAACTCAAGGTTAACAAGCCGAAGGTTCCGAGTGAGGATGTCTCAATCCCACTTGGGAGGGAGAAGAAAGCAATCACAGGAGGGGAGACAGAATGAGAGTCCTAGGTGGTAAAGAGGACAGGGAAGGGAGGAGGGGGAACATGAGAAGGTATTGTGGGGGACAGGACTGAAGCCCTGAGGGCCAGCAGAAAGAATGGAAACAAGCAACCTTGAGAAGTAGGAGGGGGACCCCTAGAATGTACCAGAGACCTGGGAGGTAAGAGACTCTCAGGACTCAAAGAAAGGGACCTTAGATGAAATGCCCCATAGTGGGGAGAGGGAACTTGTAGAACCACCTCCAGCAGAATGACAGAGCATCAAGTGAGGGATGGAGTTGTTATCCCACAGTCAAACACTCTGGCCTAGAATTGTTCCTGTCTGAATGAACTACAGGGACAAAAATGGAGAAAAACCTGGGGAAAAGAAGGTTCACTGACAGGCCCAAAGTGGGATCTAACTCTAGGGGAGGCCCCAAGACTTGTCATTATTACTGAGGCAATGGAGTGCTCACAAAAAGGGTCCTATCATGACTGCCCTCCAAAAAACCCTACAAGCAGCTGAAAGAGTCAGATGCAGATACTTGCACCTAACCAATGGACTGAAGTCAGGGACCCCTGTGGTTGACATTGAATTAGGGAAAAGCTGGAAGACATTGAGGAGGAGGGTGACCCCATAGGAAGACCAGCAATCTCAACTAACCCAGACCCTTGAGATCTCTCAGACACTGAGCCACCAACCAGGTAGCATACACCAGCTGATATGAGGTCCCTAACACATATACAGCAGAGTACTGCCTGGTGTAGCCTCAGTGAGAGAAGAGACACCTAACTTTTAAGAGACTTGAGGCCCCAGGGAGTGGAGAGGGCTGGTGGGGTAGGGGAGTGGGGACATCCTCTTGGAGACAAGGGAGGAGGTATGGGATGAGGAACAGTAAGAGGGCAGACCTGGAGGAGGATAATGACTAGACTTTCAAAAAAGATTTAATAATAATGATAATAATAACAACAACAATAATAATAATGATGACAGAAAATTAGATGAACTTCTTAATATGTTGATTTTGATTTTTTTCTAGTGTTTCTTTGGTCAAAGTGATTCACAGGAATTAACTCATACAGATCATTTTGTGACAGAAATAAAACTAATAGTCTCATTTTTCTAATATCTCTATCCAGTTCACCACTTCCTACTGAAAACAAAGTTGTCATCTTGGGGCTAGAAAGGTGTCTCAATGGTTAAAGGCAGTCGTTACCCTTGGAGAGGACCTGGGTTCAATTGCTAGCCCCCACATGGTGGCTCACAACCATCCATGACTCCAGCTTCATGTCATATAATGTCTTGCTCTGACCTCCTCAGGTACTAGGTATGCATGTGGTGCACAGACATCGATGCTGGCAAAACACTCATACATATAAAATAAAACAAATAAATCTAAATCTAAGTCTCTCTACATATTTAGAATTATAGGAAAATTTATATTATACATATATGTGTATATATAATATACACACATATATAATCTGAATTTTCTTATATGACTGTTGCCTACAAAAATTCAGATTATGCATATATATGTATGTATAATCTGAATTTTTATAGGCAATAGGCATATCTGGCCTTCATTTCTTTCAGAGACTTCTTCCTCTCCTCTCCCTTCCCCTCCCCTTCCTTCTCCTCTTGATCTTTTCCCCTTCCTCCTCCTCCCCTTCTTCCTGCCCCTCCTCTTCTCTCCCTCCTCCCCCTCTTTTTTTCTTCTTACAGATTTCCCTCATGCATCTCATACTGGCTTCAAATTCCATCTTCCTGCTCAGTCTACCAAGTGCTGGAATTGTATGCACACACCAGCACAAGCCTGTTTGGAGAATATCCAGAAGGCATTCAGAGTGGATGGTATACTCAACAAGCCACATTCCTCCATTGTAAAGAGAGAGAAAAAAAAATCCCACTGTTGGTCATCAGTGTGACTCACCCCAGACTTCCAACACCACACCCAAACACAGCACTGTAGAAGATCTGGTTAGACCTGACTCAGAAAACAAAATCATCATGGGTAAAACTGTGTTTCAGTGTCTGCCAAATGGCACTTCTCTCTGGTGTTTATAGTTGTCTGTGTTCGTCTTGCAAATCACTTCACATTACATGTATAATTTTTGACTTATTTTATTTAAAATTATTAAAAAATATTTTTGATTGTGATACTGGGTTAGAACCTTGCACATGCTAGGCAAGTGTGCAATCACTGACTTTTATCCTGTGTCCTTGGGTTTGCTTTTATTTTCTTCTTTTCCTTTCCGTGTCAGGTTCAGGTTACTATATAAGGACAATGTGCTAAAGAGGCTTTTTAATGGCCTACATGTTATAGTTCTTTTTATTAAGAAAAAGTGTCACCTTAGACAAAGACTGTTTGGGCACATGAATAATCTTGATTTTTTAAGCCAATTTAATAATAATAGGAAATGTGTTCTATAAGTATGTAAATATAAAAGTGAACAAACCCAAAACCAATATATTATATCTATTAATTTCTAGAGATTACAATGGGCCTACACAGAGACCATTTGGAAATTCTGCTTAATTTCTCCCAGATCCCCACCCCCCCTTTTTTTTTAATTGGAGAAGACAATCAGCTGTCCACCATCCTATTCCTTCCCCAAATACATTTGATCAAGGCAGACTCCAGTTGGCTGGAACTGTGGCAGGAAGCCAGACTTCCTTCATTATAGGAAGTGAAGACCAGAAACTGGCCTCTACAATAAGAACCATCAGGCCTCCAAGGAGAGGGAAGGGAGTGGGAATGGAGCACTTAAGCATCCTCACAGCCCTCTGCAGTGCACACCCCTTTATGGAAGGCCAGTTGCACTCCGAAGTCCTTGATTATGAGAAGTGTTTTATAGCTCTGAAATAATCTCCCTGGTTTTTGTTTGAGCTAGTACAAGGTGCTTTTCTGTTACTTAAGAACTAAAAGTGCCAACACATTCAGAGAACAACCAAAATACATATAAAGTACACAAATCAGTTTTTGATAAATAGATTGTTCTAACTTTTCTCTTACATTGTCCTCAGGAAGAAAAAAGATTCTACCCTGCAACAAATCCATATAATGTGTTCAAATAAGTACACTATAAAGCTTCATAAAACAAATCTCATCTTCATTACTTGTTGTCAAATAAAAACATAGTAGTGTAAAATATCTTATAAATGTGTAAATATAAATAAAAAATTTGAAAAAGACAATAAAAAATAAGGATTATGAAAAATGCCTTTTAATACACAGTGGTAGTTTCTTACTCCATTTTATTTCAGTCTGGAACACATGACAAGAAGTCTTCCTGTGTCTCTGGTAAACTATTCAATGTGGGTCTTTTTCTTTCCCTTTAAAAGAAATTGACTCAGGCTGGCGAGATGGCTCATCGGGTAAGAGCACCGACTGCTCTTCTGAAGGTCTTGAGTTCAAATCCCAGAAACCACATGGTGGCTCACAACCATCCGTATGTGAGACCTGATGCCCTCTTCTGGTGTGTCGGAAGACAGCTACAGTGTACTTATTTATAATAATAAATAAATCTTTGGGCCTGAGCGAGTGGGGCCAACCAGAGCAAGCAGAGGTCCTAAAAGTCAATTCCCAACAATCAGATGAAGGCTCACAACCATTTGTACAGCTACAGTGTGTACTCATATGCATAAAATAAATAAGAAGTCTTAAAAAAAAAGAAATTGACTCAAAGTTGAAAATATTGGCTTACAGAAATAAATTATTGAGAATGATGATGATGACAGGTCATGCTTAAGTTTTATATTCTATTTGCCTGTTTTCCTTCCATCTTTATCTCTTTGTCACCCTCTCTATTTTTCTCTTATTTGTTTCTTTGTTTGAGAGAAGGTTTTACTATGTTGCCTTGGCTATATTAGACCTATACATAGATCAAGCTGACCTTTAATTCACAGAGGTTTAGCTCCTGAGTGCTGGGATTAAAATTGCCAATAGTAACCCATTACATCTTACAATATACTGATTGTAAAATCATTTACTTTAAAAGCATTGGGTACCTACCACAAAGACAGCTAAGGAAAAGCAAGGGCATTTCAAATAATCACACGTGATATCCTTGCTCTAACCTAGACCTCTCTGGTTTTAGAAGCTCTCCCCATTGGAAATCTCTCTTCTCCTTTTGTATTGATTGTATTGATTTAAACTGCTACTTTGGGGATCGCATAGGGTTGTCAATGTTCTCCCATCCAAACTTGCTTCTACATACTGTTTTTCAGGATGGTAAAGAGCAGGTCCCATATGCCCTTCTTTTGCCTGGATCCATCTTTTTCAGCTTTCCTCACCTTGTCCACAGCCAGCCAGCTCAGTTGTCCTCCTGATAATAGTGCTTTCTCCCACTGGGCCACACATGAACCATATTGCTTACCCACTCCCTGCAGGTTTCCCCATTGCTACTCTTGCCAGAGAGGACCTCTCCCTGTAATCCAAATCCTGCATTTTCTACAAAACACAGCACAGGCTAACCTATCATGAGGCCTCAGCATCATTCTGTTCCACAGGTTTATTTTCTTTTTCTGATATCTTCAGGGCTTTAAAGCATTTCCATTCCCATTCAGTAACAGAGAAAAGTTTAAGAACCAATGTTAAAAAAAAATCACATCTTATTATACAACCATGTAGAAAAAACATGATATGCATTAGCATTTGGGGTAAATTATCTTGGTTTATGTTTTTTTCCATCATTTCTACAACAAACATGTAGTATAAAAATGTCATAGAAGAAAAATATCTAAAATCCTTGATTTCAAGGACTTCCAGAATTTGAGCCTTTCTATAATTTAACATTGAATAGTTACTTAAAGTTTTATAGTCATTAATTGTTCTCTTCTCATTAATTCAGCCTAATTTCCACTTGCAAAAAAACCTGCAATATTCTTCTTAAACCTCCACACCTTGTTTTTCCTTTCCTTACTATTCATCTTTCTGTTCTCCACTTTTTTATATGTTATTTAACTTAGATTAACTTATTCTTGGCAATATTTGCATATAGTCAAATGAAAGATTTATATGTATAAAATACACTTCCTTCAAACAGTTGAAAGTTCTCAATAGCAAACAAAACACTGCTTCTCAGGTTAAAACATAACTTTAAGAAAAGACAATGGTTTGTTTGTGAAGCTGAAGTGTAGACTAACATTGCAAACACATAGGTTCCTTTGCCAACATTACATTCTCTATAATTCAGATTCATAAAGGAGCATGCTTAAAAGAAAATATGAAAAGTAGAGAAAGTGAAAAGAAATTTTTTTAAAAGGGAAATCTCAACAAGATAACAACAAAGAAACAAAGAAGATCTTAGAGAAAAAGAGAGGGAAAGAAGGAAATGGATTGTAACAGGGCAGAAGTTAAAGAGGCTAGAAGCTTCAAAGGAAAATTAAATATTAGACCAAACTATCCCTAGCAAAGGACTGAAAGCACTGAGGGGTGAGTGCTGGGTTGATGTGTGTGTTTGGTTGATGATGTTTGGTTGATATGCGTGTTTGCTTGATGTTTAGTTAATGACGCTTAGTGGATACTTGGTTGATAGGTTCATATACATGCTTCTGGTTCCCTGTATATTTAAGAAACCTGTTGGTAGTACCTGAAACCTTTTTCTTTCTACCTCACATAGTCAAAATAAAATATTCTTTGAGTTCCCAAATATTGGATCAAAGCACAAAATTAAGACCAGAGGGAATACAAGGAAAAGAAAATAATTTTTAATGTTAATTGTGCTTCATCTACAGCTTCTATAGTTTTGTATATTTAATGAATCCTTGCAACAATGATTTAAGGTTTCATTGGCACCCTCATGTTACAGCGAAGGTGGTGGCTGTTTCAGAAGATAATTGTCCATCCTACAGGTGGAGGTGGCAGGCCAGGCTCCAGAGAAAGGTCACAGGTTCTGGACCCTAGGTGTTGCCCTCCTCCAGAATCAGCATCTTCATCTTTTCCTTTAACTACCTTTTTTTTTCCCAGAAATGCATCCCCCCCACACACACTCTGAGTGACAAGAGCCTATTTCTTATTTAGTCTACACATAGCCATACCGATAGCCCGTGCTCACCCCTGTACCCAGGGAAAAGCACTAAATGGCTGGCTTTGGAAAAGAATGCCACGATGATGAGTACCTGTCTGCTTACCTTCAATTACAAGCTTGGATCTGGCCCTCCTGGCAGGCAGAATATGGAGATTAGTTAGACTGAAGTCTATTCACCCTCCCTGAGATGTCTGCCCCTACCTTGGAGATAGAAGATAAGCTGTGATACTGAGTAGTATCTCTCTGGAGCCTGGGAGAATATAGCCCAGGCACTTGCTCTTTGATCTGTGAACTAATGGCTGAGAGAAGGGCAGAAGCAGGGGAAGCCTGTTGAGTCTTTTGAGAGATGCTCTTCTAGCACTCAGCTAGACCAATTCAGATCCTTGTCTGGTCTCAGCTGTTGTCCAGTCACAGTTTCCCAAACCTGTGGCACTACAAGAAAGGATCCCGTGCAGTGTGTTCTCCTTGGCAAATGTGCAACAGTCAGTTCTTGGAATCCAGTCCTTGTGGCCACCATTTCTGTCACCATATTTTCTTGTTTTAGGGATCCTTCACTCGCTGTACCTTATATTTTGCATTGCACTATGTTAAGATAGACAAGATGACCATGCATGCAAAGAGTGCATGTCAAGGAACAGTCTTAAACAATGGCTAATATCTCATTCCTTATTTGGGTTTGGCTGAATGCTGGGTGTCAGGATTCTCTATGAACATTTAAGGAAGCTTCAAAGTGGAGTCACCTAATCATTGGGTCTCTGTTTGTGGGTGTGCCTGATTGCATCAGTAGCCAAATTTATAATTAAGTACTGTAAGTTACTCAGTTCTGCTTTATCTCTCCTCCAGGGTTTTAATTGTGCACTATTTAGTGCTTAGGATAAAATTAAATTATATCAATTATCTTTTCTTAAAGATAGTCCCTGTGACCCAGTCATTGTCTATTCTCCTCTAAAGTGTGTTATTCTTACACTATGAATATTCTAACTATAGGCTGCAGGTTGGAAATCACTTGTAATTTTCAAATAAATAAAAATCAAACATTGTACCCAATGTTGGGAAAGATTTAGTGTTGGTCTACCTTGCACGACCTGAGTGCTGTGTTTTCTTAGAACCCTAAGACAGTGGTTAACTGGCTCCTGCCCCAGGTGGCCATGAAAAGAATTCTGTACAGAAAAAGGATATAGTCTTTAGATGAAGGTAAAAACATTAGGTTTTATTCACACTCCTGGGAGTTAGATATGAGATACTAGGCTACTTAGTGAACCTCTCTGAGATTCAGTATATTTTTCTATTAATTGAGTCTGTTAATTAGAGCTATTGCTTTTAACCCATATCACAGAAAAATTCTAGATTAATGGATAGATTGGCCGTGTCTTTTTGTCCCTTCTCTCTCATGAGAAATGAATTTAAATTTAAAAAAAAAAAGAAAAGTTATAATTGACACATATAAAGGGAGTAGGGTATGGGATAATTGCAGACATAAGAAGATATCAGTACATTCTTACATATGGAAGGTAGGAGGGGAGCAATGGAAATGATCTCTGACAGAGTGGAGAAAGCTGAACTCTGGCAGGACAAAGCCAGGAGCAATGCCCATCTGAGGACGCTATAGGCTGAAAGAGAGAAGCTTTACAGCTCATAGTCAATATCTGAGATACCTTTACTCCACATAGCGCAGTAAGTACACCTCAATGTTTAGAAGGGTAAGCGTTCACAACAAAGCAGACAGTTCAGGAGGATAAGAAATTAGAGATTCTATTCAAAGCATATAGTGTTTGCCAAGAAGTTCTAAAAATAGACAATAACAAAAACAACAACAAAACCAAGGAGGCACAATCCTTCAGTGAGTGTGTGCACAATTGGCAGGCACATCACTGGAATTTTGACACAAAACACTCTAAAGACACAAAGAGTCTCCTCCACAGTGCTGTAGAACACTGGGAGCCCTCCTCTCACCACAAGTTTCCTCAGGAAACCCTGACTGCTGTTGAGGAGTCCAGGCTACAAGAGGTCTTTGTGTGATTCATATAGTTGACATGAAGAGAACTAAGTTAACAGTAGTTTCTCTCCAGTGTCCTATTTGTATCATTTTTCATTTATTCATTAAAAATTATGTATAGATAAAAGATTTTGTATATATTATCTATACATATTATCAACCATGTTTGATTTTGTGAGAAAAGGATATATCAACATATTAATCAACAAATACTTAAGTGTCAAACAAGAAAATAGAATTTCAAATTTCAAGCACAACTTCAAATATTTAATTCTCTATTCCCTTGGGGGAGAAAAATGCTTTCTTAACTCTCTATATTCATCTTTAAATCTATAGTGTAAACTTGAAAAACAATAAATATTGTTTTGAATGGTATCTTTCTTTGCCTCCATTTACCCTCAAACACGAGGATTCATGTATGTGCATGCACACACACAGATCAATCACCTGGGTGTGTATCACTGGCATTCTGTCTATACATATGTATATACAACACACAAGACTTTATGAAATAGGCTGTAGGCTTTTGGAATCTACATTGGATCTAATTAACAAATGCAATGTGCTTAACTAAATACCCCAGGGTTTTGCTGCCACCATGGATGCTTTGTTTTCTTTGTAATTAGAGGACCATAATGTCACAATGAGAAGGTGAAAGTATCGCAGGAAAGTCTGGTTCCTTCCAGTATCTGGAAGCAGGAAGACATGGATTAGTCGTTCCAAGTCAGATTCTGCAATCTTGGAGAATCTGACTTGGAGGCTATACTGAAGGCTCCCAACTTGTCTCTTGTTGGCACCTAGCAACCACCAGGACAATAAACACTAAGATGGGATGATGACTCAAGCAGCCCTCTTCAGATGATGGCCAAAGATACTGACTCTTTTTTTTTTTTCTTTTTCGGTTTTTGGTTTTTCGAGACAGGGTTTCTTTGAGTAGCCCTGGCTGTCCTGGAACTCACTCTGTAGACCAGGCTGGCCTCCAACTCAGAAATCTGCCTGCCTCTGCCTCCCAAGTGCTGGGATTAAAGGCGTGCACCACCACTGCCCGGCAGATACTGACTCTTAAGAGTGGAGCTCTTTCCAGAGTTCCATACCTCAGGGAATGTAAAGTTTCACACCTCAGAAAACTTACCAAAGCAGGCAAACACATAGACAGAAGGTTCATGTGGTTTCCTAATAATCTGAGGTTACTAGATCCCTCTCCCTGATGCCAGACTTGTAAGTATTTGTAACTTTGTTTTGTGTTACAACCATTGGTGAAAGCTAGAAGTAGAATTTTTATGTACCTTTTGTGTTCTATAAGTTTTAGCAATTCACAGCTGCAAAGTTGTTACTGTAACCCTAGATGGTAATATTAACCACATGGCTGCTCTGTGAATCAAATTATTCTTCCTTGACCCTCACCTGCCAAGTCAAATGCAAATATCATTGCAGAAAGGGGGTAGAAATCTAATTAGCTGGGCAATATTTTCATTCCCAATACTACATGATGAAGCAGTCTGACATCAGGCTTCTGTGATGTGTATTCCCTCCTCCATTTTTATTTACCAAACTTTATTGTACTGTGAAGCAGCAAGTAGTGTAAAAGATGGAACGAGCCATTCAGATACCCTCTAGCAGTAACAGAGACATTGCTCTCGTTCCCAGGAATGCTTCCAGGAGACAGACCTTATCTGTTAGCCTATTTTGGGAGTTGCTATCTCCTCATCAATAATAGTAGTTAGTGATTGGTTGTTCCAAGTATGTTCAAGGGTCAGCTCCTGTTCTCTAGACTCGGTTCCAGACAACTCTAAATGACCATCCCATTATAACATCTTACAATGTTATCTGAGACATCTAATGGACCAAGCTCAACCTCTCCCTTTGCCTCTCTATCTCACCTTCCTCCAGTGCCCATTCCAAGAGGACTGCTGAGAAGATTCAAACTGTCCTTTTTGGTTCACAGAAGCAAGAAGCAGGGAGTTTTGCCATAACAAGAGGAGTACGTGATAGCAGTTTATGGCATATGAACAGATTAGAGCAGTCTCTCTCCTTTGTTTTGTTTTTGATCTGGAGCAAAGCAGAGAATAACTCACAAGCAATAAACTCTTAAGGACTCAATTGTAGGTACTGTATGAATCAAGTTTTTGCTTGGCCACGGTGCCAATCCAAAACTGCTTTTTGTCATTATTCTTTCTTCTTCCTTTGCTCTTCTATGTAAATTATTTTCCCTCCACTTATTATATCTGTATCCATGATCAGAGTGGGTGACTTGAGAAGCACCAGAAGGCTCCTATGGCCTCCCCATAATTCTCTAAGGAAGACACACTTTCCTCTCTCTTATGCATAGATTTTACCAGTGAAATCATGCTTGGGAAATTTAACACTGATAAGCTTGAAGCACATGCCTATTGCATGAAGTAACGAAGGAGAAACTGTGAGAGATGTGCCTATTTTGCAATTAGCCTGCCTATTCGTGAAGATTCTTTTTTTTTTTTTGTCTTCTTTTCTTTCAGGAAACAGTAACTGTAGAGCAAAGCAAACTTGGCTAAAAGAAAGTAAAAAGAGGCCGGGCGGTGGTGGCGCATGCCTTTAATCCCAGCACTTGGGAGGCAGAGGCAGGCGGATTTC
>NW_022196914.1:36161301-36201123 GCF_008632895.1 Mastomys coucha | reverse complement strand
AAAAAAAAAAAAAAAAAAAAAGAAAGTAAAAAGAATACTTATCAGGAAACTTCCTGGAGTCTGGAATGCATTGCATATCATCTAGAAGGTCCAAGTTCTTTGGCAGTGCTTCTTTTGCAGGGATGTGAGATGGTATAGAAATAAACATGTCCCAAAGTGGAAAGGGACTTCCAGATATTGTGTACCTCAAAAGTACCTTGAATTCTTAACTTTACTTGCTCTCTGAATTAAAAAACAAACAAAACAAATACAAACAAACTCTTAGCTGTCAGATTCTACTAGACTCTTCCTTACCTGTTGTAACCTTTGCACCATATCTTTTGTATATATAAATCATATCTTGGGCCAACCTAATCTTTGATAATCCCCCCTTGCCTTGGGTTCTGTAGTCTAATGCTCTATCAGTTTCCTTCTGCTCCCAAAGTTCCCTCTCAGCTCCTTTATTTCTTTCCTGTTCTCATTTTATCCATTTCCTAATGAAAAGTGATAAGTTTCTGAATCAGAGAAGATGAAAAGGATGTAAAAGATGAAGACTGCCTTGGAGAGGATCTCCACTCACTGGCATCATGCACATGATAAAGAACAGATCAGAGCAGTCTCTCTCCTGGGTTAACTACCATTCTCCCCACTAAGGCAAGATGCCCCTTGTCAGGACCCTAGAGCACTCCTTGGGAGGCCTCTGCATGACTGTGTGTTTTCTTTTTTGTTTATCTTGTTGCATTATTCCATCCCTTAGCATAGGTCTCTGATATCTCCTTGTAGCAAGAAACTGCTGCTGCATATATTTTAAGGATAAATAGTTGCAATGTGCACAGACATCACTGTAGGAAATGCTGCCTCTGTCTATGCAGGGACTCTCTAAGATCCCTGCATGTGAAGACCTTCCTTTCATGGTTTCAGGAATTCTCAGTTACAAAGTAGAATACTTCAACTTCTGACATTAGCTTTTACTCATGGCCATTAATGTGCTGGGAAGCAATGCTTGATTTACATGAATACTGAGTCAAGCAAAGCCTGAGAAATAGCACTGTTATATTTTATGAATTTTGGTACCTAGCATATCATGTGGCAAATTGTAGTCCATAAGAAATAACAGAGACCCTCGGCTTCAGCAGATAAGGAGATGAGAGTGTTCTTTTCACCTCCTGCAATGTCTCTACCTCTTCTCTTCCTGTCCATACTGTACCAGCAGGCTTTTCTTGTCTATAATCAACAACACCCATGAAACACCATATTCCTAAAGCACATTAGTCTTTATTTACATACTGTGTATTTCCCATTGCCACCCAAACAAACACCAACTGAATCCAGATAACCTGCAAGTTCCTGGGTACCAGAGGAGTCCCAGTTCTAATCTTTGCATATCCTTCTCTCTACTATTCCTCCCTTTACATAGAAGAGTCTCAACAAATGCAAAATCATCTGTTTTAAATTCAATTTTTAAATATTCTGTTGAAAAACATAAGGCATTCTTTTCAGTCTAAGAATTTTTCCTATTCTGTATGTAAATGATGCATGCTACCAACCAATTTTTGCTAATGACAGTTTGTACACCAAAAATGTTCCACTTTTATGTACACATTCTTGCACTGCTGCCTGTCTTTTAGAATACTGGTGACATTGTACATAGAACACTTCAAGAAGAAACGCATATAATCCAAGAACATTGCTAACTTATTTGTGAGAAGTTGAGAGATATCCTTAAAATTGAAGGGACACTGGACAACCATAATTCTATTCGTCCAAGCTCCTTACACCATGTCAAATCTTGCTCTGTAATGTGGCTTCTCTCTTGTCAACTGTCTAAATCCTAGCTCTCTAGCATGTTGACAAAAGACCACAAATGACAATGCTATTGTGGTGGCACAGGCTTTTCTGTGACTAGCACTAGCCAGCAATAGCTGCACATGACATACCCTTTGGATGAGCGCTCAAAAGGATTGTTAAATTTCACTTCCAGCCCTAAAACAGGAAGTACTGCCGAAAATGAAGCCAAGGCAAAACCAAGACAACCACAGAAACATAGGCTTCAGAAAGGGAGATGACTTTAAAATCTGTGATAATCTGCTGATTTGAGAGCAGGCAGGCTCCTGCTTGTAAACTTAAAGAATTGGCTACATAAATAACCAAATACGGGACACAACACAAGCAAGTACACAACTGAGAGATCAATTTGTTTTCAAGATCCTCTCTCTTATCTGTAGTTCATATTTAGGCTAGTTTGAATTAGTGACAGATTTCAGAAAATTGTCTAATTCTTCAAATTCTTAGGAGAAGAGGTCTCGGCCACGCCCCAGTCCAGCTCTCTGATTGCACAATCACTAGATTGGTCTGGACAAGTCCACCCGGGAACTGCAACCTCCAGCCTCCCCTATTTGCGATCCACTGAGAACCCTGCAGTTCTGGGGCCAGTCTAGGGAGGGTCTTGAGTACAAACCCAGGGCAGACAGTGTTAAAACTTGCAGCTCTGGGTTGCTAAGAAGTTGGGCCTTCTGCAGTGAGCGGCGGGCAGGAAGGGGAGGGCCTAACTGGGCGAGGGGGAGCTGGGCGCGGGCTCAGGGCTGGGTCAGAAAAGCTGCCTCACTGCACTGTCCGGCTCCTCCCGTCCGAGCTCTGGCTGGGACCTCCTAGACAATTTCGCGGCGCTTTCCCGGAGGCTGCGCCCTCAGCGGCTTCACCAAAAATGTCCCAGCCCGGCCCGAAGCCTGCCGCCTCTCCCAGGCCCCGTCGCGGCGCGGCAGCTCGCCACACCCAGGAGGTGAGTAGTCTTCCAGACTGAGCCTCGGGGCAAGCGGCAAAGGGCCCAAGTCTTGGAGTGTCCCGCCGTAGTCCTGGGGCGTTGCCCCTCCTTACACCTTCCAGAGTGGGAAAGGGATCAGACCTTCGTGCCTGCCGGCAAACAGGTGACTCAAGGCTCTCCGAATTGGGTAGTGACACGAGTTGGGTAGAGGGGTTCCTGGGGCAACGCGGGCTAGTGAGATCAGAGCAGTGCGCGTGGGCATGGAGGCAGAATAAAGTTGACTTGGGACCTCCGGAGTGGGCTCGACTGGCTGGGCAGAGGGGTTCTGCCCTCCGTGTGGTCATCCCCGCCCCCCACCGCACCCCGCCCTCCAAGTAGGGAGTGGCAGCTGAAGAACTGATACCCACCTCTTTCCTAATTAGCCTTGGGCCAAATCGGATGGGGCGGGACCAAGCTCGCTGTGGGCGGGCCCTGCAGCTCCTTTCCCCCTTGTGCCCTCCCACCTGGCAGCTGTGTCCTGTGCTGTGTCAGCCAGGTCCCAGCCAAGCAGAGTCATCGTGGCGCCAACAGCACCTTACTCTGCGTCCTCGACAGGTTGCCAGCGGAGCAAGTCAGGGTTGTCGCCATGGCATTCGCAAGTTGGTGGTACAAGACGGTAAATAGAAGGGGCCGGGTCTGGGCAGGTCTGGGAAGGAAGTGTATTTACCTCATTCCTCTGGGAAGTAGAGGAAATACATTCAGAAGTTGGAGGGTCAAGGGCAGGGACCAGGTGAGACCTCCTTGCGTACCTTCTGGTTAAGCTCCGGCAGACGCAGAAGGCTCTACGTTCAGTGGTATGCGGATGCAGATGGGCGGTACAGTCTGGGCGGCGAGGTGCACCAAGATCAGCTCGCATTCCCAAATTGAATGGACAGCAATCCTTAATTCCGCCTTTGGAACACATACCTGGATAGGTAGTCAAGAGGCACTGTAGCTCAGGTTTAGTTTTTCAACTGCTAAGTCAAGATAAAAACTTACAAAGAAAAGAATGGTCAAGCAATTTCAAACTCGAAAGAGGAGGGTGGAGAATGGAAAAGAAGAAAACATCAGGGAACAACTGATCAGTTTTCAGGGGGTGATGGGGGAGAGAGAGAAATGAGTATATCTCACTATATTACTTTACAAGAGGACAAACGTGTTCCATTTGGTTAGTGCACTGAACGTCTGTCCTACCAAGAATGTGTTATACCCAATCAAGTTGGAACTTGTAATATCTTAAAACCAGGAAGCATGGTTTTAACATTACATTTAAAAAAAAAAAAAACCAACAAAACCAAAAGAGTTCACAAACCCTTTGGTGACAAAGAGTCATAAGTTGATTTATGGCGAGAATTTCAAAATCTTAGGTTCACCTACCTCTTAGTAGGTGGTATGGAAAAAGTAAAGATGCAGTAACCAGATAATCTTTGCATCTAGAAACTTTGGGTTAGAATTAGAAAATAGGCAGTGAGGACTGATTGATCATCTAGGTGCGCTAGCCTTCAAGTGCACTGTAGAGTTCTTGAAGTCAAGTGGCAATGATTTCAATGTGTCTTTGTAAATGTGTTCCATATCTGTAAAATAGCAAATATATATATAAGGACTAGATTCAGCAGTAGATGTGCCACATACATGTTTTCAGTGATGTTTCTTCATGAATGTTCTTTCTTATACTTTTCTGTGCTATTTAAATGTATAGTTTTATTTATTTTATATATTTTATTGATTATTTTATTTATTTATATTTCAAATGTTATTCCCCTTCCTGGTTTCCCCTCTACAAACCTCCTATTCCATCCCCTCTCTCCCTGCTTCTGTGAGGGAGCTCCCCTACTCTCCCACCCATTTCTGCCTCACTGCCTTAGGATTCCCCTACACTGGGGCATCCAGCCTCCACAGGACCAAGGGTCTCCCTCCCATTGAAGCCAGATAAGGTAGTCCTCTGCTTCATATGCAGCTGGAGCAATGAATCCCTCATGTATACTCTTTGGTGGTTTAGTCCCTGGAAGCTCTGGGGGGTCTATTGGTTGGTATTGTTGTTCTTCCTATATATAGTTTTATTAATGTGCTAAGAGCAAAGGTTTGCTTTGAGGTGTGATTGTCCCAGAATTCTTATCGAAATGCACCCATTAAATTATCTGCAAATATAGATGACAGGTGTTCAACTAACATCAACTAACACCCAAAGTTTGCAGAAGGGAAAGCAGGAAGGGGGATAACATTCAAAATGTAAATAATGCCAAGCGTGGCATTGTCTAAAGGCAATTGTGCCAGGCTACTTAGATGATAGCTTAAATCTTTGCTTTTAATACCTACTGCACCATGTTAGACACTTTGATGTTTCTGCTAAAGTACCCATTACAAGCCAGTTTAGGAATTATTTAAGACATCTGCTTGGTGCTAACTTTCTATAATTTTCAGCATGTCTGTGATCAAGCTTTGACTTTTCTCCAGGAGAAATGTACTATGAGACCCAAAAGGGCTTTAAAAAAAATTAACAGTCGCATTAACAAAAATATTTTAAGAAATCAAGTTAATGTTAATAGCATTTTTATTAACTGGCTTTATCCTAGGTGTCATCTAAGCATGTAATATGTGCTAAAAATGACAAGTCACCTCTTTTTTTGTGATAACTACTCAAAAATCTGGCTGTGCTATGTATGTTATACTCACAGTACCTCCCAATTCACACTTCCCACATTTCAGAGCTTTCACCTGCCACTGTGGCTAGTGGAATAGCATCAGGTAGAAGAAAGCTCTAAAGGGCTTGTCTTTAACCTTCTTTTGTTTGCTTGTTTGTTTGTGGTTTTTTTTACAGCTTATCTATAAGTGATCATAGACCATTTTGAGAATGAAATGTAGTACTTTCAAAAATATACATATATAATTTGTCTCTTCAAGGTATGCAAAGTCTGTCCAAATCTCTCTCCAATGGTTCTCACAGCCAACTTTTAACATATAGGTACATATGCATACATATATTCCCTACATTCTGTGTATATATAAAATATGTGTATATATTTTTATATGTGTAATTTGTATATGAGTAATTTTTTTGTTTATGTTCCTATGAATAAAGGCTTGCAGTTGAACCCTTTTATCACATATTCAGCCACCAATCAAAAATGATTTTTAAAAATTGAATCCTCACTGAACGTGTATCAATTACTTTTGTCATTATTCCCCAAATAGTATAACAAAACTGTTGAAATGCCATAATATTGTGTATTATAAAGCACACAGGGACAGTGAATAGGTTAGAATGTAAACATGCTATTTTATTTTGTTTGTGTTTTTTACAGCTTATCTATAAGTAATCACAGATCATTTTAAGAATGGAATGTAGTACTTTATCTCAAATATATACATAATAATTTGCCTCTTTAAGGTATGCAAAGTCTGTACAAATCTCTCTCCAAGCCATTTGAGCATCTTCAGGATGGTGATTTTCCAAAAAACTTTCTGAAACCAGTTTCCACACACATGTCCTTGTATAATACTTCTAGTGAATCCTATAATTAGAATATCCCTAGTAGGGTTCTTTAAATAATAAAAATAATGTGAATGATCTCACTTTATACAGAATAAAGTAGAGTAATGTAAAGATATGTCATTTAAGAGCATACTACCTGGAAAGCCAACCAAGGAAACCTAATATTGTACATTTTCATACTGATTACCATCAGCATCTGAATATTTTTAATTGTAGTAAAAACTGATTTCATAAAATGTAAAAAGCTACATTTAAAGAATATCTGATGAGCATCATAATTATCAGAGCTTAGTATATTTGGCTTACATAAGTATTCAGATTCCTGAGTTATACATTAATTTTATTATCCTGTGATAATTAAAAGTGTTTCTTAGTTTTAATTAGATTCATAGCCCCAGTGAGAGCATAATCAAGGTACTCAATCATTTGGAAGGCTCTACCATTCCAGCTAGACTGGGCAAAGTGTTTCAGACTACCCATGGCAAAACAAACAACTTGGTTGCAATTGTTTTTTTTTCGGGGGCGGGGGAGAGACAAAATTATGTATTTAAAGCAGCAAGAATAAAGAGGTCAGATGTCACAGTTTTTTTGGTTGGCAGTTCCCTAATGGAATGTTTTTCCATTGCATAAAAGCCTTTTAAACTGAGTAGCATATGATGATATTGTTCTTTAATTAGTCTTAAAACTTCTCAGAAAGTTAATTATATTATTCAAATGGTTTTCAAAGAGTGGTGTGGCTCTCTGTTTTGGAAACAGAGGGTGGTCATTTGAGAGTCCAAGGTGGACACACAACTGGTAGTTAGTTCTCAGCAGGCTATTTCAGCACCAGCAGGGCGTCTGTCAAGCTTCCATTTCCCCACTTGAGAATATTTTTAAGATCTAATTTTTATTAGCATGACAGTAAAGTTCTGTTCCTCAAGTTGTTTTGTTTTCCTTTTATGAAAACTTATTAAGAAATACTATCACTACCATAAATTGTAAAAGTTAAATTAGTTAAGAAAATTGTTAAAAACTGTTCCATCCAGAGAAGAATCTTGGTTGTGTAAGTTACCACTTCGGATGGAGAACCAGTTAGTTCAGAAGGAGTGTGTGTGTGTGTGTGTGTGTGTGTGTGTGTGTGTGTGTGTGTGTGTGTGTGTGGAGGGGGACGGGGTCAATATTCCATAATGTGCATGTGGAGGTCAGAGAACAGCTGGTGCACTCAATTCTTTCCGACCTGCCATGTGGGTTCCAGGAGTCAAACTCAGCTGTCAGGCTTGGTTGGTGCTAAGAGCTTTTACCTACTGAGCATCTCACTGCCCACATTCTCTTACAATATTTGTTTTGTTCCCATGATACCTAGCTTGTAGTGGACATTCACTCATTTTTCTTTGGCATGGTTAATAAGCCCTGCACCCTATAGTAGCCCTTTCTGTGAGTTTTGACACTTTTCAGTTTTATAACTAGAACAGCTATGATTTTACCTTTGGGTGACTCTGTGAGGTAAATAATCTCGAGATAACAGTCACTTAAAGTTTTCCAAACATCTTAATAGTAAAAATTTCCATATGAGCAGAAGATAAAGGGCAAAATTAACACCCACAAATCAACTGGCATCCTTAATGATCAACATTGTATCAGTCTATCTCCAGATCCTACTTCCACATAAAGTTTTTAAATGGATGTGAATTGCCAGTTTAAATTACACATATGGCCAAGGTGTAGGCTGTTGAAAAGAATGGATTTTCATTCTACATGTGTTTTCCCCCTCTCTGGTGTAATCTGGAGTGAGACAATCACAGTGATGTGATACAACACTAAACAAACGCTTTCCTGACAACTAAACTTTTGACTTAGAAAATGAAACTTCCATATCTACAATTAGTTCTTGTTCATTTCATGAAATCAAACTGTTGTCAAAGGGAAAAGAGAGATATGGCAATACTTTGTATTCTTATTGCATTTTTTTTTTAGATTTATTATTATAAACAATTACACTGTAGTTGTCTTCAGACACACCAGAAGAGGGCATCAGATCTTATTACAGATGGTTGTGAGCTACCATGTGGTTGCTAGGATTTGAACTCAGGACCTTTGGAAGAGCAGTTGGTGCTCCTACCCGCTGATCCATTTCACCAGCCCCTACTTTGTATTCTTTAAGACCAGCTTTGTCTCTGTGGCTTGCCTCTGTTCTTTATTGTTGTTGCCTTTATTCTCCCCGACAGTGCAGGAAAAAAAAAAAACATGGGCTTAGACAATTCTAAAATCTCATTCTTTCTGCAATAGTATCTTTTTCAATAACTCTTAATAAAAACGATTAGCCAGCGTAGGAAAACAGAGTTGAGTCAGTTTACACTTTAACACTGAAAATCCACTAGCTTTTGGGATAGTTGTCACTCTATTAAAGAAGAAGAAACCGAAAGGTTGAATTATTTTCCCAAGATCACACGACCTTTGGAATTCTTTTTAATCAGTTTTTCACTGTTAGCTAAGAGATGGAAATGATTCTGAGCATTTATGTCTGCAGAATGTGAGACAGGAAGTAGGTTACCCAGTCAACAGATAAGACTGGAAAACCAGCAGAGAAGGACAAGGTAACCAGACCATAGAAGTTATGAGATCTCCAGTAGCCCTAGGCAGGAGGATCTGCAGGGTTACCTTGTAAGAGCCAAAATGACAATTCATTTGGCCTCCTATCCTAGAAAGGCCCCAGGATCAGAAAGAAGATCAGGCTCTGTGTGTGTGTGTGTGTGTGTGTGTGTGTGTGTGTGTGTGTGACCCCCACCCATTCATATCACTCTAGATTCTAGATCAGTGGTTCTCAACTTTCCTAACTCTGCAGTCCTTTAATAGTTTCTCATGTTGTGTTGATTCACCAGCAATGATTTTGCTACTGATATGAATTGCAATGTAAATAACTGTGTTTTTCGATGGTCTGTGGCACCCCTGTGAAAGGGACCTTAGACGCCCCAAAGGAGTCGCAACCCACTAAATGAGAACTGCTGCTCTAGGTTCTCACCCAGCCAGTAGTTGCCTCTTGTTGGCCAAACCCAGACTGAGATTATCCATTCTGAGAAGCAGCCTGGGAAGACTCTGATAATACCAGCAGAGGTTGTGAGGAAAGGAAACTACTGTTTGGTGCACAGCTGGTGTAAAGCAAAGGCAGCTTTACATCGCAGTCCTTCTGATTGTTTGCTGAATAATCTCACTTTATGAAGCAGAGCACATACAAGCACAGATCTCTAAAGTTTTGTGGTTATATTTTTTTTCTTTTGGAAAATACCAATTTACACATGGCCCCTTAATTTTTCAAGCTATTTTCTCAGCCTTCCTTCTTTATCTAGTTTAGTGATCTAAAAAGAACAGAGGATTTTTAGAAGTTTATGAAAATTAAAGCATTTAAGCAAGCATTGATACTCAGTCTCACCCCATGTCCAAGAAAAGAAAGAATGTAAATTCCCTCTGATTAGAAAGGCAATGTGTTATAACAAGAACACAGGTTCCACTATGTTCATAGCAGCCTTATTTATAATAGCCAGAAGCTGGAAACAACCCAGATATCCTTCAACAGAGGAATGGACACAGAAAATGTGGTACACTTACACAATGGAGTACTACTCAGCCATTAAAAACAATGACTTCATGAAATTCTTAGGCAAATGGATGGAACTAGAAAATATCATCCTGAGTGAGGTGACCCAATCACAAAAGAACACACATGTTATGCACTCAGTGATAAGAGGGTATTAGTCCAGAAGCTCGGAATACCCAAGATACAATTCACAGACCACATGAAGCTCAAGAAGAAGTAAGATCAAAGTGTGGGTACTTCAGTCCTTCTTAAAAAGAGTAACAAAATACTCATGGGAGCAAATACAGAGACAAAGTGTGGAGCAGAGACTGAAGGAAAGGCCATCCATGCACTGCCCCATCCATCCCATATACAGTCACCAAACCCAGACACTACTGTGGATGCCAACAAGTGCTTGCTGACAGAACCCTGATATAGCTGTCTCCTGAGAGGCTCTGCCAGAACCTGACAAACACAGAGGTGGATGCTTGCAGCCAACCATTGGACTAAGCACAGGGTCCCCAGTAGAGAAGTTAGAGAAAGGATTGAAGGAGCTGAAGAGGTTTGCAACCTCACAGGAAGAACAACAGTACCAACCAACCAGACCCCTCAGAGCTCCCATGGACTAAACCACCAACCAAAGAGTACACATGGAGGGACTCATGGCTCCAGCCGCCTATGTGGCAGAGGATGACCTTGTCAGACATCAATAGGAGGAGAGGCCCTTGGTCCTGTGAAGGCTTGATGCCCCAGTGTAGGGGAATGCCAGGGCAGGGAGGCTGGAGTGTGTGGGTGGGTAGCTGGGGGAATACGCTCATAGAAGAAGGGGGTAGGGAGATGGGATAGGGGATTTCTGGAGGGGGGGAACAGGAAAGGGGATAACATTTGATATGTAAATGAAGAAAATATTCAATAAAAAAAGAAATGCAATGTGTGCATTTAGGAAGTCATCAACGAGCAAGTGGCAACTAAGTGATAGTTTGTTTTCTTTACTGAAGAGGTAGACTGTTGTGCAGATAGGAAGATATATCCCTTGGCTTAGACTTGGACAGGAAATACTGGTGTGAAAATTGGGCACTGAGCTTCCTCCTTGGGCAAACAGTTTCCTCAGGAGATACCCAGAACTATACAGCCTGCCCACCCCTGGGAAACACCCCAAGGATACCAGCTTTGGTGTTTTGAGAAATAGTGACTTCTGTTATGGTGTCCACAAGTCGTCCTTCAAAGCCATTGTTCTCAATCCTGGATGCATAATAAAAACAGCAAAGGGATTGTAGAAAAAAATCTATTCACATCCTGACCCACACAGACACAATCTAATGTCCTGCTTTTTGGCACAAGTGTTTTCTAAAGCTCCCTAGGTGCTTGTAGCATGATTGCAGCCCTGCTAACCCAACTGGGTGCTTCTCTGTCTTCTGCAGGATCCTGAGACAAGCTTTCCTTGAGTTTGTGACATTACTGACAGAGCTGAGCTGCATGGGCTGGGGAGATCAGGTCTCCTAAGATAACCTTGTCCTTGTTCCAATTTTGCTGTCATGTCTCTGGACATGGTTATATGACCTTTGTCCAAGCTGAAGGACAGTTTTCAAGTAACATTTTCCATTTTTATCAAGTAGCTTTGTTTGGACATCAAATTCATTAACCATGTAGTTTACTCATTAAAGTCTATACGCACTATTTAAATTTTATTTCCAGACTGATGCAGTCATCCTTACAGACTGTTTCTATTCCCTCCTAAAAGGAACTCTATATCGCTTTTTTAATCCTCCGTTTCAGAAGCACACTAGCCTTAAGCACTTCTCATATTACTGGAACTGCTGGTTTTCTGCTTCCTTTGTTGGTAGATGTTTGTTTGTATTCTGCTTTGTGTGGCATGCACCCTTGTCTGTGTGTGTAACCGTGTGTATCTAGATAACATTTAGGATGGTCCCCAGATGTTGCAAAGCTCAAGTTGAGCAGAAGTCCTGAACTTTGTGACTTCTCACTCCTGATTTCTTAATAGGTTTATGGCTATGCTGTGGCAAACTATTTCTAGCATATAATGCTATGTCCTACAATGAGGACACAGGACAGTTAGTTATCCTTGCCAAGTATCTATCAGTATCTAGGTAGAAAGAATTTGGATAATTATTCCTTCTTGATATATAAGATAGGAAAGCTCTTCTGAATCCTCCCAGCCCTCCCCCGGCCAGCCATTAAACTCCTATAGCTGGTCACATTGGCCACCTCTATCTATCTACACCCTGTGTGGTTTCCTGTCTGCTCTGCTTTCAGACTGGCATTATGTCTTGCTCCTTTCTGGCTTAGACTTCTTCTCTGCTAGTCTACAACAGAACCAAAGGGTATTGAGCTTGGGTTAAATCTTTATAAGAGATTGATTTTAGAATAGGAAGATGTTTTGCTTTCATGTTAGAGTGCTAGATTACCCTAAAGACTTGATGCAAATCACAAAATCCCAGCATGGTCGTACATGTTTCTCTATCCAATCTTTGACTGGACTGTGATCATTAAGTGGCATGGCAAAGCAGAGCATCAGCTTTCTTTATCCATAGATAAGGTGACAGTGTGTGGTCCCTAGAGTCATTATAGAGAGAAAAGGGGAACACATAGGGAACATCTTGCACTGGTACAGGTTCTTTTCCCTTGCATACAACCCATTAATAGTATAGTTCATTATCTCCTGGAATCTGTCCCTGCTTCCCTCCCCACGCTTCTCTTCTTTATGGCTACCCTACCAGTCACATGTGGTAGTGATAAGCCAAGTTCTCTTTCTTACCTTTTAGAAATATTCCTGAAGTGGATCAAATATGATGTGTATCACCCTATGGATTTGGCTCACCAACTTAATAGACTGAATTGTAGTCAGTTATTCCCAACATAGAGTACTTGAATTTCAGGGAAAACATATAACTGATGTGACGACGTTATTAATAGACAGCTAAATATAGAATAAGCCCAAAAAGCTATGAGGGTAATGATTAATCTATAAAATGGCTGTTTACTAGAAGGAAATTAAATGGCATTAGTAAGATCTTGATAATGTTCTTAGCATAATAATGACATTAGGTTTATACAGGGAACTGTGCTACATTTAATGAAATGCATATTGTTTGAAATGCTAAGTGTTAAACTTCAATGTTTTTACAGTTTACTTTCTTTTCTTCTTAATTATTTTATTTGTTTTTATTTAAAATGCTGTCCCCATTCCTGGTCTCCCCACTACATTCCCTTCCCCTTTGTCTCTAAGAGGGTGCTCCCTCTCCCTACCTACCGACCCACTTCCATTTCACCTCTCTAGCTCCTTCGCTGGGCATCAAGTCTCTACAGGACCAAGTGCCTCCCCTCCCACTGATGTCAGATAAGGTAGTTCTCTGTTACATATGTACTGGGAGTCAGAGACCCACCCATGTGTATTCTTTGGTTGGTGATTTAGTCCCTGGGAGCTCTGAGGGGTCCCATTAGTTGATATTGTTCTTCCTATTGGGTTGCAATCCCCTTCAGCTCCTTTAGTCCTTCCCCTAGCTCTTCCATTGGGTTCCCTGGGCTCAGTGCAATGGTTGGCTCTGAGGGTTTGCATCTGTCTTAATAAGGTGGTGGCAAAGCCTCTCAGAGGACAGCCCTACTAGCCTGCTGTCTGCGAGCACTTCTTGGCATCAGCAATAGTATCCAGGTTTGGTGTCTGTGAATAGGATGGATTCAAAGATCTCTGGTTGGCCTTTCTTCTAGTCTCTGCTCCATTTTTGTTCCTGTGTTTCCTTTAGACAGGAATAATTGTGGGTTAAAATTTTTGAGATGGGTGGGTGATTCCATACCTCAATTGGGGGCCATGTCTATCTACTGGAGGTAGTCTTTTCAGGTTCTATCTTCCTGTTTTTAATGTCATCTCCATTGGGTCCTGGGAGCCTCTCACATTCTGGTGTCTAAGACTTTCTAGTGGTTACCTCTCCCCATATCCCTTCTCCACTGCTACATATTTCAATTCATTCTCCTGGACTTCCGTCCTTCTGTCCTGTCTCTTCCCATACTTGATCCTGCTTGCTCTTTTCCCTCCTTCTCTCCTCCCCTCTCCCATCCAGGTACCTCCCTCCCTCTGCCTCCTGTGATTATTTTGTTCCCCCTTCTAAGTGGGATTGAAGCATCCACACTTTTGGTATTCCTTCTTGTTAAGCTTCACATGGTCTGTGAGTTATAGCATGGCTATTTTTAGCTTTTTGGCTAATATCCACTTATCAGGGAGTACATACCATGTATATCCTTTTGGATCTAGATTATATCACTCAGGATGATATTTCCATTTACTTGCCTGAAACATGCATAAAGTAGTAACTGAGTATTTCATTGTGCAAATGTACCACATTTTCTGTATCCATTCTTCCTTTGAGCCACGTCTGGGTTGTTCCCAGTTTCTAGCTATTATAGATGAGGCTACTATGAACATAGTAGATCATGTGTCCTTGTTATATGTTGGAGCATCTTTTGGGTATATGCACAGTAGTAGTATAGCTAGGTTTTCAGGTGGAACTATTTCCAGTTTTCTAAGAAACAACTTGATTGATTTCCAGAGTGCTTGACCAGCTTGCAATCCCACCAGCAATGGAGGAGTGTTCGCTTTGTCCACATCCTTGCCAGCTTCTGCTGTTGCCTGAGTTTTTGATCTTAGCCATTCTGATTGCTATAAGGTGTAATCTCAAGGTCGTTTTGATTGCATTTCCCTGATGACTAAGTATGTTGAACATTTCTTTTGGTGCTTCGCTCCATTCAAGATTCCTCAGTTGAGAATTCTTTGTTTAGCTCTGTGGCCCATTTTTAATTGGGTTATTTAGTTTTCTGGAGTCTAACTTCTTAAGTTCATTGTATATTTTGGATATTAGCCCTCTATTGGATATAGGGCTAGTAAAGATCTTTTCCCAATCAGTAGGTTGCCATTTTGTCCTATTGACAGTGTCCTTTGCCTTACAGAATCTTTTCAATTTCATGAGGTCCCATTAATCAATTTTTGATCTTAGAGCCAGAGCCTGTGTTCTGTTCAGGAAATTTTCTTCTGCGCTGATGTGTTCAAGGCTCTTTCCCATTTTCTCTTCTATTAGATTCAGTGTATCTGGTTTTATGTGGAGGTCCTTCATCCACTTGGACTTGAGCTTTGTACAAGGACATAAAAATGGACCAATTTTTATTCTTCTACATGCTGACCACCAGTTGAACCAGCACCATTTGTTAAAAATACTTTCTGTTTTCCACTGGATGGTTTTGGCTCCTTTGTCAAAAATCAAATGACCATAGGTGTGTGAATTTATTTATGGGTCTTCTATTCTATTCTACTGATCGACCTGTCTTGTCTCTGAACTAATAGCATGCAGTTTTGTTTTGTTTTGTTTTGTTTTTGTTTTTGATTTTATTTTGGTTTTTCAAGGCAGGGTTTCTCTGTGTAGCCCTGGCTGTCCTGGAACTCACTCTGTAGACCAGGCTGGCCTTGAACTCAGAAATCCACCTGCCTCTGCCTCCCAAGTGCTGGGATTAAAGGTGTGCGCCACCTCTGCCTGGCTAGCATGCAGTTTTTATAACTACTGCTCTGTATTATAACTTGTCAGAAATGGTGATTCCCTATAAGTTTTTTAATTGTTTAGAATTCTTTTTGCTATCCTGAATTTTTTGTTATTCCAGATGAAGTTGAGAATTGCTCTTTCTATCTCTTGGGACCATTTGCTTGGAAATACTTTTCTAGCCTTTTAGTCTGAGGTAGTGTCTGTCATGTGTGTTTCCAGTATATCACAAAATCCTGGGTCCTGTTTAGGTATCCAGTCTCTTAGCCTATGTCTTTTCAATGGGGAATTGAGTCCATTGATGTTAAAAGAGATTAGGACCAATGATTGTTGGTTCCTGTTATTTTTGTTATTAGAGGTAGGATTATGTTTTTGTGGTTCTCTTCTTTTGAGTTTGTTGGTTTTCCTTGGGTGTAGTTCCCCCCTCCTTGGGTGGTTTTTTTTTTTTTTTTTTTTTTTTTTCTATTATCTTCTGTACAGCTGGGTTAGTGGAAAGGTATTGTTTAAATTTGGTTTTGTCTCAGCTATTAAAAACAATGAATTCATGAAATTCTTAGGCAAGTAGATGAAACTAGAAAATACCATCCTGAGTGAGGTAACCCAATCACAAAAGAACACACATGGTATGCTCAGAATACACAAGATACAATTCACAGAGCACACAAAGCTCAAGAAGAAGGAAAACTAAAGTGTGAATACTTTAGTCCTTCTTAGAAGGGTAGCAAAATACTCACAGGAAGAGATTCAGAGACAAACTGTGGGACAGAGACTGAAGGGAAGGTCATCCAGAGACTGCCCCACGTGGGGATCCATCCCATATACAGTTTCCAAACCCAGATACTATTGTGGATGCCAACAAGTGCTTGCTGACAGGAGCCCAATAGAGCTGTCTTCTGAGAGGCTCTGCCAGTGCCTGACAAATACAGAGGTGGATGCTCTCAGCCAACCATTGGACTGAGCACAGTGTCCCCAATGGAGCAGCTAGAGAAAGGACCCAAGGACCTGAAGGAGTTTGCAGCCCCATAGGAGGAACAACAATATAAACCAACCAGTACCTCCAGAGCTCCCAGGGACTAAGCCACCAACCAATGAGTGCACAATGGAGGGAGCCATGGCTCCAGCCACATATGTAGCAGAGGATGGCCTTGTCAGACATCAATGGGAGTAGAGGCGCTTGGTCCTGTGAAGGCTTGATGCCCCAGTCGTAGGGGAATGCCAGGACAGGGAAGCAGGAGTGGGTGGGTTGGTGAGCAGGGGGAGGGGGAATGGGATAGGGGGTTTTCAGAGCGAAAACCAGGGGAGGGGATAACATTTGAAATGTAAATAAAGAAAATATCTAATAAAAAAATTTAAAAAAACTTGGTTTCATCATGCAATATCTTGTTTTCTCCATCTATGGTAATTCAGAGTTTTGCTGGGTATAGTAGCCTGGGCTGGCATTTGTGTTCTCATGGGGTCTGTATGACATCTGTCCAGGATCTTCTAGCTTTCATAGTCTCTGTAATTCTGATGTTTGCCTTTATATGTCACTTGGCCTTTTTTCCCTCATTGTCTTTAATATTCTTTGTTTGTTCTGTGTATTTTTTATTGTTTTAATTGTTATGTAATGGGAGGAGTTTTTTTTTTTTTTCTGGTTCAATCTGTTTGGTGTTCTGTAGACCTCTTGTATGTTTATAGTCATCTCTTTCTTTAGGTTAGGAAAGTTTTCTTCTTTGATTTTGTTGAAGATGTTTTTCTGGCCCCATGAATTGGGAATCTTCACACTCTTCTATTCCTATTACTTTTAGGTTTGGTCTTTCCATTGTATTCTGAATTTCCTGGATGTTTTGGGTTAGGTGCTTTTTGCACTTTGTATTTTCTTTGACTGTTGTGTCAATATATTCTATGGTATCTTCTATGCCTAAGATTCTCTCTCCTATCTCTTGTATTCTGTTGGTAATGCTTGCATTTGTCAATCCTGATCTCTTCCTAGGTTTTTTTTTTTTTTCTCCAGTGTTGCCTCCCTTTGTGATTTCTTTATTGTTTTTATTTCCATTTTTGGATCCTGGACAGTTTTGTTCAAATTCCTCACCTGTTTGATTGTGTTTTCCTATATTTCTTTAAGAGATTCATGTGTTTCTACATTTTACTTTCTAGTACAGGAATACATAATCCTGTGGTTGTGTTTGGAAACATAGCAAAATTCAGTGTACTGGATGGTTTTCTATCAGTTTGACAGAAGGTAAAGTAATCTAAGAGGAGGGCCCCTCAATTAAGGAAATGCCTCCATAAGACCTAGCTGTAGCCAGTTCCATAAAGCATTTTAATTGCAAGTGGTATCATTGCTAGTCTGGTGGTCCTGGAAAGCAGGGTGATTAAGCCATTAGGAGGAGAGCAGTACATAGCACCCCTCCATGACCTCTGTCTCAGCTCCTGACTCCATGTTCATACCATGTTTAGGTTCCTATGTTGACTTTGATGATGAATAGTGATATGGAACTGTAAGCTGAATAATCTCTTCCCTTCCCAAGTTGTTTTGGTCATAGTGTTCAATTGTAGCTACAGTAATCCTAACTAAGATGTACAGTGAAAGCACTAATAGCTGCTGAATCTAAGTCGCACGCATACAGGAAATAGGAAAGTTATTCTTACAGCTTTCTTGTATATTTGAAAAACCTTAATAAAATGATAGATTAAAAAATGAACTGAAAAAAAATTTACTCAGGATACTATAAAAATGCTGGAGCTTAATCATAAATGATTTTTATTTGTGTTAATTATTGTTAATGATAACTTTTCTATTCACTTAAAATTTTATTCCTTCTTAAAAGGGGGAATCAAATACCCACGGAAGGAGTTGCAGAGATTAGCTATGGAGCAGGGACTGAAGGAAGGACAGGCCAGCCTAAATATAGCTATCTCCTGAGAGGCTCTGACAGTACCTGACTAATACAGATGTAGAGGCTCACAGCCATCCATTGAACTGAGTACAGGGTCCCCAGTGAAGGACTTAGAGAAAGGACCTATGGAGCTGAGGGGTTTGCAGCCCCTTAGGACGAACAACAGTATGAACTAACTAGTACCCTCAGAGCTCCCAGGGTCTCAACCACCAACCAAGGACTGCACATGGTAGGTCTGATTGTTCTGGCAGCATGTGTTTAGTAGAGGATTGCAAATTTGATCATCAATAGGAGGAGAGGACCTTGGCCCTGTGAAGGTTCTGTGCCCCAGTGTAGGGGAATGCCAGGGCCAATAAGTGGGAGAGGGGTGGGGTAGCAGGCATGGGGAGGGGGGAGGCAACAGGGGTTTGTTCTTGTTGTTTTTGTTTGTTTGTTTCAAACTTGGTTTACTTTTTATTTCATTATTTTATGTATATAAGTGTTTTATGTGTATGTCTCTGCACCAAATATAAGGCTGGTGCTCAAGGAGGACACAAGAGGGATTTCCCCTTACACTGGAATTAGAGATGATTGTAAGCTACTATGTCGACACTAGTAACCAAACCAATGTTCTTTGGAAGAGGAGCCAGTGCTCTTAACCTCGGAACTATCTTTAGCCCTAATAATTTGGTTTCAATAAGGACGATGAGGATTGAAACCAACAGAGAACTGTCATTTGTTTTACATTTGACTCCCTTGTCTTCTTTTCCCAATGTCTATCATTTCTCACAGCATGTAAGAAGTTAATAGTCTTTTGTTTCCTCTTTCAAAGAGCATACAAATATTATTTTTCTCAAGAAGATGATCAATAGAGGAAACCAAAATAGACTTATTTTACCTTATCGTCAAGGCAAATGAGCATATGAACTTCTTGAAGATCTGTGTTCCTCATAAAAATACTTACAGCTGGGCTGGAGAGGTAGCTCAGCAATTTAAGAGCAGTGGCTGCTCTTCCAGAGGATCCAGGTTCAATTCCCAGCACTCACATGGCAGCTCACAACTGTAACTCCAGTTCCAGAGGATATGACACCCTCATACAAACATGCATGTAGACAAACACTGATGCACATAAATAAGTAAACATTAAAAAACCTTATAGCTATCTGGATTGCTAGACAATCTATCCTTATTGTCTAGAAAAATAATGATTCTATTAATGAACATAGTTAAAATTAAAAACATAAATAGGAGCAGTTGGATGCATGGATTTTCCTTCACATTTTATCATTCTGTGTTGGTAAATATTGAATGGAAGAACTCTAAGAGAATTCTGAGTTGTTGGAACTGATGGCTGACCTACAATGTTGTAGACCTTTGTCCTTATCACATACAACTTGCTTGTGCCCATGCTGAACTGATGCTTAAGAGTGGCTGCAGACACAGCATTTCTTAAAAGATCTCATCTCCATGATAAACAGATGTCTCCCAGACTAGTAATTTGGGCTTCAGAAATCCACATGGTACTCTATAGGGGATGAGATGCCAAAACGCCATTACTGTCAGCTTTGCATCTGGTTAATTATAGACTGATTTCCTGACTCCAAAATTAATATCTCTCTGATCCTTTGACTTTTGAGATCCTCTGACTAACCGAGACTTCCCAGTATTCTCTAGGGAAACATCAAAAGGGTGTTTGGTTTTTTGTTTGTTTGTTTTTTTTCTTGTTTTGGTTTTTTATAATTGCTGTTTTTTTTAAATGCATTTAGCCTTTTAAATTAAAGAGGCAATTGTCTTAAATCACTTTCCTATATTAAATATTATCTATTTTCTTTTATATTTATAGCATGTTAATGAAAAGAATATTGGATCATCATCTAAACCAGGAGAAAAGAAAGGATCTGATGAGGTAATTTCTGCAATACTTATTACCGTTTTCTTTGTGATGCTTTTAAAATTATGAATTTTGGTTTTCAATATTAAATAATATAAGGTGTACTTACTCGGCAATTAGCAACATTAGGGAGCTTTTTGTACGCCTTTGTACTATGCTGTGTGTGCGTGTGTGCAATGATGTTTGTAAATGTGAGTGCCATGGGTGTACATGTACCCATGTATGTAGGTTTGGAGGTCAGAGATCAGTTGCCTTCAGCTTTTATTTAGGGTCTCTGTTATTTTTATGTTATGTACACAAGCTTAGCTGAGCCAGACATTTCCAGTGATTCTCCTGTCTCTGCCTCTCATCTCCCTGTACAAAGCCTGCAATGACAGACACACACACACACACTGTGGATCAAGCTTTTCATGAGTTCTGGGGACCTGAACTCAAATCTTCATGCTTGCATAGCAAGTGCTTTTACCTGTTGTGTGTAGCTTTTGCTACTCTGCCTAAGCTCCGGGAATGGGCGCCCCAATACTAGTCCCCACCCAGAGAATATTGGATCTGCAGATGAAAAACACAGACACACACAATGCCCAATTTCAACCTGTCTATGGCTCAATTGCTGGGCACTACTAATGCACTGTGGCTAGTGTGCCCTTCCCAATACTTTTAGCTCATCACTTCTCATTCTGCACTAGCTTCAGTTGCACAGCTGCCCATAGTCCCAGCTATAACCCCAACCTCCACCTGGAACAACACCTCACAGCCGCTCCGCCAGAGATCTCACATGGCTTGTTTTCTTTCCTCCCTCCGGAAGCATGGTGAACACACCTTCTCTGTCCTCTCCTTCGACCTGCTAGCTTGCCCTGTGGGGATCTGGAAGTCCTGCCGATTCCTTCTGCCCAGCAATTGGCCAATGGCATCTTTACTGATAGATGAAGAACCAATTGTGGACCAGGACCTTAGCATCAGAACCACCCCTACATCTACCCACTGAGCTACCTTCCCAGTCATGAAAAACTTAACTTTAACTATGATTTGATTCAAGAATGTTAGTGGGAAATCCTGAAAATAAAATCTCCATAGTAATCTTCAGAATGGAACCTTTAGACAGTTTCAGTTTAGAAACAGAGCCCAGTTTGGGATGTCTTCCTGTAAGACATGGAGCTTTTGTTTTGTTGGTGAGCGTGGCAAATATTGAAGGAAGCTGAGAGTAATGGCAAGAGGGGACATATGTTTTCATGTATGTGCACCATGAAAGGAGAAGAGTGGTAGCCTAGATTAATAGGTCATTCAGGGTTGGAGACAAAGCCAAGAGAACTATTATTATCTGCATCAGTGCAGTGGAGACACGGTAAGATCTTGTTTTGAGAGATGTGTGTGTGTGTGTGTGTGTGTGTGTGTGTGTGTGTGTGTGTGTGTGTGTTGTTCTTGTGAATTTCTGCTTCGGCTGATGGCAAGCCATTGTGAGCTACCAGTGCCGACCTATTTAACTAGAGGTGTCCTGTGATAATTTTGTTTTCCAAAGGTCACTGGGTTTGCATTTCTGCCTTGTTAACAATTTTTAGAGGACATACTAACCCTTGAGAATGATTCTTTTGGAGAATAGTTTTATAGTCATGGAAGTGTTTCAGTGCTAGTTGTTCACATAAAACTTTTAGGGAAGCATTGTACCCTGTCTTCTGCTATGGTGGTTATTCTCAGTGGACCTCATCACTTTTACTTACAAGAAATTGTCTCACTTCCCATTGTTAGTAACTATATGGCCCAGAAAACTAGATATATAAAAAGAATAAAGTGGCTCTTATTTTTTGTTTTCATTGTCAATATTGAGCAGGTATTCTTGTAAATTGAGACTATGTTCCTCCTCATTATCTACAGTTCTGGAATATTCAGTATATAAGTACTGTTTTCTTGTCAATGTTTCTGTTTCTACCAATGTAGAACATTTCTACCAAATGTTTTTGTTTCTACCAATGTCTATAAAAATGTACTTAAGAGTATTCCTGGTTTTTTTAAAAGAATTATTTATTTTATGAGTACACTATAGCTGTCTTCAGACACAACACAAGAGGGCATTGGATCCCATTACATATGGTTGTAAGCCACCATGTGGTTGCTGGGAATTGAACTCAGGACCTCTGGAAGGACAACCAGTGCTTTTAACCACTAAGCCATCTATCCAGTCTGAATATTTCTTTTTATTACATTTTAACACTTATTTATACCTCCCTTTTCATTTCCGATTTTGTTAATTTGCATACTGTCTCTGTGCCCTCTATTTAGTCTGGCTAAGTGTTTATCTATTTTATTGGTTTTCTCAAAGAACCAGCTCCAGTTTTGTTGATTCTTTGAATAGTCCTTTTTGTTTCTACTTGTATTTAACAACTATGAATATATGGCATTAATTTAAAAATATACACAAAATTTTGTAGCAGTATATATTAATGTGTGTGTGTATATATGTGTAGTCACAGATATGACAGTGTGTGTATGGAGATTAGAGGACAATTTCTTTCAGGAGTCAGTTCCACCCTGTGGGTCCAGAGGCCAAGCTCAGGTCACCATGCATTACAGAAAGAACCTTGACCCAGTGAACTACCTTACTGACCCTAATTTTCAATTTTTCTCACCATAGAAATTTGTGTTGAAAATTTTTGTTTCTATGGAATGCAAATTTTTTGTTGTTGTTGTTTTGTTTTCGAGACAGGGTTTCTCTGTGTACTCCTGGCTGTCCTGAAACTCACTCTGTAGACCAGGCTGGCCTTGAACTCAGAAATGCACCTGCTTCTGCCTCCCAAGTGTTGGGATTAAAGGCATGCACCACCACTGCCCGACAGAATGCAAATTTTTAAGGATAAAAAGGAAAAGTAAGATTTAACTCTATTTCCTTTAAAAATCATTAATAAATTCCCATATAAAAACCCATTTTTTTTCTATGAAATTATCTGCTAGGGCCACTGAGAGGAAGAGTGGGTTGTTGGTTGGTGGCTGTTGGTTGTAGTTTATTAAGTAGTCGTGGACAAAGGAGAAAGAACAAGAAGAAAAAAATTAGATATCCTGATGGCAAAGATCAAACTTACCCAAAGGAACTCTATACCCCTAATTAGCAGAAAGTAGTCTAAGGATATCACCCCCTTCCCCTCACTCCTTTTTTCTCTCCCATTTTGTGTTAGGGGGTTGAAAGGATGAAAAGGAGTCTAGGAGAAGAGTAGACAAAGGAACACACAAAGTAGCAAATGCCAGCTACAATTTATCATGTTGCATGTCACATGCAAAGCTTGGAAGTGGAACTGAGTAAAAATCTGTATTTTACTCAGAAGAATTCCTGTACATAATTTATTAAGAATTCATGAAGTTTTTCTCAAATGTAGGGACATTCTAAGACCAACAGACACATGGGCTGAGATAGGAAAAATAAAAAACACTTAACACCAGCATCTTTAAATACAGTGGAACAAAGAAGTCTCCTAAAACCTGTAATCAAATCTATTTAAAGTATTTGACTGACACATCTGGCCACAGTGGGGGAGTATGAGATTTTTAGAAATTCTCTTTAAGTGATGTCCTGGAAAATAAAACTTAAAGACAACATGAAAGGATGTGATCTTTCAGCGACAAGTTTAAAATCTTCAAATTTAGTGATGGATGTGTTCTGTAACTAAAGAACTGTGTAGGTATGTAGGTAGCATTAAAGGGGAATGGTCGTTTATATGTTTATCTTGCTCAAATAGCTTGGCTAGACTTTTCTTCTTCATCATTAGTTACTTCTTCTAACATTTGTAAATACATTATTAAGTAATTCACATTTCCAATCTACTCTTTTTAATGAAGTCAGTCTTTTATTTTAAATCAAAGAATTAATATATACTGCTACAAAATTTTGTGTATATTTTTAAATTAATGCCATATATTCATAGTTATTAAATACAAGTAGAAACAAAAAGGACTATTCAAAGAATCAACAAAACTGGAGCTGGTTCTTTGAGAAAACCAATAAGATAGATAAACACTTAGCCAGATTAAATAGAGGGCACAGAGACAGTATGCAAATTAACAAAATCAGAAATGAAAAGGGAGATATAACAACAGAAATTGAGGAAATCCAAAAAATCATCAGATCCTACTACAAAAGCTTATACTCAACACAACTGGAAAATATGGATCAGGATCAAATAAACCATCTAAACAGTTCCATAAATCCCCAAAGAAATAGAAGCAGTCATCAAAAATCTCCCAACCAAAAAAAAAAAAAAAAAAAAAAAAGAAAAAAAGCCCAGAACCAGTACAGAATTCTATCAGACCTTCAAAGAAGACCTAATACCAATATGCTTCAAGCTATCCCACAAAATAGAAAGAGAAGGAATACTACCCAATTCGTTCTATGAAGCCACAATTACTATCATTCCAAAACCATATCTCTTCATGTTAAAAGTCTTGGAAAGATCAGGAATTCAAGACCCATACCTAAACATAGTAAAAACAGTATACAGCAAACCAGTAGCCAACATCAAACCAAGTGGAGAGAAACTTGAAGCAATCCCACTAAAATTAGGGAGTAGACAAGGCTTCCCTCTCTCTCCCTATCTATTCAATATAGCACTTGAAGTTCTAGCTAGAGCAATTAGACAACAAAGGGAGACCAAAGGGATATAAATTAGAAAAGAAGTCAAAAACTATTCTCAACAATAAAAGAACTTCTGGGGGAATCAGCATCTCAGATATCAAACTGCACTACAGAGCAATAGTGAGAAAAACTGCATGGTATTGGTACAGTGACAGGCAGTTAGATCAGTGGAATAGAATTGAAGACCCAGAAATGAACCTACACACCTATGGTCACTTGATCTTTGACAAAGGAGCTAAAACCATCCAGTGGAAAAAAGACAGCATGTTCAACAAATGGTGCTGGTTCAACTGGCAGTCAACATGTAGAAGAATGCAAATGGATCCATTCTTCTTCCCCTGTACAAAGCTCAAGTCCAACTGGATCAAGGACCTTCATATAAAACCAGATACACTAAATTTAACAGAAGAGAGAGTGGGAAAAAGTCGTGAACACATATGCACAGGGGAAAAGTCCCTGAACAGAACACCAATGGCTTGTGTTATAAGATCAAGGATTGACAAATGAGTCCTCACAAAATTGCAAAGCTTCTGAAAGGCAAAGGACACTGCAATAGAACAAAAAGGCAACTAACAGATTGGGAAAAGATCTTTACCAATCCTACATCCGATAGAGGGCTAGTATCCAATATGTACAAAAAACTCAAGAAATTCGACTCCAAAGAACCAAATAACTCTATTTAAAAATGGGGAACAGAGTTAAAACAGAGAATTCTCAACTGAGGAAACTCGAAAGGCTCAGAAACACCTAAAGAAATGTTCAACATCCTTAGTCATCAGGGAAATGCAAATCAAAACAACCCTGAGATTCCACCTCACAGCAGTCAGAATGGCTAGGATCAAAAACTCAGGTGACAGCAGATGCTGGCAAGGATGTGGAGAAAGAGGGTCCACCAAATCTAACATGGTATTAATTAAAATGCACAGGTTAAAAGCAAATAAGAAAATAAGATAGGAAAATGTGAGCAACACTGTTTCATATTGATTTTAAGGTATATATTAATTCCTAATGAAACAAGAAATACATGGCTTCAAAACAATAAAATTCAACAGTAACCTGATATTTCTGTGTTGACATAATTGGTAAGCCATTTTTCTACTGCCTTCACACCACAGAATACCTTTATGTGCCTGTGCCCCACCCCCTCCAGCCAGGTTATTTTCTTTAAAACTGGTAATATTATTTGTTCCTATGCTTATCCAGATAGGAATCTGAGTTACTTTGGCAGTTTCAATTACTTACTTGTATGTTAGGAAGATAAGCTTTGATTTATCTTTGAGAATATTCAGATAGTGTATTACAGATTGTTCAGATAGTTCCACAAACAGATCCAACACCATTTTGAGCAGTGATTCGAGCATGCTAGCTTCCAAGTTAAACCTTTGAAAGTTTTAAGAGTCAATCAGATACAAAAGTTTGTGTACTCAAAACTGTCAGGTAGAGCATCCAGTCAGTGACTTGTTGGTCATTGCATGCTAGAGTCAGCGTTTCCTCACTTGAAGACTCTGGAACCGTTTTGTATGGCGTAAGTGGTCAGGCGGACCAGTGTCCTCACACACTTATAGTTGCTATGTGGAAATGGAAAGAGAATTGTTGGGTTGGAAGTTGGGATCTCACGAACTTCCTTGCATGAGGCAGATGGCATCATCACTGGGTATCTAGGGGACTATAAACTTAAAACCTGCTTGTTCTTTTATTGTATACTTTTCATGGGTTCACTGCAATAGCGATTAATTTAAAGTCACCAATAATCCATCAATGCATCATTAAGCAAAAATAAAATAAAATAAAAGATTAAAAGAACTTTTACTTAGAGTCATTTAACTAAAATCAGTCCAAATTTGAATTTTCTTCTCCATGGTCCCTATGCCTTCCCTGTTCTCTCTGTTGTTTGAGTCTGTATCCAAACCTTCATAAAGGTGTTCTGTCTGTGTGTCTCTGTCCCTAACAAAGGGCTTTACATTACTCTGGGTCAGGGGCATGGAAGAGTACATAATTTATTGAATAGCACAAAAAGTATCTCATGATGGGAAGGGATAGAATACTTCACAGAAATCTTTAATTGAGTTTCCCAAGGGATTGAGTCACTGGCTCCAACTGATTCCAACTGATCCAGACAAAATACAGTACTATAAACATCATTGTTCACTAGTCATTGTCCACAGATGTTCAGTGTTTATGGTGGTTTTTACATGGTTGCCTTCAGCTTCTATATTGGCTGATTTCAGCAATTAGTTGACATACATGCATTACTCTGGGTCAGGGGCATGGAAGCGTACATAATTTAAGATTCCAGCTGTGCTGTAGCTTAGCTTGTAAAAGTTGATTACCTGGAAATCCAAGGCAAGTAAGGTTGTTACATTGTTCCTTAAAGACAGAGTACACAGTAGAATAGCAGTCATGGTAAGTGACTTCAAAGTGATCTCTGGTTATCCAGCAAAAATTCCAGTCTCTTAGAATGTAAGAAATATTTTCATTATACTTCATTGTCACAATACTTAACCCCTCATGGGACTTATTAAAATTCTCAGGTTGTTAGGTTTATAGTGGGAAATATTTTGACCATATTTTCTTTAAACTCCTTGTTGCTATGCCTCCCATCTTTTCTTGGAAGTTGGCATATCCATGTGAGCTAGCAGCTTGACTTTGCCCCACTAATTAATGCCTGTGGATGCTTCTTTCCTCCCCTCACTAATGCCCATGGGGGCTTGTTGTACTTTCCTCTTACCTTTTGCTCTAAGGGGTCTCTTGAGATATTTTCCACTGCCATATTTCCTAGTCTTTTCTAATCAATTCTTAATTCTACTTACCTTAGTTTTCATTACAGTTCCATTCCATTCTCCTGTAGATACTTGGATCATATCTTTATTATATATTTCATGCCTTTCCTTAACACATTTAAAATATTTTTATTTCAGAATAATTATAGATTCACAGGAAATTGGAAATATGGCATGGCATGCCTCAGCAACATAGACATTGATTTCTGTTATATACACAAAGTACAGTATCAAAACTAGGGAGCTGATATTTATGCATCATGTAAACATTGCCCTGGCTATGTTATTATATGTGTAGATCTGTGTAGATAGCACTACAATCAAAATCTTGGTGTAGGACATGCCAGATGCCTGCCCAACCTTTATGGAAGTGAGCCGAAGTGAGACACAGCATCAGAAGGTCAAAGACTGATGATCTCTAGCCCTATCATCTTATTATTTTGTGCTAATAAGCACTGGTTTCTTTTCTCTTACTATTTTGTGCTGATAAGCACTGGTTTCTTCTCTCTTTGGCTCAAGGTCTTCTTGCTGGCTAGGCAAGAGGCTTGGACCTCATTAACTCTTCATGAATTATAGAGAAAAGAACAGAAAATAAAAAAACTTCTTTTACACAAGTAACACACACATATACACAGAGGTTGAGCCTGACCACTTGTCTCATCATCTGCACAATGTTCATGCATACTTATATGCATAAAATATAACTATACTTCGTGTGTGTGTGTGTGTGTGTGTGTGTGTGTGTGTGTGTGTACACAGACATTACATACATTCATTTGGTGGGTGGGTGGGGCTGAGCCTCAGATGCCACACTTTATTCCTTCTCCCTGGCCTTCTTATACCTTTTTTTTTTTAATGTTTTTTTTTAACTAATGAATTAATTTATTACTTAATTTATTTATTTTACACTCCAGATTTTATTCTTCTCCCAGTCCACTCTCCGACTGTTCCACATCCCATACCTCTTCCCCACACCCCTGTCTCCACTAGGATGTCCCTGCCACCCACCCACCAGACCTTTAAATTCCCTAGGACCTCCAGTCTCTTGAGGGTTAGGTGCATCTTCTCTAACTGAAACCAGACCCAGAAGTCCTCTGCTGTATATGTGTTGGGGGCATTATATCAGCTGGTGTATAATGCCTGGTTGGTGGTTCAGTGTTTGAGTGATCTCGGGGGTCCAGGTTAATTAAGACTGCTGGTCCTCTTACAAGGTTGCCCTACTCCTCAGCTTCTTCCAGCTTTTTCTTAATTCAACCACAGAGGTCAGCAGCTTCTGTCCATTGGTTGGGTGCAAATATCTGCTTCTGTCTCTTTCAGCTGCTTGTTGAATCTTTCAGAGGGCAGTCAAGATAGGTCCCTTTATGTGAGTGCTCCATAGCCTCTGTAATAGTGTCAGGTCTTAGGGCCTCAATTAGAACTGGATCCCACTTTGGGCCTGTTACTGGACCTTCTTTTCCTCAGGTTCCTCTCCATTTCCATCCCTGCAATTCTTCCAGATGGGAACAATCATGGGTCAGAGTTTTGACGGTGGGATGACAGTCCCATCTCTCACTTTGATGTCCTGTCTTCCTGCTGGAGGTGGGCTCTACAAGTTCCCTCTCCCCACTCACTGTAAGGCATTTTACCTAAGGTCCCTCCCTTTCAGTCCTGAGAGTCTCTCACCTCCCAGGTCTCTGCTACATTCTGGAGGTCCTCCCAACCTCCTACCTCCAGAGGTTACCTGTTTCCATTCTTTCTGCTGGCTCTCAGGGCTTCAGTCCTTTTCCATCACCTAATACCAGATCAGGTCTCCCTCTCCCCCCCCAAACACCCCCACAGCTGCCAGTCCACTTTCCCTCGAAAGTCCCTCTATCCCTCCCTCCCCTCTTGTGATTGCTTTCTTTTCTCTCCCAAGTGGGACTGTGGTGTCCTCACTTGGGCCCTTCAGCTTGTGACCTTTTTGAGTTCTGTGGACTGTATCTTGGGTATCCTGTACTTTACTTTCTTTCCTTTTCTTCTCTTTTCTTTTTTTGACTAATATCCATTTATTAGTGAGTACATCCCATGTATGTCCTTTTGGGTCTGAGTTACCTCATTCAAGATGATATTTTCTAGTTCCATCCATTTTCCTGTAAAACTCAGGATGTTCTCGTTCTTAATAGCTAAGTAGTATTCCATTGTGTAAATGAACCACATTTTCTGTATCCATTCTTCTGTCATGGGACATCTCCAGCTTCTAACTATCACAAACAAGGCCACTATGAACACAGTGGAACATGCGCCCTGTGGCATGGTGGGGCATCTTTTGGGTATATTCCCAAGAGTGGTATTGCTGTGTCTTCATGTGGATCTATATCCAATTTTCTGAGGAACCTCCAGATTGATTCCCAGAGTGTTTGTACCAGTTTGCAATTCCATCAGCAATAGAGAAGTGTTCATTTGTTGTCACCTGAGGCTTTGATCTTAGTGATTCTGTTTGGTGTAAGGTGGAATCTCAGGGCCATTTTGATTTGCATTTCTCTGATCACTAAGGACTTTGAACATTTCTTTAGGTGCTTCTCAGCCATTTGAGATTCCTCTGTTATGAATTCTTGGTTTAGTTCTATACCCCATTTTTCGATTGGATTGGGATTGTTTGTTTTTTCATTTCTTTTTTTTTTTTTTGGTAGTTAGCTTCTTGAGTTCTTTATATATTTTGGATATTAGCCCTCTATCAGATGTGTGGTTAGTGCAGATTTTTTTTTTCCCAATCTGTAGGTTGCCTATTTGTCTTATTGACTATGTCCTTTGCCTTACAGAAGCTTTCCAGTTTCATGAGGTCCCATTCATCAATTCTTGATCTTAGAGCATGAGCCATTGGGGTTCTGTTTAGGAAATTTCCCCCTGTGCCAATGAGTTCAGGGCTCTTTCCCATTTTCTTTTCTATTAGATTCAGTGTATCTGGTTTTATGTTGAGGTCTTTGATCCAAGGCCAAGTTGTTGGACTTGACTTTTATGCAAGCTGACAAATATGGGTCTATTTTCTTTTTTCTACATATAGACAGCCAGTTAGACCAGCACAATTTATTGAAGATGGTTTCTTTTTTTTTCATTTTATATTTTTGGTGTTTTATCAAAGATCAAGTGTCCATAAGTGTGTGGTTTTATTTCTGGGTGTTCAATCTATTCCATTGATCAATGTGTCTATCTCTGTACTAGTACCATGCAGTTTTTGTCACTATTGCTCTGTAGTAAAGCTTGAGATCAGGGATGGTGATTTCCCCCAGCTGTTCTTTTATTGTTAAGAATTGTTTTGGCTGTTCTGTTTTTTGTTTGTTTTTTTTGTTTGTTTTGTTTTGTTGTTGTTGTTTGTTTGTTGCCTTTCCACATGAATTTGAGAATTACTCTTTCCAAGTCTTTGAAGAATTGTGTTGGGATTCTGAGGGGATTGCATTGAATCTGTTGATTGCCTTTGGTAGGATGGAAATTTTTACTATGTTAATTCTGCCAATCCATGATCACGAAAGATCTCTCCATTTTCTGAGATGTTCTTCGATTTCTTTCTCGAGAGAGTTGAAGTTATTGTCATACAGGTCTTTCACTTGTTTAGTTAGAGTTACTCGGTATACAGAGGAACTCCTGGGATGCCTTCAAGCTGTGGTGTCTTCAGGAGAGCAGACAAGCTGGTGGGCAGTTGCTCAGTTGCCCTGTGTGAGCAGATCTCCTGGGATGCCTCAGGCTGTGGTGTCAGTTGCCTGATTTCTCTGAGTGGAGCAGATCTTCTGGGATGGCTCAGGATATGGTATCTTAAGGGGAGCAGAGAGGCTAGCAGTTTGCCCCAGCAGAAAGGAGAGGTGAAAGGGAGTGGTATTTGGTGGGTGGGGCATTTGGGGAATGATGGGTCCTGAGTCCACTGGGCTCCCTGAAGCAGCTCTGGGACTTGTGGGGAGGGGGGGTGTTCTTACCAACTGCTCTAAGTGCAGTGGATCTTCTGGGATGGCTCACGATATGGTGTCTTCAGGGGAGCCTTTCTTAGACAAAAGTTCTTTAGAAAATTATTTCTTAGATAAAATGTTACACAAAAGTAGAGTTAGAGAAGAATGTTTATAGATAGGTTCAAAGCAGTACTTCATTCTATAAGCTCATAAGTTCAAAGCAACAGCTTTACATGACCTTGTTTTATCATTGTACATATCTGTGGCTTCATTGTTGGGCCTGACTTAGAATGAATATTTTTCCTTGATCACAAATTTGTCCCAAGCCTATTTCTCCTTTTAGTGTAATAGTGTGAAAGCTCATTGTATTTCTTATTATTCATCCTTTACTTGCTATTCTATGAGGAGTGGGCATCTCCTTATTACATCTTTCTGGCAGAACAACTAAAACCATCTCCTAAAACTTTATTCCTAAAATTATTTGAATCAAATCAGAAATTCTATAAAGTCATTAGTTCATCTAAACAGCATTAATTCACGAATGTTCATCTTTATGTTGATCTACACAAATTTGCTCAATAGTGTGGGCTGATGCCCAAGAATTATTAGGCTATGTAATAGTGACAGGAAAATCATATCAACAGTAAGAAGGAATCCTTGGATGAAATATCTGAAGGCACTGAAATTCAGAGTTTATCCCTTACAGCCATGCAAAATGGTGGGCCATCTCCAGATAACTCACCTGTATGCCTTTAGCCTTTCCTAGATGGCTTCTGACTGGGACACAAGGCACATAGTTTCGAACACTGTATGAAGAATGATGCTATATTTTATTTTGTCTTCGCTTGTCTTGTCTTAGCTTTTTATTATCTTCCAGATACACATAAATAGTGTCTTGTTCACATATCTTTGTTCCTAACATACTTATTTCAGCGTTTTCTTCCCTTGTTTGATTGTAATGAGAGTGTGTTGGAAGAGATTATATATTTATTCTGCAAACAATGCCAGGGGTCTCCTCGATGGCTCCTAGATGACAGTTTCTAAAGATAACTCCACCATAGTTACCTTCCTGAAATACTTTGAGAATGTTCAACTAGTAGATACCTAGATGTCATCTTCTTAGGACACAGACATAAACATTGAATTTTCTGCTTGCTATGACAATGTTTATCCCAAAGGCAAAGAATATTTCAGTTCAAACTTTTATAGCAGGCATTTTAAAGAAGTTAAATAGTATTAATCTGGATTCTTCTAAGTATTAAAAAATTAAGCAAAACCAATTTTTTGCTTTTACAATGTTTACTGCCCATGTAAGTAGAATGTTGTATATTTATCTTCTACTCAGTGTTTTGGCAGTCCATGAATATGCAATTTCCTCAGTTTTTGTGGACTTAGACTATGAGCCATTCATCCCTGTACTCTGACTCAGCTTCCCCCATTCACTTCCCAACTGCAAGGAGGAAGAGCTCTGGCTGCACCATAGGGGTCCATGATGCTATACGACTTTGAGTGATAGAGTATAATATAGAAAAAGAAGAAGAAGTAGGTAAAGAAACAAATTACAGAATGGTGACAACCATAATATGAAAGTCTATAGGGTGCAGTCTTTGTATTTTGATGTAGAATTATTATTTACATTGTGAGGTGTACATGTTGCTTTTGTGGAACACAGATATTCAAAGGATACCAGATATAAAGGCCATTCTAAGACAGAAACTATCAATTTTATTTTTCCTTCTTACCTCCTTTATTTTCTTTTTCACAAATAAAATAGTCTTATGAGAAACTAGAAAAAGAAATATTCTTCTCAAATGTTTTAAACTGAAAATACAGCTGAGCCAATAGGTCCTTTGTTTAACCTGCATAAGGGTGTTGTGTGGACCTTGGAAAATTATTTCTGTACTACTCTTCAGGCAACATTATGAAAATTACAAGGGTCATTTTACTTTGTGTGAGTGTGTATGTTTAGTTTATTAACATGACTGTTGTTTTATAAATTGTATGTGGTAGTATGATAATCCATGTGTGTTTAGTGTATTAACCTGACTGCTATTTGATAAAGTGTTTGTGGTAGTATAATAATTTACACAGTGTTATGATGTGCTCTCCCACTGAAATTAATATTTTTTGTTTCTAAGAAAAAAGCAGCAAGTTTGGGGAGCATGCAGACTTCCAGACCACATGTTGGTGGAGCAGCCACAGCCACCCAGGTCAGTCAGTTTTGAATCCAAGAAAGCCCTTGATCCTCATTGCTGTACAAGGAAGATATTCGTGGGTAGAGCACAGAGGGAAAGCAGCAAGCACACATTCACCTCAGGACCCAGCCTTCAGGGGCATACTTTCTCTAAAACTCTAAACAGCACCACTGGTTGGGTCAAGACCTGGAGCCCAGAGGAGGCATTTATCATTCAAACAGCCACATAGTTGCTTGTTTATTTGCTTTGATAACTGATTGAAAGGGCATAACTCACAAACATTATTGGATACCATACTATTTTTGTGTTGGAAGAGAGGGTTTCTTTGTCAGGGTTTCTATTGCTGCACAAACATCATAACCAAGAAGGAAGTTGGGGAAGAAAGGGTTTATTCAGCTTATACTTCCACATTGCTGTTCATCACTGAAGGAAGTCAGAACTGGAACTCAAGCAGATCAGGAGGCAGGAGCTGATGCAGAGGGCATGGAAGGATGGTACTTAGTGGCTTGCTTCCCCTGGCTTTGCTCAAATTGCTTTCTAATAGAACTCAGGACCACCAGCCCAGGGAAGGCATCACCCATCCTTGATCACTAACTGAGAAAATGCCTTACAGCTAGATATCATGGAGGCATTTCCTCAAGGGAGGCTCCTTTCTCTGTGATAACTCCAGCTTGTGTCAAATTGACACACAAAACCAGCCAGTACAATTGACCCTTGTCAACTTAACTCATCACTAGTAAGCTTCAACGCTTAGTTTCTTATTCATCCCCAAGATCTAAATAACTTTAAAAGTCCCACAGTTTTTACAAATTCTTGTGTATTAAAATCTCAATCCCGCCGGGCGGTGGTGGTGCACGCATTTAATCCCAGCACTTGGGAGGCAGAGGCAGGCGGATTTCTGAGTTCGAGGCCAGCCTGGTCTACAGAGTGAGTTCCAGGACAGCCAGAGCTACACAGAGAAACCCTGTCTCGAAAAAAAAAAAATCTCAATCTCTTTAAAATATCCAATATCTTTTGAAATTCAGTCTTTTTACAATCCAAAGTCTCTCAACTGTAGGCTCCAGTAAAATGTTTTCTTCCTTCAAGAGGGAAAAATATCAGGGCAGTCACAATCAAAAGCAAAATCAAAGTCTGACTGTCCAATGTCTGAGATCCACTCATGATCTTCTGGGCTCCTCCAAGAGCTTCGGTCACTTCTCCAGCTCTGTCCTTTGTAGCACACATCTTGTCTTCTAGGCTCCAGCTGCCTGTATTCCACTGCTCCTGCTGTTCTTGGTGGTCATCTCATGGTACTGGCATCTCCAAAACACTGTTATCTTCTGCTGCAACTAGGCTTCACCAATAGCCTCTCATAGGCTCTCTTCATGGTGCCAAGCCTCAACTCCTTTGCATGACTCCTTCAGTCCTGGGCCATCAATAGCAACTGAGGCTGCACCTTCACCAGTGGCCTTCTGTGGCCTCTCAAAATGCCGAGCCTTATCTGCTCTTCATGACCCCTTCATGACTTCAAAACCAGTACTACCTGGGTGACTCTTACACATTACCAAAGTCCAGCCGTGGTACAAGGTCCAACCTTGGCTAACTAGAACACAGCCTCTGCCCTCTCAGAAAACACTTCCCAGAATATTTCACCTCAACGATGCTGGTATCTTCTTAATCATCATGAATTTCTTAGTTCTAGCTAACCAGCATCAATAGTCCTATAAATACAAAGGTTTCACTTTAGTAGTTCTGGTATCTCGTTGATCACAGCTGATTCTTCAGCCCCAGCTAACCAAAACCAGAGAATCTTCACAATCTAAATAGGAAAAGACCTGCTAAGAGTCTTTAATCTTCCCTCTGAAATTTCACAAGCCATGTCTCCATCTTCTGCACTGTTCTTAACAGTATCTGTTTTTAACATTATCTTCCAAGCTCCTACAGAACATCCCGCATAGCTCTTAACATCCCAGTGGTTCTTCTAGCAAAAAAGTTCCAAAGTCCTTCCACAGTCCTCCCCAAAACATGGTCAGGCTGTCACAGGAATACCCTACTATGCTGGTACCAATTTGTCTTAGTCAGGGTTTCTATTCCTGCACAAACATCATGGCCAAGAAGCAAGTTGGGGAGGAAAGGGTTTTTTTAGCTTATACTTCCACACTGCTGTTCATCACCAAAGGAAGTCAGGACTGGAACTCAAGCAGGTCAGGAAGAAGGAGCTGATGCAGAGACTTGTTACTTCCTGGCTTGCTTCCCCTGGCTTGCTCAGCTTGCTTTCTTATAGAACTCAGGGTCACCAGCCCAGGGATGGCACCACCCACAAGGGGCCCTCCTACCTTGATCACTAATTGAAAAAAATGCCTTACAGCTGGATCTCGTGGAGGCATTTCCTCAAAGGAGGCTCCTTTCTCTGTGATAACTCCAGCTTGTGTCAAGATGACACACAAAACTAGCTAGTACAGAGGGTGAGCTTTTTTAGAAAAAAAAATGTGTGTGTGTGTTAGCTCATGTGTGAGCTTTTGTACACCATGTACGTGCAGGTGCCCTCAGAAGCAAGGACTGTTAGAACTCCTGGAACTGGAGTTACAAGCACTTGTCAGCTGACTTGAGTGGGAACTTGAACCCAGGTTCAAGAGCGATACAGGCTTTTACCCACTGAGCTATAACTGATTTAAAATCTAGTAAAACCATTTATGGTGTAATTATTGCTGCTATATAATGTGTTTTATAGCTATTATTATAATAAATATCTGTAGATAGTCTTGGGCTTTTGCATATATATATATATATATATATATACACATACATACATATATAATCCTCTAGATTCTTTAGAAAACGATTCAAATCTCTCTCATGATCATTCATTACACCAGGTTCTCTGTTAAGTGTTGTATACAATTATCTGACAAGACCCCTTCATAACCTTAATTTATTTATTCCTCTATTACTTAGGAAACAATGGCTCAGAGAGGTCGGGTAACCTTAAGGAGCTCCCCTAACCAATAAGGTGGGAGTAGAACTGACCTAGGTTTCCTGAATAGTCTGTGACAGTGATAGGTTCTGTAAACTCTGAGTCTTTTCTTGTAATATTAACACCTCTGAGTTTTGCAACTTATAAAGGAATTACTGAAACATCACCATTCAAGTCAGGAAATAGTCACTGTAGCCAGTAGTTTTGAATGCATACAATTTTTCTATTGATCCTATTGCAATTCTGTGATCTGAACTGTGATCAGTTATATGCAAGATTATATGGAACCTTATACTATCTAGTAATTCCCTACACAGCATCTGTGTAGCCCTGGCTGTCTTGGAATTCACTCTGTAGACCAGGCTGGCCTCTAACTCAGAGATCCACCTGCCCCTGCCTCCCAAGTGCAGGGATTAAAGGCGTGCACCATCACTGCCCGGCTAGAGATTTATTTATTATTTATTTATTATAAGTACACTGTACCTGTCTTCAGACGCACCAGAAAAGGGTGTCATATCTCATTATGGATGGTTGTAAGCCACCATGTGGTTGCTGGGATTTGAACTCATAACCTTCAGAAGAGCAGACGGTGCTCTTACCCGCTGAGCCATCTCACCAGCCCTAAACATCTTTTCTTTAAAACTAATAATTATCACATAAAGTCTGTTGATGTTTTAATTTATGTCATTTATTTGATGAATGATTGATATTTTAACTTCTTCAAAATCCTCAAGGTATTTAATAAAGAGTCAGTAAAAAGATGTTGCTCTTTTAGTATTAGGCTAGGGCTAGTATCACCCAAATTTACCATTTTGAGTGTATCTCTAGACCTTTTCAAATCTCTCTTCTGTCAGCCAGTAAAAGTGGCAAAGGGCATTGAAAGCCTTAAATACAGGGCTGTTTGACGTTTGAGAGCTGCATTGTTTTAGCCTTTATTGCTAATGTTGGGGACCCTACAACACTGATGCACACTGAAGAAGTACTGCTTCCTTAGTCAAACATCCCAAAGTTTGGATTTCTTTTTTGCCATGTATTTCCTTAGTATAACCCCGCTCAGCAGTATCGACTATGATCTCTGTTGTAATGTCTGTTGCAAAGCTGAGAATGAAATAAGATCTATGAAGCACCCTAAGCCGGACAGTGGCTAGCCACAGGAAACCTGTTCACCCTGGTTACCTCTGTCGGTCCCTGTTGTTTGTTGGTTAGGTACTGCAGAAGACTTGTCAAGCATGTCTTAGATTTTACAACATTGGGGCCTGTATTTAACTTACATTTAAGTTATGACTTTAAACTATGATCTACTTCATTACTAAGCCCATGCTCTCAGGAATATTTACTGAAGACAGTTGTAGGTTCCAAAATTACTATTAACTGAAAATATTAGATGCTCAGTGTGTGGGAAACAATACCTAGCACTTTTCTAGAACAGTTATGTGACCTGAGCGGCCTTTTCTATTTTTTTTTTCCACAATGGAAACTACTAGCCCATCTTTCTGAGGTGAGGTGGTCACTAAAGCTGTTATCTTTAGAAACAGAAAGACATAGCTGAGACGGAAAGTGGAAGAATTTGACAGTGTCTGTTTTTGTTTTAGTGTTTATGGGCAAACTTGGAAATCTCTCCTTGGCTTTTGTAAAGTGCCCTTTAGTCCTCTAATGTTAAGACTTACCTCCCTTCCCCTTCATGCTTTCTGAGACACTTTCTCTTACTATTTTCCAGAATACTAAATTTTACAAGGTTTACTTTTTCTTTCTAACCTTTCTCACATCCTTAATTCCTAGGAGGTTGTAAGGTTTTAAGGGGAAAACTACAAGTTGGATTAGTTAGCTTTCTATTGCTGTGATCAGATACGATGACTAAGTTAACTCACAAAGGGAGGAATGTATTTGACTTCCAATCACAGAAGGATAAGAGTCCATTATGGTAGAGATATGTAGCAGCAGCTGGCAAGCATGGCAGAGGAGCAGGAGACTGAGAAAATGCATCTTCAACATCAAGTAGAAAGAGTGAGCAGAACATGGTTTGAGGCTTTAAAATTTCAAAGCCTGCCATCATTGACATACTTCCTCCAGCAAGGGTTCATCTCCCAAACCTGTCCAATTTATCATTTAAACCGCCACATAGACAATTGCTTATTTCTCTTGATACCTTATTGAAAGGGCTATAGCATCAGTTATAGCATCTCTGGCCTCAATGAGAAAAGATAGAGGTTTGGGCATGGGATAAGTGAAGCCTTTTACTACACAATTGCCATAATGCAAATAAGAAAGCAAATATAATCCTGAAAGAGAAGTCATGATCAAATGGCAGATACAGCAGGCTATGAAGTTTAATCCAAGTCTGCTTCTTTCTGGATGCATTCAACCTGGCAGTTAAAACAACTACTAATTGGGTAATTATTGATAAAACTATAAAGTCTGCATTCAGAAACAAATATATATTAGATTTTATTTCAAATACGTGTTTATAGAATGTTTTTGCTTACTCCAAAACTGAATTTTTCCTAACAAAGTTATTGATTATGTTCATAAGCAATATTCTGTCTGCTATATAGTTAGTCTTAAAAGATCCAAAACACTTAAGTAATTTAGATATATCTAATTCAAAATAGTTACTATAAATTGTTGCATACTTAAATTTCAGTTTTTAATAAATTAATAATGAGCACCAATAAAATTGCAGACATTTTATAAACTTTATAAGCATTTTATAAAGTCAGTATGAGAATGGTTGTGATGCATAATTTGTCATGAGTTTTTTTTTTCTGTAATAGTTCTGACAACTATTTTGACTTTCAAAATATCTTGTATGGAATGTCTCTATTGAAGACTTTGTTCTTAGGATATAGTAGTCAGAGTTATTTCTGATTAGAATCCTCTTTGGATAGTTTAGGATACAAATGAATTTCTTCCTGGAGAGTGTGATGGTTTGTGTATGCTTGTCCCAGGGAATGGCACTATTAGGAGGAATGCTCGTTCCTCTTTCTCCACAACCTCTCCAGCATCAGCTGTCACCTGAATTTTTTATCCTAGCCATTCTGACTGGTGTGAGGTGGAATCTCAGGGTTGTTTTGATTTGCATTTTCCTGATGACTAAAGATGTTGAACATTTTGAGGTGCTTCTCAGCCATTCGGTATTCATCAGTTGAGAATTCTTTGTTTAGCTCTGTACCCCATTTTTAAAGGGTTATTTGGCTCTCTGGAGTCTTAACTTCTTGAGCTCTTTGTATGCATTGGATATTAGCCCTCTATCAGATATAGGATTGGTAAAGATCTTTTCCCAATCTGTTGGTTGCTGT
>NW_022196914.1:36147789-36160633 GCF_008632895.1 Mastomys coucha | reverse complement strand
CAATCACAAAAGAACACACATGGTATACACTCTCTGATAAGTGGATATTAGCCCAGAAGATCGGAATATACAAAGTAAAATCCACAAACCAAAAATCCACAAACCACAAGAAAATTAAGAAGAAGGAAGACCAAAATGTGGATACTTCAATCTTTAAAAGGGGGAACAAAATACCCATGGAAGGAATTGTAGAGACTAACTATGGAGCAGAGACTGAAGGAAGGACAATCCAGTGACTGCTCCACCTGGGAATCCTTCCCATATTCAGTCATCAAATCCAGACACTATTGTGGATGCCTGTAAGTGCTGGCTGACAGGAGCCTGAGATAGCTGTCTCCTGAGAGGCTCTGACAGTATCCGACTAATGCAGAAGTAGAGGCTCACAGCCATCCATTGGACTGAGTACAGGGTTCCCGATGAAGGAGCTAGAGAAAGGACCCAAGGAACTGAAGGGTTTGCAACCCCTTAGCATGAACAACAATATGAACTTACTAGTACCCTCAGAGCTCCCAGGGCCTAAACCACCAACCAAAGAGTACACATGGTGGTACTAATGGCTCCAGCAGCATATGTATAGCAGAGAATGAACAAGTAGATCATCAATGGGAGGAGAGGCCCCTGGCCCTGTGAAAGTTCTATGCCCCAGTGTAGGGGAATGCCAGGACCAGTAAGCAGGAGAGGGTGGGGTGGTGAGCAGGGGGAGGAGGGAGGGAACAGGGGTTTGTTTTTGTTTATTTTTATTTTATTTTATTTCTTTTTTTTGGAGGAAAACTGGGAAAGGAGATATCATATGACATGTAAATATAGAAAATATCTAATAAAAAAAAAAGAAAGATGGTATGTGTTAGAGAAGGCGTGTCACTGTGGCTTGGGCTTTAATTCTTTGCCCCAGCTGCCTGGAAGCCAGTGTTCTCCTAGGGGCCTTCAGATGAAGATGTAGAACTCTCAGCTTCTCCTGCACCATGCCTGCCTGGATGCTGCCACGCTCCTGCCTTGATGATAATGGACTGAACCTTTGAATCTGTAAGCCAGCCCAATTAAATGTTGTGCTTATAAGAGTTGCTTTGGTCATGGTGTCTGTTCACAGCAGTAAAACCCTAGGACAGACAGTAAATAGCTCATAGATAACTCACAAGAATTCAGCAGGAGACTCAAGCTTTTTTGCCTGGAATATTCAACAGCAGTACATGGAGCATCGTCAGCTAAATCCTGCTACAACCACAGGTCAGCATTTAGTTCCCTTAGGACCTAATGCTAGAAACTGCTGCCATCAAATCCCTTTTGTAGCATTTCTGTCCTTATGGATAATGACCTCCTTACATTGCTCATATCCAACCTTTTCTTAACAATGACAAAAAAATATTTATTTTTATGTATGTGAATGTGTGTGCCTGGATGTAAGTATGTACTATGTGAGTGGGAATCCTCAGAAGACAGAAGAAGGTGTTGGACCTGCTGTTATAAGCAGTGGCAAATTGCCTGGTGTGGGTTACTAGGAACTGAACTCAGGTGTCCTGCAAGAACAGCAAGCACTCTTAACTTCAGCCTTCTCTCTGAATTCTCCAAGTATAGCACATTTGACTGGCCAGTGTAACTAACATGACTCATTCTTTCTTTAAGAGACTATGGAATGTATGGGGGCCATTCCTGTTCAATCCAGGCACCAGGCACCTTGAATCATGTTTGGTTTGTGAGATGACTGTGGGAAATAGGAAACATGTACAATAGTACATGTACTTTAGTGTACTATAAGTGGCACTTTAAACGCATCATATCAATACTTTTGCTTAACCCAGGGCTAAATTATGAGTTTAAAGGGAAATCCATTTTAAAATTAATAATCATGATATATTTGCAGCAACTCTTAAAATAACATGTAGATAATATACAAATAACTAACATTTGGTGATGTGTTCCAGTTGGTAATTCTTATGTTTTTATGTACAAACTGAATCTGTGGGCATTATTGACATGAAATTTTTGATTCGGGAAGTCTGAGATGAAGCTCGTATCTTACTTTTCCAACAAGCTGTGGCTAGGTGTTGAACTACCTCTGCCTTAGGTTACCTGTGTATCAATGGAGAATTTGGCCAAAGTGAAGATTCTCAGGCTTGAGGCTACTGAATTGGTTCGCTGCGGTGGAGCAGGGTCTGGTACTTAAGTATTGAATAGGCACCCGTAAGTAGTGAAAAACGCCATATGATCTGAAAAACCCACTGCGTTGGAGGACAGCACTCAGAGGGGATGACAACTGCAGCAGTGGCTGGTGAGGGAGGCAGTAAGCAAGTACCGTCCTTGCCTGTGTCAGAGAACGGGAGCCCCTTTCTCCCTGGCCTGCAAGCTAAGAACTGCTGTAAAGCTTATTCAGATCTCTGTGGTTACTGATCTGACTCATCTGAGGTACAGAAGCCTTCCCCGCCCCCGTCATTGAAGAACTCACAGCTGCCTATTGCTCAGAGCCAGAGTATTCACATTAGGCTTATTGGAGTATGTCTCAACTAAATCACTCTGTGCTGTTTTTGTCGGGGGGGGGGGGGGGGGGGGGGGAGTAGTTGTCAGTGAAAACTAGGCGATCTGAAGTACCTGCCCTCTTCCAAAGAAGAGACGGTTATAGCAGTTAAGAAGAAATAAAATTTAAGTTATGTTTTCATTAAGAAGAATTCTCACAAGACTTTTATGGGGGGGTTATGAAATATCAGAGTTGGATGTTGTCTTACATTACAAGCTCTACTTGACACAAGTAAAAGGAAAGTGAAAATAATCCACTGTGATAGGCGCCTTGAGTGGGAAGGCAGATAGTACCACTGTGCTGACTATGGGATATGGGCAACACAACAGTTAGCGGGAAGAACGCCTCTCTTTTAAGGATCCCCAGTTATCACCTCTGTGTTGGCTGAATGCATCCTGAGTCTTTGAGCTGTCATTACCTGGGTCTGAGAAGCATTTGTGAAACACTGGTCTCCAGTATTTCCTCAAGTAGGACCCCAAGCCAAGGGGCCAGGGTGGTTATCCTAGTTGGTTTGTGCCTTTAGGAAAACGCAGATTTACATATGTCTTTTAAAATATGGTAACTAACTGCATTAGTCACTCTGTAACTTGGCTTTCTTCTCAAAAAGTATCGCCATTCCTTTAATTAATTAATTAATTGTCAGCCTAGAATAGCAGTATAGATTTCTGAATTTATGTATGTATTTGATGGTTTCAAATTTATTCTTTGAAGTTTTCAATAATGAAAATGATTTAGTACAGTTCGTATTATGTTAAACTGTTCTTTTTGTTAAAAAAAAAAAGCCAATATGCAGTTTTAGAGATATTTAGAATCTAGCATTACCACTGCCATCTTTCATTAACTCATGGCTTCAAAGGGTTATTTAGAACATGTACTGGCGAAGGGGGCTAATCATTGCTGTTATTTTGGTGGTCAAAAAGTGACATCCTGGAGCAGCAGACCTGCCATCCTTTGCTGCTTACAGGACACAGTGTGTGTCCTGTATTACAGGATACAGACGATGTTAACCAGTCTAGAGAAGCCAAGCACCGCTAAGAAAGCACCAGTAGGGAGCATCAGGGGATCTCAGGCCAGGCGCGACTGCAAGTTTCAGGTTTCAGGTTTCCGGTTTCAGGGACAGCCTTCTGCGGAGGAGGGCGGGAGCCCTGGCCGACCTCGCCCCTCCCTGTGCGCCTTGTGCGTCACTCTGCGGGTTTAGTTTAGGCTGGGAACTGAAACAGCAGAGGCTGAGTTCGATCCGGAATGCAGTCGTCCGCTAAACCTAGCTGAGGTCTCGGGCCAGTCGTCACACTCTGAGTGAGTACTGACTTGGGTCGCTTTGCTCTCAAGTCGCGCCTGCCCGTCACGGGCCCAGACCCTGCCTGGGTTACAAACCCTATAGCCAATTCCCGGCCGAGGACACATTCTCTTACTGTTGTTATGACTGAAGCTGGCATTTCTTTCCAGATAGGCTCTTTGTTTAAAGATTATTCCCCGCCCTTCCTGTCCATAACACTCTTCATGATCTTTTAGCTGGGAATTTCTCTGGTGACTGAACATGAAGGATTACAAAACATGGGTTTTTGTCCTCTGGACCTCATGTTGAAAGAACAGCAGCAGCTGTTTAATGAATTGCCTTGACACTTTCTGATCTTTAGCATTAGATGGCCCCCAGCCCTCTTGCTGAAGGCCTGTGGCTCCCCCGCCTCCACCAAGACCCGAGTCCATGACTTGTGTTTCAGAGAATGAGCTCACTGTGTGTGACCTTTCTGTGTACCTGACACATACTGGGTGTGGTGGAGCAAGTGTTGTAACACGTTTTTAGCTATGTTTCCCTGGATACAACCCGAGACTGTGGTAAAATAACATCATTGATAGAAACCTTACCTCTTTCAAGAACACGGTGTCTTATCAGAGATTTCAGGCTGTCTTCTGTAGTGTTAGGGCCCCCCGTCGTTGTTTATCCTCTGTGAGCAGGAAGTTCATGATTCCCGCTGTGCTCGCTGAGAAAATGAGGCCAAAAGTTTGTGCACCCTCCTCATTCAGTGCAACTTGAGAGCTAAGAAGTCTTAAAGAACAGACCACCCAACCTGTTCATCAGTGAGGGGATGCTTATTCAGCAACTCTGGGAACTTCCTGCCTGTCAAGATGTTTTTGTAGAGGAAATTTCTGCCTCACTGAGTAGTTCCATAAGGAACAGCATGTACGACACAAAGGTGGGAAAAGGTATTCCCTGACCAATAGTTGGTATTTTGCTCGTGGGAATTAATTTGACTTTTGTGCAACAATTTTTCAGTTACTCTGGAAACTGAAGTGAGTATTAAGTTTCACTGGGATGTGGTAAGCGGTGCCACTTGGGTTCTAAGAGGCATAAAGTGCTGAAATGAAATGGCAAAGGCTAGCAAATTCACTTCAAACTAGAAAACTCGAATTAAAGATCGATGAAGAAGGAAGTGAGATGGCCATCAGGATGAAAGGCTAAAGAGGGAAACTGTGTGTGTGTGTGTGTGTGTGTGTGTGTGTGTGTGTGTGTGTGTTTTCCTTACCAAGCGCACCAAGGTGTAAGAAAGGAGAGGGAAGCTCATGGACAGCTAGAATCACCTGCCCTGGAATCTCATGCATTTCCTACCTCTAATTACACATTTGTTTCAGTCTAGTTTCTGACTTCAAATTTGGCATCTAGCATCTGGAGGATGTGTGCTTTTAGCTAGATAAAGAGAATTCTATAAGGTTTCACACAACGGTTCACATATATTTTGTTCTATTCTTTTTAGTATTTACAGTTGATAGTAGTTGTGTTTTATTGCCAATCCCTTTGAAATACTCTTTAAGATTTATAATTTTTAAAGTGTGTGTGTGTGTGTGTGTGTGTGTGTGTGTGTGTGTGTGTGTGTATGTACCCACGGAAGCTATAGGCATTGAACCACAGATGGATTTACAAATGGTTGTGTGCTGCCATATTTGGGAACACACTGAACTCAGGTCCTTTTCAAAAGAATGGTACCTGCTCTTAACCAGTGAGCTATCTTTCCAGTCCTTGCAATACTTTTAAAAACATGAAAAATAAAAAAATATAGCTTTGAGCCTGGCCATGGCTGTGCATGCCTTTAATTTATACACTTGGGAGACAGATCCAGGCAGATCTTCTCTGAATTCAAACTTGTCTGTTCTACATAGTGAGTTCCAAGACATGTAGAGCTGTATAGTGAGACATAGTTTAAAAAAAATAAAATAAAGAAGTAAATAAAATGTAGTATGGGTAACCCCAGTGAACTAGAGTTTAGAAAGTTTGACAGTCTGCTAAGGAAGCCTTTGTCTTCTATCCAGCAAGCCCATATAAAAGCAGATAGAGGAAGACTGCTGTAGATTCAAGACTGTCCTGGCTTCTATGCAATTTGTAAGCCAACCAAGGCTACATACTGAGACTCTGTCTTTAAGAAATATAATATTTAGGTTTATTTGGAGCAGGAGATGTTCATATATTAATAAAGAATTCATATCTTCTTTTATTGAGTTCACAGAGTTAATTGCATATAATTCCTCTGTTTTGTAGACTCCATGGTCACTACATATTGGTTATGAGTTATATGTGAGGGGAATGGTAAAGGGACCATTGATACAAGACTTTCTTGTGGATATCAAGAGAGTGATGAATGTAGCTATGTCTAATAAAGGCCTTCTTAGACATGGTGATCTGTACTTTAGTGAACAGGTTTTCAAACAGAGAATGTGGGTCACTAGGGTGAGTTCCAATTAACCATGACACTTAAACACTTCAACTTCTTAGAATCGATTAAGGCAGTGTTTCATGAAGTGTGGACTAGAGAGTATCTGCATTAAATTTCCATGGAAATTTGTTAAACTTTCTCTTGAGAAAATTTCCAAGCCCTCTCCCTGGCTACCCAGTTATGGTCACTGAGAAATCTAAATCTATAGATGAATTCTTATACTTATTGACAGTTTGATGACCACTGCTATGAGTAGTGAATGGGACTATTAAGAGCCAATGTGTAAACATCTGGCCTTCACAGCACAGCACAACATTAGTCAGAATTAGAGTTCTGAATCACATAGAAGGCAGTATATGCAATGAACCAAGTTTCCTGAATGTGTAGACACACTCTGTGACAGAGGGGAGGTTTCTCATGCAAGTGATTTAAATAACCAGCTCCAAGAATATCCTGAGGAGTAGCTGGGGAAAGTGAAAGAGAACAGTGTTCTGCAGAGAAAATGGCAGCTCATCTTTGTTCTACTTTGTTATCAGCTATGTTAAGAGCATGACAAGAGAACATTGCAGAAAATAGAGCTATTGGTCCATTTTTTTTAGTTACATCTACTTTTTCTATGTTGTACATGAGCAGGGCAAATAAAATCATTTTACATGATTCAGGTTCAAAGACAAGCAATATTAGTCACATAGTATAATCTTTTAGAGGTCTAATTTTCTAATACCTTTTTAATAAGACATAATTCAAAGATGTACTCAGTTCAGAGGGATAAGCCTACAACAAGGAACTGAAACTGGTGGCCATAACTTATACTGCCTACAACTATGACTTCTCATTAATATTCCCCATCTCTTTTTCTCTGCTGCAGTTAGATTAATGTCTGCAGCTGTCTCTTCCATCCCTTATGTCTCTGTTTGGGTATGTGTAATTCATACTTTTATCTATGCATGGTGTGGCATCTTCACTCCTTTGTCTCTGAACTTAGAAAAATGTAGAGTCTGCTTCAGACTACTGTATTGTGTTAAGTTCTTAAAGAACACTGGGGACAGTGTTCACAAGTGTTGACTTTCACTAATAGTGGGTTATTTTCACATGGCATTTGAAACATCTAATTTGAAAGTTCTTTGGGGAAGATTGTTTTCCAGGAGTTCTTTTGCTTCTGTGGTAGACCTATTTGTGCCATATATTCCTAAAATATCCTGCCTGTGATCATTCAAGTTTTATGTGTGTAGATGCCTGTGCTTGAAATCCCTGTGCAACATAGAAAAAGAGATTTGATTTCTGAATGTTCAATGGCATAGGTATAGCTTTTGTCTTTGTCACACTGCATTTTAAATTCATGGTCATCCATTGCCCAGGGCAGGGAATTTTGGGATGGTGTTCAGTATGTGCTTGTGGCTAGTCTGTTCTTTATATTTCCTAGTTTTATGTCAATAACTCCACACAAGGCCTGAAGCAGGATTCCTTTCATCTTGAGTAACTGGGTTCCCAGTTCCAGCTATCAGGTCTCTTTCTGACATCATTGTGAGCCAATTATCTTCCAGTGTGCTCAGGGGAGGTTTCAACAGCTACTAGGCTAAATGATTCACATAACATTTCATTTATTCTTCTCAGTATTTAGGTGAAGGTACATGAAGCCATATTAATGTATCTTAATCTAATAGTATAATATTATATATATTATATATAAATATTAGACATATTTATAAATGAAGAACCAGAGTCCCAGAGAGTCTAAATGTGTCACAGATAGCAAGAATCATCTTGATTCTGGGCATTGCTTGTCAACAGATCTTACAAAGTCCTATACTTAGTTTATTTATAAATTATATGGATAACTAAGCAGAACTTGTATCTAAATTTAAGTAAGCACTGGGAAGTCAACTTAAACTTTTATTGTTGTATCTATTGTGTTTGTTTTTGTTTTATTTTGTTTTGTTTTTTTAGTAAATGAGGTTTACATCTACTTATTGGAATCAGAAAATCTGCTGGCTAGTTTTGTGTCAGCTTGATGCAAGCTAAAGTCACTTGAGAGAAGGGAGCCTTAATTGAGAAAATGCCCCCTATAAGATTGGCAAACCTCTTAGGCATTTTTTATATTAGTTATTGATGGGAGAAGGCCTAGCCCATTGTGTATGGTACTACACATGCTTAGTGGTTATGTGTTCCATTGGAGAGCAGAATAAGCAAGCCACAAGGAGCAAGCCAGATAGGGGCACTCCATAGACTTTGTTTTAGTTCCTGCTTCTAGGTTTTGTTGAGTTTTTGCTTGGCTTCCCTCAATGTACTGGGACATGGATAAATAAGGCAAATAAAATCTTCTCTCCTCAAGATAGGTTTGGTCATGGTGTTTCATCATAGCAGTAGTAACCTTTACTAAGACAAAAGATAGGAGCTTAGTTGGTCTTCTTTAAACTATTTACATAGGCAGCACAAAAGAAATGTTAGCCAACTTTTAATATAGAAAATATTATTAATTTATTAATATCAAATATGAATAATGGTGCCATATATTAATAGTAATTCTAATACTGTTATATAATAGAAGTAGTAGAAGTAGTCTGTAACCAAAAATTCCCTTGCCATGTAAGAAGTACAGGACTTTTGCTCAGATTGAGAGACAGGCAGTATTGTTCATGTTAAATTAAATTTCAATTAAATTTCAATATATTGTGCTTTAAAATATACTCTACCCCACTGCATTTATGTTTGGAGTGAGATAGTAATAAACTGGAAGGTGCTTGCTGCTTCCGAACTGTGCTGAAGGTCACACAGCACTCGAGCGGTGCAGACTCAGAGTCAAGTCCCACAGATACTAACTGTTCTCTTTGCAGTCATGCTGACTCTTCAGGATTGAAGACTTTACTTGCTATCAGCATATATTTTGAATTTCCTGGTGATTTTATTTCATTCCCCATTTTAATTTCACTCATCAGAAAGTCAGCATGGATAAGAAAACCTTGTTATATTTTCTGTCATTTTAACATTTTTATTAAGAACACAGTTCAGAGACATACATTATGATGCATACCTATAATCCCGACATAGCAATGGCATGGGTAGTTTCTTCTTTGAGAATGATAAATAAGATTGATGTATAACTTTTCAAAGCAATGGTAACCACAGGACTACCTGCCATTATGCGACAAATTGAATGACAGTAAGTGAATTCTTACTAGTTAAGCTTGACTAAGTTTGTAGGCTGGTCCAGTGATAGGACTCATAATCTCATACAGTCACCCACTCTCTGACCTTCCTGGCTTGTGTTGAGATCATACATCAGCTGTGGCTATTGTTTCAGTTGCTAGGCAACATTTGCATGTTTATTTTGATTATGTCAGAGGTTAAACTTTCATGTATGCTCCACTACCAAGAGCAATTTGAGTTTTGACACTCTCTTTTTATCTTAAATATAGTCATCTTTTTCAACATGCTCTCATAAATGTATGACATTCTTTGATGAGCTGTCGCTATTCATCTTTCCCCCATTGCTTCATTCTGAAGTACTAGATAGGCTACACTCTGAACTGAATATGTGTAGGATTTCTCCATATCCAAGTTTAGTGCAAGCTATTTTACTTATCTAGACTGCCTACCTCATTTAAGAATTCATTTGCAGTTTTTGTAACCTCCAACTAATTTTAGTTTTTCTAAGTGAAGAAATGAAATTTGTCATAACAGAATATTCATGAACCATGTCTATGAACCTTGTGTTCAAACCTAGCCTCCATTACTTCCAGACCTCACTTTGCACATGTATTAAATATTGGTGTGATGTTTATCTCCTCAGTGTTTGTAGAGATGCTCTGAAGTTGGGTATGTAAAGCATTTTGTCCTTGTTGCTGCCATGATTCTGTGCTTCCTCATCTCCCTATTGATCACATTATAGGAAATATGCAGTAACTCGCATCTCCTTCCTCTGTTCAGCCTTCACTAGTCATCTCTGGGACCATACTTCATAAATACAGACTGTATCTGCTAATCACCTATTAGACAATAGTATATTAATACAATTATTTAGTTCTACATTAGGTGTATAATATGTTATATACTATGCTCTGATAAAATAAATAAGTTGCTAGCACATTTTTGTTTTCTCCCTAAGATAGCTCAACTTCACTCCTAAATGACCATTATCAGATTCACATTTTATTGCATTAAACACTATATGTTGTTAATCAGAGCTTCTTAAACCCTTCTCATCCATGACTCATTTTGGCATGAGAAATTTTTATATAACCCTGGATAATAGATATATAAAATAAGTATGCAACTTGCACATTTTCTGATAATAAATCATAAGAAAATTTTACTTTGAAACAATTTTATCATTCAATTTTAACATTAAAGGGAAAAGTCAAATTGCAAACCAGTTAGATGGATATGCTTGTTTATTTTTATATTAAGAATTAATTCTTGATTGAACACTGATACTAGTGTAGTTTGGATTTGGTCAATGTATTTTGATTTTATAATTTTCAGAGCTAAGACTGCAGTTTTACATAAATACATAGGATAAAATGTCAGAAGTATATGTAGAACTATTTCAGAAATTATTGAAAATTCTGTCCTAATACCAAGACAAAATTCACTTAATTGTATCTTGTCAAATTCAAGTCAGCAATTCAAAGAACAGTTTTAAAGGCCAAATGTTTTACCACAATGTATTTCAAATTAATTCCATTCTTTTATGTTTAGGAATGATAAGCAGAAAATGTAAAAAGTCTCTGTTTTCCACATCATTATTGTCTTTAGGGCACATTATTATGTGCTTTTAAGATAAGAAACTTTATATGTACAGTAAAAAATTCTCTGTAATTCATATAATGGTAGCCTGCAATTTTAGGTGCTTCTGGAAGCATTTATTGGCATTAAGTGATGTGATTGCAGGCACAGTGCATATTGGCTATGTCGTGTGTTCATAATCAAGGTAACAATAAAGTCCCATTATGTGACATGGATGGGCACATCACAATTATTCTTTTGTTTTGTATTGCTTTGTTTTTATGGAGGAAAGTTTATTTGTGCTTGCGGTTCCAGAGTAGTCAGAGTCCATTGTAGCATGGAGACTTGGCAGTAAATGGCAGGCACATATAGCAGCAGGAACAAGAAGCTGAGAGATCCCATCTTTGAAGATCCAAAGGGAAAATAATCCATTATGTTTGGGAAGGCATGGCAGTGAGTGGAGGGCATTATTGGCAGGACCAGGAAGCTGGAGAGATCACATCTTCAACTCCAGGAAGTTCTGAAACTAAGACAGAGCTCTGCCATCTGCCACTTGGGAAGATCCTACCAAAGATCTTCAGTTGGTCTTCCAGGAGCCATTCAGGCTGTATAGTTCACAGTACATCCCAAACCCTCTGCCTTAATGCTCTAGAACCCACAGTAATTCTTATGTGTTTTACTTTTAATTAATTTTTAGCCATTTCATTTTAGAAATTTCTTATTGTTTGTAATTATTGTAATCTCCATGTTCATTTATATTACTTGTTATAAGAAATTGCATGTTAGATGACTGTATTGCAGTTCTTATTAAAAGCACAGTTGAGGAAGGCACCCAAGACTGTGTGACAGCAGGCAATAAATATAGGAGGGTCAATATTTCATGATGAAGCTGATGATGGATTGATTGTTGCCTAGTAGAAAAGAAGAGCACAGGCATGGAGCCTGATGTTTTTGATAACCTTCAGTAAAGGCTCCCCAAGAGTATAAAGGCCCATCAGTGCTCCAGGTCAGGGGATATGCTAAGACTCTCATTACTGACTTGGGAAAGGAAGCAAGGTCTACGTTAGGATAAGAATATCCAGGACATCTGGTTTTCCACTCTGTATTTTATCAACTGAACCATCAGGTACAGGTGAAGAAAAAGATTGAAGTGAGTAGAAGAATTTTAATCCAGAAACATGACTGCTCTGACAAGAGATCACATCCAAAGACTTTCTAGGTTTGTGTAATACAGCTGTAATGCAGACATGCCACATACCTTTAATCCCTCTGGCTGGAATACAGACACACCCTTGGCACATACTTTTAATCTCAATCAATGAAGATAATTTTGGTTTGTAGAAAGAAGCAACCATGTTTGAAAGTGATGTCTAATTGAGGGGCAGACAAAGTGATGAATCAGAGAAAGATTTGACAGAATGAATCAGAGATAGGATATACCCAACTTTGATGAGAACAGACAAAAAAGAGAGGTGACTTAAGAGAGCAGCACACATGCACACACATACACACGCACACACACACACAGAGAGAGGCAGACAGAGAGAGAGAGAGAGGAGAGAGAGGGGAGAGAGAGAGAGAATTTTTCAGAGATAAGTTGCAGGTGAAAACAGGAAAAGCCAGATAATGAGAAAGAGACAGAATAGAACAGTTTGCCATAGTCAGTTTGAGGCCAGTCAGAGCTATTCAGTCAGCAGCCAAGGGAAGCCAATTTGTATTGGTCAGCTTGGAGAGAAGTTTCAAGCCAGAACAGCCAGAATTCAGAAAGAGATAGAAGGGTAAACTTATTCAAAAGTAAGCATTCGAGATGACAGTTAACCCCAGGCAAATAAAAGATATTTATAATAGCCAGAACCTGGAAACAACCCAGATGTCCCTCAACAGAGGAGTGGATACAGAAATT
>NW_022196914.1:36119981-36147022 GCF_008632895.1 Mastomys coucha | reverse complement strand
AATATCCAAAATAAAAAAAAAATGGTGATAACAATGAAAAAAAAAAAAAGATACTTTATAAATGAGGCTGGTTGGCTCCAGTGGAGGTAGTGCATGAGTATTATAAAAGCCATGTTAATGTGCCTGGAAAGAAGCTGAATACCTTTGGCAGCCAAGCATTAAGTTTAGGTCTCTGCTTTGTAGTACAGAGAAGTAAAAAGCTGAGGGAATAATTTCTCTATTACCTGGAATTAATGTAAAGAGAATGGATGAAAGATTATTCCAGAAGCCCGTCCGTTTGTCAAAAGCTCAACTCTCTCACCTTTTCTCATTTATAAGAACCTTTAGGGGCTCCAAGAACCAAAATTTATTCCACCTTTACAAATGGCCTTCCCTTCTCATGTAGGCTCAGTAAACACACACACATTCAGGGGAAGGTCCTAGAGAGAGATGCACTAGGTATGGGTCAACAGACAGCTTGTTTAAGGAGACCTATTTGGTGGAGGAGAGCATTCATGATGCAATGGTGTTACCACTTCCTCTGTATGCCAGAGTGACCTGGAGTTGAAGGCAGATTCTCAGCAAGAGTGGCTGAGGTAGAGAAGTTATGATACCAGGCTGAAGGGCACATGAGATATGCATGTTTTAAGAGAAAAAAGTTCTTACCAGTGACATTTGCATGATAATAACAAAGACAGGGATGTTTAAATGGTATGTGTCCAGGTATATGATGTGCTGGCCAATCTGTAGTGGAGGATTGGAAATGAAGATGAGGCAGTGCTGGAGACTCAGGGGCTTTAACAGCAAGTAAAGCAGTTTCTGGTTTTTGTGATATACTGCACAGTAGGAGCCTCTGCTCATTCTGCTTAAGCATTGGAGATGTGGCAGGAGGGAAGGTTTATATGCCCAGAATGGGAGACTTTTGGGAAATAAAACCACTTCTATTTTTTCAGGAGGCTTAAAAGCAAGTTATCTTTCTCTGATATTTCTAATTTTTCATTGTACTAAATTTGTGGAACTCTTACAATAATGAATATGCAAATTTGAGAAGATTTTTTAAAATAATGCCTGAAAATATAGGTTAATTAACAAGATAAATGTTTATTTTTTATTCTACAGCTAATGTTTTATCAGCATTGTTTTATTTTAATGTAACTTGTTATAACACACTTGAGTTGGACCTTTGTTAGGAGCTCAAACATTTGTTTTATCCCATGAGAAACCCTTTAACACTTCTGCTACATCATTTAAATTATAAGACAAACCTGTTTGGTGTGATTGTTTATTTTGTTTGCTTGTTTTGATGTCATCGGACTCAACTACTCAAGGTCATAGTTCTGTCTTATTGTATATTCTCAATTCTTGGAGCAGTGCTTTTTAGATTATGGCTCTTCGATGGGAGGATGATGAGTTATTTTTATCAGGACTTTACTCTGATGCTTGTTACTCTGATCCTGCCTTAGCTCACATAAATCATCAGCACAGTTCTGGGTGCTTAGACATTGCTTGGGTTTGGAAGGGTATGTATAGCTTCAGTTGCTCTCTAGTCTGACATGCAGTGCTAGCTCCATGGAGGTATTTCAGTGAATGTATGAGAATATTGAAAACTGGCAGCTATTGACATTCCCAGGACCAGTGAGTAATAAGCATTTCAGTGCTGGGACATGGTGGGCCTGGTGTTTGTGCCATCATATGCAGCTATGCATGCCGTATTTATGGATGCATCTCCCTGGGCTTTTGTTTATATGGCTCCCCCTCATCCTTTGTCCCTGTGTAATTTATCATACCTTCATACCATAGTCTGAATTTTCATGGGACTCTGACTTGCTGCAGTGATTGTTTAACTCATGTCAGCCCTGACTAGGCTCTTCCCTTTCACAAAGACAAAGACATCTATTGATCTCACCACAATATTCCCAGAACTTAACACAGGTTCACACTGTATTCCACATAAACTGAAGGAACCAGTAAACTGTGGTGAACCCTGGACATGAGACTCCATTTTCTCATCTGTTTAAAGTCTATGTTAGTCATTAACACGGTAGGGTCACACTCTTTAAAGATCTAGGAGTTAACTTTTCATAACTTTTTACTCACTATTGGTTCATGGTTGGCAATTGAGATGGTACAAAATGAAGGTCTATTCATTCAGTCTTTTACATGTGATAATAAACATTAGACATTCTTTGCCTTCACTTGTAGAGTAAGAACTGAATGAACCATAATAACCCAGAGTTGAGAGGGTTAATAATGGGATAGGGTCATTTCCATTGACAAGTCACCCCAAAATCAGCATTTATATTTCAGTTTTGGAAAATTTGACATGTCTTAATGTGGAATTTCCATGGAGTATCCCATGCAGGTGCAGCCAATGTCTAAGTCCCATTTTGACCATACTTCTTTACTGCATGGAGTATATGGAGAGGTTTTATTATTCCTGGTGAGCCATTGAATGTCTCCATTATTGGACATGAGGCTCACTTTCATGAATTATTTAATGGAGTAGTAGTTGTGCAGAGATAATCCAAAGATATGTGACCTTATAAATATTTTAATAAGTTTTGATGAAGCCAGAGAGATGACCCCATAGAGAAGAGTACTTGGTACTCTTGCAGAATATCCTGGTTCAATTCAAAGCACACACATGGAGGTTCACAACTATCAATAATTAAAGTTCCAGGGAGCATGATATTCTCTTTAGACTTTTGCTGGAGATATATATGCATATATATAGGCAAATACTCATACAAATAAAATAAGTAACAAAAATCTTTTAAATTTTAATTTTTGCTTAAATATTTTCATCATAAAAACACTTTTGTACAGAGTTTGATTCTGCTGCTTGTTTGACATAGAAGATGAAAACCATTGAAGGAATGGGAACTTACTGAATTTTGTTAGAAATTCATACATTTCTATCTTCACATTGTGGAGGTAGAATTGTCTGTGTATGAACATTTTAACCCTCAATAAATTCTATTCTCAGTGAAAAATATGGCTATTTATATATTTCTCCACTAATTTAGCTATAAAGAAAATCTATCTTTTTATATGTTCTAATTTCTTATCCTAAAGAGAATATGTAAGATAGATTATTATAGTGCTTGGAAAGAGGGGGGAGGGAAATGGAAGGGAAGGGAAGGGAAGAGGGAGACAGAGAGACATACAAAGAGACACACAGAGAAAGAGACAGACAGAGAGAGAATATCTGCGCATGCTGTTGGGACACACACCTGACTGCTGTCTAAGAGTGTTCAGATAAAAAGTAAGCTCATAGGTTTTGTTTGCAAAGTTAGTGTTCTAAAACTGTGATCCTTTATCTGTAAGTTACCATAGTTCAGCTACCACCGTAGTATTAACTGAGGTTTGTGGATAAGTGATTTTGTTCATGGAAAATGGGTAGTAGCAGGGTCACACTCTTCCTCCTGAGTGGGAATGTGAGTGGGAGAAAAGGAGAGAGGAGCAATGAGAGGCTTATGATGCCTCTTGACTTAGCTTCTGAAGTGGCTCAGGGCCAGGCACTGGAGACAGACTGAGGCCCACATTATAGACTCTTCCCACCTTCTTAATAGAGTTACAGCTATATTGTCAGTGAATTGCTTAAGTAGGCAACTTGTGTGAGATGAGATCCCGGAACTGTGAAGTCTAATGGGCTCAGATGTGAAGGGGTTTACGTGAACCTGAGTTGGCATTTGCCAAAATGGCAAATCTACTTTAATGTTAGCATGATACAAGCTAAGTAATGGAATAATTCTCAATACATGCATGCATCCACGGGCTCAGGCATAACCCACTGCTTAGGTGCTTCACGTGCTGGACTCCACCTCTACTATACATTCCAAAGGAGGGCATTTCAGTTTTTATTAGCTAAGTCTTATGCTCCAAGGAAGAGCCAATATAAGACAGGTAATACAGCAATACTCGTTCTATATCCTATCTTCCATCTTCTCTTCCTTATATTGCCTTAAAAGGAGAATTGCCATTTGTGTTGTATATTTGTTTCTTCAACAAATTTTATATTTATAAAATATATAGTTACTTGTGGCTGTGATACAATACCTGAAGTAATTTATGTAAAGAAAGCAGGGTACATTTGAAATGTAAATAAAGAAAATATCCAATTAAAAAAAAGAAATCATGGTTTATTTCAGCTCATAGTTTCAGTGATCATGGTCCACCTGTAACCATGCCATCTTAATGGCTCACTTCCTCCAGCTAAGCTCCACTTTAAAAAGTTCAACAGTTTTCAAAAACCACTAGTGCAGGACCAAGTATTCAAATACATGAGGGATTGATTCCTTCTCATGCAAACTACCTCATATTTAAAATAATGTGCTAGTATAATGGAGCATACATTTTACACAATTATCACAAATACTTACAAAACCATCAAAATAGGCACTATGTCTGTTTTACATGTCTGAAAAACTGAGACTTAAAGTCATGGGTGCTAGTAACTAACACCTAGCTAGGACTTAAACAAAATTATGAAAGGCTTCTCACAAGTATCAAAGTACACATTCTTTTAAAAATAATATTAACAGTTATAATAAAGTTTACCAAATAGTTATGTATATAAATTTGCAAGGTAATTGTTATCTAATGAAGAAAAAATCTGTGTGGGAAACTGAAGATAAAAAAAAAAAAAAACCTCCTGGTCAGTATTATGTAGCATATAACAGATAGTTGTGAATCCACCTGGTCACAAAGACTTTGACCCCATGGCTGGCAATACCAATTACTACAAACAAGGAAAAACTGTGGTGGAATGTAAGAGCAATGTGGTGAAGAAAAGCTGAGGGCATTTTAAGGGGGGTTATGGCAAATCTGACTTTTTGGTTTCTTTCCTTTCTAGGTAACAGCTTCCTCTGCTGCCACCAGCAAGTCTCCCAGAATGAGTACCACAGAAACTAAGGTAAAGAACCTTCTAGGGTATTTTGCTCCCCTTTCTAAGAAGGACCAAAGCACTAACTCTTTGGTTTTCCTTCTTTTTCAGCTTCTTATGGTCTCTGAATTGTATCTTGGGTATTCTGAGCTTTTGGGCTAATGTCCACTTATCAGTGAGTGCATACCATGTGTGTACTTTTGTGATTGGGTTACCTCACTCAGGATGATATTTTCTAGTTCCATCCATTTGCCCAAGAATTTCATAAATTCATCATTTTTAATAGTTGAGTAGTATTCCATTGTGTAAATGTACCACATTTTCTATATCCACTCCTCTGTTGAAGGACATCTGAGTTCTGTCCAACTTCTATTATAATAAGCAATTAAAATAAGTTTTCTATGAACATAGTGGTGCATGTGTCCTTGTTATATGTTGGAGCATATTTTGGGTATATGAGGAGTGGTATAGCTGGGCCCTCAGGTATGTTCAGTTTTCTGAGGAACTGCCAGACTGATTTCCAGAGTGGTTGTACCAGCTTGCAATCCCACCAACAATGGAGGAGTGTTACTCTTTCTCCACAACCTCGCCAGCATCTGCTGTCACCTGAGTTTTTGATCATAGCCATTCTGACTGGTGTGAAGTGAAATCTCAAGGTTGTTTTGATTTACATTTCCCTGATGAATAAGGATATTGAACATTTATTTAGGTGCTTCTCAGCCATTCGGTATTCAACAGTTGAGAATTCTTTGCTTAGCTCTGTTCCCCATTTTTAATAGGGTTATTTGATTCTCTATAGTTTAACTTCTTGAGTTCTTTGTATATATTAGATAGCAAATATGGAAACAAAGTTCAGAGCAGAGACTGAAGGAAGGGCCATCCAGAGACTCTCCCACTTGGGGATTCACCCATATACAGTTACCAAACCCAGACACTATTGTGGATGCCAAGAAATGCTTGCTGAAAGGAGCCTGATCTAGCTGTCTAGAGGCCCTGCCAGAGGTGGATGCTTGCAGCCAACCATTGGACTGAGCATTGGGTCCCCAGTGGAGAAATTAGAGAAGAGATTGAAGGAGCTGAAGGGGTTTTCAACCACATAAGAAGAACAACAATATCAACCAAGCAGGCCCCCCAGAGTTCCCAGGGACTAAGCTACCAACCAAGGAGTACACTTGGCTCCAGCTGCATATGTAGCAGAGGATGACATTGTCAGGCATCAGTGGGAGAAGAGGTCCTTGTTCCTCTGAAGGCTTGATAGATGATGCCCCAGTGTAGGGGAATTGAGGGTTGGGAGGCAGGAGTTGGTGGGTGGGTGGGTGGAGGAACTCCCTTATAAGAAGCAGTGGGAGGGGGGATGGGATAGGAGGTTTCTGGGCAGGGCCAAAACAGGGAAATGGGATAACATTTGAAATGTAAATAAAGAAAATATTCAATAAAAACAAATGAAAAAAAAAAAAAGAACCTTCTGGGGCACTCTGAGTAAATGCCTCTTTAATTTGCTTGTCAGCAGTTTGCTCACTGACATATGTGCTCCTTAGCTTAGGAAGTTCACATTCTGGAAGCCAGCATCTTCTTCTTGAGTTGGAAACTTGTGAAATACTCCTCTGTTTTTTTTTTCTTTGAGACTCTTTCAAAGGAGTAATTGCTGGAATTTTTTACCCTTGATTACATTTAGGAAAGAAGAGATAATCTCTCCAAATACATCTCCTGGAACTGAGTAAATAGGAATTCTTGTTTTTTGGGAATAATTGTAATATTTTTGGTAGACATTTACAAGTGAAAAACTTATACTAAGTGACCACAGAAGCAAAAGAAAAAGATACCAGTTGATTCAGGTGCTTTCTGATATGTGGGCCGTGGAGTAGAGTGCCATCTCATCTTCAAATTCCTTTGACCTCTGTTGGGTACTTAGTCTTATATTCCTTGGAATTTCAGGAGAATAAAAGGCATGTAGTTGCTATATAGTGTGAGCCTAGTTCTGACAGATGACTAAAGCTGCCTTAACATCTCTACCTTAGTTATTGCAATTCAAGCTGTTTCTTAGACATATTTCAGGGGTCAGCTTAAAGAGGAGGCATTTGCAAAATTTTCTCATCTTGTTTGTTTGTGTTTTGCAGTATTTGACTGTATTAAGAGTTCCTGGCTCCATTATTATCAAATTACTTTATCTATATCTTCCAGCTCTTGTTTGTTTTCTGTCTTCCATGTCTCTATGTTGTCTATGAAGTTTCCTATTCCAGAGGACATGACAGCATAGGTTACTACTAGGGATTCTCTTACCTCACCTTAAACTAGAACAATTCAAATATCTGGGAGTAAACTGTCCATTTATCTAAGTTTTTATAAAATTAACCTTTAAAATTTATATTTCCTTGATGGTTTTATTTAATAGTTTGCCTTTATATTGATTTCTTAATCATATAATATTAATTTTGCTATCTATTCTGTTCAAATATATTTTTAACATCATATAGACAAATACACACATATATATTTGTAGTGCTGAGAATTGAACACAGAATCTCGGGGCTGTGTATACTAAGTAACTAAGTACTATACTGCTGAGGTATGTCCTTAACTGTCTCAATCCATCTTAACCTTGAAAGACTAAAGGAGAAGCATATGTAAAACACAATGCAAAATAAAACCTCATTGGATTTGCCATCAGTGGCAAGGAAATATAGATATATGAGCCATTTCTATTGTTTTGGTTCATGTAGCTGTTGCCCAGGTCTGATCCCATGCTTCAGCCTGAGGGCCATGCTTATTTCCATGTGCTATAGTTTTCAGAGTAAGTATCAGCAATCTGCAAGATCACAAAGCATCCCTCATAAGAATTCCTGGTGGTCAAAACAAACAAATAAAACCTTGGATGGAGAAAAGAACATGGGAAATGGAAAAGAGAGACAGGCAGGACAAAAGTGAGCCACATGTGATAAAACTCTACCATAACTGAGCTAAGCCACTGTTTGCCTCTGTTTTCTTTCTTTGACATATTTCAATCATGTAGCTCTCAATATTATCTTCATTGTTTTTGCTGTTTCTCATGATTTCACAGTGACAATTGTAGTAATCTCCTCTTGGAGATGTTAGGAGCTTGAGCTTCATGGGTTCATGTCTTCAAATACTTGGAGCTTTTAGTGAAAAGATGCTAATTCAGAGAAGTAGAGATTACAAATCCTTATCTTATTTACATTTTTCAAGAAGGCCACACTATATATGAAATGTATGGTATGTCTAGGTCTGCGTTCTATATTTCTTGCCCCTGTAACATTCGAACTGGTTTTCATACCATTAATTGTAGGATGGAAGTTCAGAGAAGTTTTAGTCATGGTGTAATTCCTTAGAATCTGAGTGTCTGGACTTAAGAGTGCTATTTCTTCACCACCTGTGTACTGGACAGGCCCTCTTTGCTTCAGTTTTCTTATCTGTTCAAGGTGAAGGAAAATAATAATAGCACCCATTTCAGAAGATAGCATAGGGAAACAGTGAGCCATGCCTGTCCTTTAGCAAATGCCCACTGTGAATGAACTGCTGGCCAGTAAAGAGACCATGCAGCCCCATAACTGAATACATAACTCTAGGTCCCTCTCACACTCCTTTGGGAACCTATTTGACTTTTTAGATCTTGAATTATTTACTGAAAAGAGGCCTGTTATCCTTTCTGAGAGTCATGATACATAACTAGTCAGGTGTTAATTGAACTTAAGAAAGTCCTAGTGTTTGTGATCTGATGGATGGACCCTAACACATGAGTTATCTGATTAGTATTGAGTTTCATACCATTACTATGAAAAATATATTTTTGTGATTATTGATTTCACTGTACATTATATTAATAGCTACTTAGGTCTGAACATGCCATCTTAATTGCAATTTGAAGAATTCCCAAGCAATATCTTGATTACCAAATTGTGAAATTGAAAGTATTAATATATATCAATTATGACAATATTACTTAGCTTATTCCTTTGTAAAGTATTTAATAAATTAAGTTTGTGTAAACTAAGAGAAGATTCACAATCAGAAAAACACAAACATTCATCAGTGAAGATGTAGTTTGAAGGGCCCCCAAAGTTCTTAGAAAAACAGTTGATAAGGAGCTTTGATTTTTCCCTCCATACAATAGGAATATTGGTATAACTAGGAGGCATTTCATGAAGATGACTGTACCTTCGCCAACAAAGCACCAGACATGATAAGTTAAAAGAATATTTGACCTAGCTTCTCCAATAACAAAATTTAAGTAGAGGTTTTGCTGACATCTCGAGCAGCGCAGTGAGGAAAAGCAGCAGGAGACGCTGGACTGCTTTGTGATCACTCACCTTGAAAGTTCATAAAGAGTGAATCAAGTTCTGTGCTACTTTCTTTCTCCATCAATGTTGGTTGTATGTATTCATGGGGGCTTTGCTGTTCATATATTTGGACAGGTCACCTTTAGCTGACTAAAGCTGTGTAAAACAAAGTTTCTTCAGAAGCATGCTTTCAACTTTAGAGTACAATTCTATATTAAAGAATATGAAATATAATTTACAAAATCATATTTAAAACTATGGGTGGAATTTCCAGAAGGCTTATAATGATGACACTTGTGACTTGTTTGTTTGTTTATTGGGTCATAGTAAAACATTGGAAATATAGATAGAAAAAAACCAAAATTACAATAGTTTTTACACAAAGAAGGAATTTTTTTTAGATATTTTCTTTATTTACATGTCATACGATATCTCCTTTACCAGTTTCCCCTCCAAAAAAACCCAAAAAACAACAACAAGAACAACCCCCTGTTCCCTCCCCTCTCCCCCTCCCCTTGCTCACCACCCCACTCTCTCCTGCTTACTGGCCCTGGCATTCCCCTACACTGGGGCATACAACTTCACAGGGCCAAGGGCCTCTCCTCCCATTGACGACAGACTTGGCCATCCTCTACCATACATATGCTGCTGGAGCCATGAGTCCCACCATGTGTACTCTTTGGTTGGTGGTTTAGTCCCTGGGAGCTCTGAGGATACTAGTTAGTTCCTATTGTTGTTTGTCCTAAGGGGCTGCAAACCCTTCAGCTCCTTGGGTCCTTTCTCTAGCTCCTTCAATGGGGACCCTGTGCACAGTCCAATGGATGGCTGTGAGCCTCTACTTCTGTATTAGTTGGGTACTGTCAGAGCCTCTCAGGACACAGCTATATCAGGCCGGATTGTCCTTCCTTCAGTCTCTGCTCCATAGTTAGTCTCTGCAATTCCTTCCATGGGTATTTTGTTTCCCCTTTTAAGGATTGAAGTATCCACATTTTGGTCTTCCTTCTTTTTGAGTTTCTTGTGGTTTGTGGATTGTACTTTATGTATTCTGATCTTCAGGGCTAATATCCACTTATCAGAGAGTGCATACCATGTGTGTTCTTTTGTGATTGGGTTACCTCACTCAGGATATTTTCCAGATCCATCTGTTTCCCTAAGAATTTCATAAATTCATTGTTTTTAATAGCTGAGTAGTACTCCATTGTGTAGATATACCACAATTTCTGTATCCATTCTTTAAAGAAAGAATCTTAAAACTTAATTTTACAAATGGAAATCCTCATGAAAAAGTATAGACCCAAAGTGAAAGACTTGCTTGGTACTCTAGTGTTTATGTGCCTAAATCCCCATGGAGTTAGATACTTATGCATGGAGATGTGTTAGGTCAGAAGTATAGGTCTTGATTTGAACATTTTGGCCCATTATGTAGGGTGTCAGATACAAATGAAATTACTCTTGGGGCTATGCTCTTATATTAGGCAATTCCAGTCAACAAACAGATGGAACGACCTGACAAGAAAAGGCACAGAGAGCAGGTGATGAAGTTCATTGTGCCTAGCAGCTGTGTTTACTAGTCACTTCAGCCTTTCAGCACATGCTATAATTCCAGCCTTCAGTTTTCTGAAACAGCATGATTCCATTACAGACTTCCTCTAGGCTTAGCCATCAAGCACATGCTGGCACTAAAAATAACTTCTCTGCTCTTTGCCTTGGTTCTGCTACTGCCTCATTCTTTCATACTTTGTACCCAAGCCATGGTAAATATTTCATTGATCACACACACACACACACACGTGTGTGTATTTACGTGTGTGTGTGTGTGTGTGTGTGATATGTGTGTGTGTGTATATGTGTGTGTGTGTGTGTGTGTGTGTTAGTGACATAGGATAGAGCCCTTGGATTTGAAGGGGGGAAACTTGCATTTTATGTTCTTTATGTGTTTACTACAGTATTATTAGTAAAACTCTTTATGTGTCCTTGATACACACAACGTTACTTGCCATATGAATATTCATATCTGAAATGTATGATCAACTTAAGTCATAAACTTTATATTGATAATAATAACAAACACTTAATTGAAGAAAATCAATTACATTCTTTGTAAACAATCTCAAGTATTATCTTTTTAACTTACTTTCTCTTTTTTATTATTATCCTCCCCCCACCCAATTTAGGCTGTGAAAACAGAGTCTGAGAAGTCACAATCAAGTGAGGTAAATAGTTTAAGTCTATGAGTAATTATTCTGACCATTTTTAAATAATAATGAATGAATAGTTTCCTTTATTGGTAAAGGGATTTGTCAGCTAATTTAAATACCTTTGGCTATTCTGTAGAATATAAACTCATAGGATACTTATAAAACACTTACAACATTAAATCCATATATTGTTAAAATATAAATTTTATAAACAAAAAGTATTTCATAGGTTATTTTATTCAAAATATAGATTCTAATTGATATTTTTTTAAAGAAAGGAACAAAAGAGGAAAGGTCAAGCAGAGGAGATTGCCTGGTAAGTAAAGGTGCTTGCCAGTAAGACTGAGTTCAAACCCCGAACCCGCAACATAAGGAGAAAATCAATTCCTGAAACTTGCCTTTTACTTCTACCACACCACTATGACGTATGCATGTGCACACGCACAAACATACTGACAGTCACACATACACATGTATTTATGTACATGTATACATATGTACTCACACACAAAAATATACATGTGCATGCATACACGAGTACACATGCTAACATACACAGACAACTCATGCATGTACACACATAATACGTTCATATGTACTTATACACTAATAATTTTAAAAGGAAAAAAGACAGTGCAAGTTATAGGTACCATGAAACACTAGGAGAAGTGTGTTGAACTTGCCCTTAGGTCTTTGGATGATAGCAGGCAGGTTAATCTTGACAGTCTTCTCTGGGATGACAGAATTGATATGAGTCACTCTGAGACAAACTCCTCTTGCTTCCATGTCACTTGACTGTCCAGTCTGAAAGTAATGCTGCCTCCATAGAAAAGTGGATTCCAGTGTGCCAGGAGCAACACATCTTTCTTTACAGTACAGTGTTACACTATATTAATTCAACTGTTTAAGCAAATACTTGGGGCTGTAAGGTTTTCTGTAGGTCACAGAACAAAGGGAAACATTGGAAGTCCAGATATAGATGGAGTCATGGGGTGAAAGGTAAGGCTTATCTGATTCTGTAAAAGGGACCCTGCCTGCAGCCTTTGCATAGTTGATTCTATGGAGAACGTTTAGAAATAAGTTGAAAACTGTCTTCTGTTCCACATTTCAATGCTTGTGGTTTATCCACCAAATGTCAAGAGAATTGGACCTTTGGGGATATGATCATACTTCGTCTCCTATGGACAGAGACTTTCAAATCAATTAAGTGGGATGTGGAGTGTCACTGCTCAGCAAACTTAATGCTTTTGATGCCTTTGTAGATAGCCTGGCATCTACTAATCAATCTGAGGGAATGTGCAGAGCAGCCAGAAGTTTAGCAAGTGCGTGTCTTTGAAGACATCTTTCTAGAGAGAGAGAAAGAGAGAGAGAGAGAGAGGGAGAGAGAGAGAGAGAGAGAGAGAGAGAGAGAGAGAGAGTGAGAGAGAGAGACTCAGTTTTTCCTGTGTCTGATAATGGCCACCAGTGGAATCTGCTGGCAGGTCACTGTTGATCTCAATGTATGCCTGGAGCTCCTCCTAAGGACAGGAGAGTTTAGTCGAGATCGTATTCATGGGGCAATTTGTAATTATAAGAATAGTAGATTTTAATATAATAATTCAGCTTTTACTTCTTTAAAATTAACAGCCACCTGTGGTTCATGAGAAAAAGTCAAAAGGAAGGCCAAAGGAAGGGTCAGAGGTGAGTGATTATTGCTGGGCCTCGATCCTGTGTAGCAATATCTGTTGTGATATGAGACTGACTTGTTTCCTCAGCTGACCCGGTGCCATCGTATGGGAACAGCAGTGTTCTGTTATTTTGTTTTCTTTTGATTTGTTTTTGTCTTTAAAGACAGGGTTTCTCAGTTTAACTTTGACTGTTTGGGAACTAGCTCTGTAGACCAGACTTCCCTCGAACTCATAAAAATGTGCTTGTCTCTGCCTCTGTGATCCACTACCACCTGGAGTGTTCAGTGATTCTTAATGAAGATTTTGGGAGAATTTGCAGTATTTCAGATTTTGTACTATGTACAAATGTACAATGGCATTTACCTCATACTAATTGATATTTTCACAATTCAACACTGTAAAAAGTAAAACTGTTATACATAGCTTTTATTCTATAAATAAAAATATCTGAACTGTTTTAAACCACCTTCATGTTAATAATATATGTATGTGCTTTCAGCCCAAAAATCTTCCCAAGCATGCATCAGATACAGGAAATAAGCATGCTCATAAAGAAAAAGCACTTTCCAGATCAAATGAACAGATGGTGTCAGAGAAATCATCGGACTCAAAGGTGAGCATGATAAATATGATGACACTAATATCAACTTACTATTAGGTGTGGCCCCTATTGGCCCAAAGTGTACAGTTGAATTTATGGGGTTGCATTTGGTATTGTACTGACGTAATGCTGTTGTTGCACTGGTTTTGCAAGAAGCATTGTAAGAATATGGGATAATGCAGTGCCTGAGGAAGGCCAGCAGGTAGATTTAAGCCAATGCACTGTTCAGCCTTCTCATGCTGCCCATAGTGACCAGTCATGACTCTGGTGTCTCCCAAGCAGAAAAGTTTGGAATGAAGTTGCCTTCTAGGCCCTTGTAAACTTCAGCCAGGGAACTATTGCAGGTGCCTTGTATTCTCGCTCATATTTGTTCTCTGTCTCTCTGGGTCCATTCATCTTTCTGTATGTTACTCTCTCCCACCACCGTGTTTGTGTGTGTGTGTGTGTGTGTGTGTGTGTGTGTGTGTGTGTGTGCGTGTGTGTGTGTGTGTGTTTCCATCTATTCTTGAATCCATGGCCTCTAATAATTCTCCTGCCTCAGCCTTCAAAGCAACTGGGGCTACAGCATGCCTGACTCCTTTTGCTTCTTTACACAGAACTCTTGAAGCATTTTTATGATCTTGTAGAAGACATGAACATATGAAACCGAAACTCAGAAATTGATTCTGTAATTACACAATTAGAGACACTTTGCTCTTAGAAGAAGAAATATATGAGAAGCTTCTTATTGAGAACATTTGGAAGATAAAAACTAGGTCTACTTCAAAATATATTTTATATCAGATTTTACAAATATGTGATTCAGCAGTTAAATATAACCACATTGTTTGTTTGGCTTACAGTGTTGTTGGGAATTATTTTTAACTGTCTTAAAATTATTTTTTTAATAAGGTACTGGCAAAAGATGTCTGGGCATTTCACATAAAATCCCAATTTATAGTTTCTCTTAAAAATCAGACTATCTGGAGAACTGGGCTCCGATGACAGCAGTTGGGGGGGGGGGAGTGTCCATAATTCCTTTGTGGGCTCCAGTTTGACACAGCACATTGAGATCATTGGCCAGGTATAATGGTGTTTTCACATCTGTGTGACCTAAATGGACTCTGTAGGCTCTTGAGACCAGCCCTATATTGTGCACAACTCTGCATCACATGCAGAGGAAGCTAGCAAACTCTCTCCACAGTGATTTCATGAGACCAAACTGGCAGGTGTTGGTGACATTTGAAACTCATGATCTTGGTCACAGTCAAAGATGCTTAGTCCTGTCACTTTTCTATCTCTGCTCTCAGACAAAATTTCAAGATGCTCCTTCTGCTGGTGGAGAGAGTGTGACTGGAGGTGTGACTGTGGCCACTGCCTTGGACAAGGCAGCTGATAAGGTGAGCACACATATATAGACATAACATGAGCTTCTCTGTTTATGAGGCTCTGGTTCTAAGAAGCTCATAGCAGACAACCCGACATTCAGAAACAATGGATACTGTTTGCATGTATTTTTGTGAAGAAGCTCATATGTTTTGGGAATTTAAAGTGAGAAAAACACTAAAATAATTTTGAAATGTATATATTTAGTAAATACTTATTGGGCATCTGGTTTCTAAGGCCTGATATCAATGCCAAAGAAATTAAAATGTAAGTGGGTTCAGGCCTTGCCTTCCAGGTTCATGGGTATGAAATCAAGGACATAAAATTTTCATGAGTACTTGAATAGTCATTACGCTCAGCTTTGAATGTTCGCAACAGCAGCCTTGACACTTAAGCCACAATCACAGCAGTGGTGTAAGTTGATAGCATGATTCTAGATGTGTTGGCCAGTCCCATGAACCCTGCATTGGAGGAGCTTCATATGCCAGTCTGGGAGTGTGCAGAAAGTCACAAAAAAGGTGAAAGTTCCTTGAAACATCTTGCTTTCTTGGATCTTGGGATTCCAGGCACATTATTTTAACCAAATTCACAAAAACTTTTACATAAAAACACTTACATATGAGGGATTTTATGATAGATTACTTGTATGATAGACTACCATCACCCTGGGAATACCAAGTGTATATTTATATGAACTAATTTGAAAAATAGTAGATTTAACTAGATACGTTATAACACAAACTTTTTAAGTGTATTCAAAATTTGAGGTTTGATGTTAGCAATTAACTAGCCCATGTTATCAGTAAAAGTTAAATGATCCAAATGAGAAAAGGTTACATGGAATTCTGTTATTCATTGGCTTGATTTTGGACTTTCCATAAGTATTTTATTTTTACTTTACTCCTGATTCATACCCATCTCAGTAGGACTAATCAAATTTGTCTTATTTTATTATATGACAGGCTTGAAGCATTATAGTTGACTGTAGAATATGCTAGCCAGATTAAGAAAAGCGTCTACTTAGAGAAACATTTTATGAAACAAGGTAGATTCCATATGACTCAGGGAATTCACAGAACTGAGAGAGAGGGGAAAAGGGAGAGGGGGAGGGGGATGGGAGGGAAAGAGAGAGAGAGAGACAGACAGAGACAGAGACAGAGAGACAGAGAAAGACAGAGACAGAGACAGAGACAGAGAGAGCACTCCCCTTTGAGGTAGGACAGAGCTGGGATTCCAGTCTTGCAAACACTTGGAGGTGTTGAGTAGTTTCAGATGAGTTCTGGTCACAAGCTCATTCCAGTGTCAGAAAGCAGAGTCCAAGGGTGGCTGGCTGTAAGACCAGAAAGACAGGTTAAGGCTGCTGGGAGAATGCTGTAGGCGCTTATGGGTACTGACAGGAAGGTGTAGGTTGTTTAGGGCTGTTTCAGTGCTGCTGGTGAGTCATTATGTAGCTTAGAGCTATAATAGAAGAAAAGAGGAGAGCTATTCAAAGTTATTGCAGAGGCAAAACATTCAGATTTAGGAAGGAGTTGGCTGAGGATGGCAGAGGTAAAGCAAGTGTACAATGTGCTGGGGCTTCAGAATATGGCATAAGTCAGCTGATAACACTGAAGTAAGTAAGACAAGATAGATGCCACAACAACCAAGCTTTTGGAGGTGCTCACTATGTGATCCAAGCACAGGTCAACGCTGAGACCAAGTGCCTGCACAGGAGTGGAGTGGCAGACTTATAGCACTGTGCTCGACCTCTGGTTACTTTGAGAGATCAGCAGAAGCTTATAGAATATATGTGGAGAAAGGGCTGGGCCTAATTAGGGCTAAACTGAATTTAAAGGTTTGGCAGGCCTAAGGAAAGGTATGTAGCAAAGTAATTAATGCATTGTGTGGTGCACAGAAAAAAGGAGGAAGTGGAAGGGAAATGGGAGAGGGAGGAGGAAATGGAGATAGAGGAGATAGAAAGTAAAAGATGAGACAGGAAGAGGGAGGAGGAAGAGTTGTGAGTGTGCACACAACTACACAAAGAGGCAGTTGACTCTCTAGGAAGGGGCTTAGATGGCCAGACTCTGGCTTGCACCTGGCATTGTGTTCTTAGCACCAAAAATCATAGCAGTTACTAATTTGGTATTTAGTTATATAGCAAGTGCTTACATATACTTACTAAGTATCAAACATTAACATAACCTTCACAACCCCTAGGTAGATACCATCATTGTCCTCATATCACTATGAAAATGAGAAACAGGGGAAGTGATTTATAATTCTCAAGCACCTGTGTATGTCACTACTGGTATACAAATTCAGGCAGTCTGAGATCCGCTGCCTGAAATTGATACGGTCAAATGATACATGGCCCAGGAAGAACCTAAACGAAATAACCTAACCAATATAATTCCTGCCAAGAGTTCCTGACCCTAGAGCATTTCGCATAGACCACCATCATAAGTCAGGAATAGACAGAGCATGTGCTGCTGGAAACAGCAGAAGAGATGCCCAAGGTGGCAGGACAAGGGCAGAATCTGAATGGTGCTTCGCTGTGACAAGTGTGACAGATAAGAGGTGACACACTGATGCTCTCCAGGGTCATCTTCAGAGATTATGTCTGGACAGAGGCAGGATGGTTGCAGGCTGGAAAATTACCAGCTTCAGGGAACTGCAGTAATTTATAGTCAAAGGAGAAAATATATGAGGAAAGTCAAGGAAAGAGCAATGAGCTACTAAGGCGAGAGACACCATTGCCCTGCTGAACCGATGCAGAGACAGAGAGAACAACAGCTACCAGAAGCTGCCTCAGAAACAACCTTTAGGGTTTCAAGGCCCAGGACAATATGGTGAATAAAGGGCCAGGCAATCCTGGTGGAGATCATGGTTTTGTTCCTTGCTCTGTAACCCAGAGAAAGTCACCTCATCTCCACTACCTTCCTTCCGATTTTCCTCTCAATCTTTCCCTTCCTATCTTCTTCTGTCTCCCTTCCCTCTCCTCTTCTCCCTTCTCTTCAACTTCTATCTCTTCCATACACAAAACATCATTTTTTATTAGATATTTTCTTTATTTACATTTCAAATGTTATCCCCTTTCCTGGTTTCCCCTCCAAAAATACCCCTATTCCCTCCCCACTCCCTCTGCTCACCAACCCACTCTCTCTTGCTTTCTGGCCCTGGCATTCCCCTACACTGGGGCATAGAGCCTTCACAGGACCAAGGGCTTCTCCTCCCATTGATGTCCTACAAGGCCATCCTCTGCTACATATGCAGCTGGAGCCATGAGTCCCACCATGTGTACTCTTTGGTTGGTGGTTTAGTCCCTGGGAGCTCTAGGGATACTGGTTAGTTCATATTGTTCCTTCTATGGAACAAACAACATTTTAATTGCCTTTCTTTTCTTTCCTTAGACTTATCACATACTTAAACCAGTCTATCACTTCATTTTCCTCCGTGAGCCTGATCTCTCTTCCTCCTGAGCCTCCTCTCTTTCCTGTCACTAAACAGGCTTAATATTTGTAGTAGTTTTGAAGCATTTGCCATTACTATCCAGAGTAGATCATGGGGCTAGTACATGCTCTAGGTTGTTAATATTTGAATAATTCATCTTGAATGTGTCATAATGCTGTGTCATTAAGGTGTATGAAAAGTTTAAAAGTCCTTTTAAACTCCCTCTAGAAAAAAGACAAGAAATCATTAACACCAGCTTTACCTATGGACTCCACACAGAACAAGCCATCTGACAAGGTATGGAGACCAAACGTCACTTCATCATCAGACAGTTATCCTCTGTTGCTTGTCTCAGCCTAATTCTTGTTGTTCTAAAGGAAAAATTAAATGTCTTAAATTTTAAAAGTTATGACTGAGTTGACAGTGTGGCCATCATACTGTATTTGTACCATTTTATGGTACAAGCCTCTATTTTGAAAATTCTAGTTTTATTACACCAAGTTCAGATATAGCTTCTCTTCTGAAAATATGTGTTCTTTTAGCAACATTCATGGCTTCTTGAGACTTGGCAAGTCTTTTGGTTTTTTGAGTGGGGATATCTAAGGGTTGTCAAAGTATTCTTTATTGCCTCTCTACTGGTAAAGAATATAAAGTACTTTAAAAAAAACCTATCCCCTCTTCTGCAAGAAACCACCATAATAATAAAAAGGGGGAAAGTAGTCTAAAGCTAATGTGCCCCAGTTTGTTACACATATCAATAATCCGATAAGTCCTAAAATCCATTGGAGGATTGTGGTAGTTCTAAAAGGACACCATCAGACATTCAGTGACACTTTTCAATTTGAGGTGTGTAGTGTCATACAGGTCATACATAGGTCAGGAACATGCAGAGTATATGAAATTGGAAGCAGCAGAAAAGATGCCCAAGGTGAGAACACAGTGGCAGTTTTCCACGTGAGGTGCCTGTTCAGAGTGAGCTAGCCATAGCTACAGAAGATGCTGACAGTAACCTCTCATTAATATGGTAAGTTTATGTTGGCAAACTAAACTGGCAATTCATATGTCTTTAGGACTGATCTCACATGATGTCTCTTCAGGGTTGTCTTTGGGCAAGTCAATGAACAACTATGCTCATTAAAGAATGGAAAAAATACAAGAATTTTTTTTTTTAAAAAAGTAGCTTCTTTTTGAAAGAGTTACTGTCTACAGATTTTGCTAGAATGAAACTATGGGGGATACTAAAAAGCAACAAGTACCAATGTCTAATCCTTTCATTTCTTTGTCTTTTTCCTTCTTGACTGTCAGTACAGTGGCTTGGTAGCTTTTGTGGCTTGGTAGCTTTTGTGAACTACTTTGTTGCTGTAGTTAATAACTTGGAATTTTTTGAAATGGTGATTGTTACCTGAATGTGGCTTTTTATTTTTCCAATTAAGAATTTGGACCTGTGTCTTCATATTAAAAATGAACTACATTTTAAATATTTTTGAACTTGGAAAACTTAAGTATTTGATATATTTTAGTAGTTAAAAATCAAGAGAAATATATCTACCAAATAACATATCTTATCTCTTCCATTTCTAGGCAGGCCTGGATGCTGTCTTGGATGACCTGATAGACACCTTGGGCGGCCATGAAGATACTAACAAAGATGATCCACCATATACTGGACCAGTAGTTTCGGTATGTGTTGGATGACACAGTAAGCATTCATTGTTAATGGGTAGGAAAGCAAATAAAGCTATGGCTATCAAGCATAGGACTGTGTATCATGTTCTGTTGATTATGTAGAAACATGATGGTATCAGAATTGATATTATAAACCAAAACTCAGTGGTGAGGGTGGAAATGGTCTGCCTTGTGACACTACACAGCGGCTTTGATTCACAATATGTCTGACAATGCTAAAACTCTCACTGGAACAACTGACTAGGTCAGAACATCTTGTTTTATGTCCTTTATATTTGATGCAGTGGACTTGAACTTATTTTGAGTTTTAGATCTTTATGATCCTAAGTTAATCTATTATTGATTTCCAAGGAACAACGTAATTTTTTTTTCTGGTGTTAAAAATGTAGCATAGATGAAAACATTTTCAACAGATACCATTAAATATTTGTTTCTATACTTTACAATAAATAGAAAAACAGAGACAAAGAATTTACTCAGTAGAGAATTTAGAGAAAGTTGCTTGCATCATGAACAAATGGTGTAAGGGTCTACCAGGGGATTAGGAAACTAGCATAGAACATGGCCAGACTGCCAAAGGCTTAAGAATCTGACAGGCCGATTTAGGCATTATCACAAACCCCTCCAGAGAGACTCTGGAAGCATTACCTGTGTACAGTGAAGGATAATGGCAGAACATTTGAGACCAATGTGGTCAACAGAAAATAGGAAACCATTCGGTGCTTTCTAAAAGGAAAATGCCTTACTTATGTATCAATATGGATATATTACAAAAGCCATGATTTTGAATAAAATAAACAGAAGCAACAAAATGATACTATTTATATAGCATTTGAAAACATACAGTTATAATGTATATTGCTTATGAATTCCTACATTTGCAATGTTTTTAAATATTAAAATACTCTCTTCTTCAGTTTAAATTCAGTAATAAAATTACATGTATCACAGTATTAAAAATAAACCATAGAATAAATGAAAATATTTTCAAAAGTTACAAAGCATTTACTTCTAGAGTATATGAAAAATAAAAAAAAACCACTGAGAAAAAGATAATTCAATAGAAAATGATAGAGAAGATGGACTTAAAGTGCAGGTGCTATCTCTAAAGCTAATTAAATAATTGTTAGTATGCAAGTAGAGCTTTAGGGTTAGATTTTTTAGCTTCTAAATGATTTCTTTTCATCTCAGTAGGTACAGAAAGATCAGTATTGGAATAGTACTTTAGCTTCACTTATCATTCTCATCAGATTAACTACATAATATGTCTTTATGCATGATTTTCTTCCAGGACCCAATGGATTCTACCTACCTTGAGGCATTGGGTATAAAAGAAGGGACTATCCCTCCAGAGTATAGGAAACTTCTGGATGTAAGTTATCTTACTATTTCCTTCTTTGAAGACAATTCTATAATGATATCAAAATTATAAAATGGAATGGTGCACATACAGTTGTTATTACTGAGAAGGAACCTCGGTGTGTTATTCTTTGGAACTTGTCTGACAATGTACTACAGACTGGATAGTTTAACTAAGAGCAAAGCATTGCCTGGTGTTTATGGAACTAGTAATTAGGGTGTAGAAACAGCTGGCTCCTTTCAAGCGCTCAGAGGGGTAATTCTCTTCTAGGTCTGTTGGCTAGGCTGGTAGACGAGTGTCTTCTCCCTGGGTCCTTTCACATCATCTTTCCTCTTTGTTTTCCTCTGGGCCCAAATTTGTTCTCTTCATAAGGATATTAGTCCCATTTGATAAGGATTCCCAGTAATGACATTGCTTTAATGAATTCCTCACATAGAGGTTCTATATCTACATAAATTACCATTTTAGGGTTCTTCTTGAGCATGTGAGTGAGAGAATACACAATTTAGCTTCACTGAGAATACATTTGTCAATCAGAAGAATTAATTTTTCCTTCTTAACTTCTTCAATTTTTGTTTCAGAAAAATGAAGGGATCACAGGACCTCATCCAGACCCTCCCGTGAGTTTGTATGCATGTCTTTTAAGATCTGTATTAACACCGTTTTCTTTGTTTGGGGACATAGAACTACCTGTACCAAACTGGGTTTGGTGGAACAGTCCTGTAATCCAGTTATGCAGAAAGCTGAGTTTAAGGCCAGCCTGGATAATTTATACTCTGTCTCAAATTAAAAAGTAAACCGGGGCTAAATCTCAGATATCAGGGTGGCAGAGTACTTGCCTAATGTGCATGAGGCTCTAGATTCAATCTCTAAGACCAGAAAACACAAATGAAGAAATCCTATCAAAGCATGGTAGTAGGCATGGGGCTATTTCTCTGACCTTGACTATATATAATATGGAGGTGGAGATGATGGGATGGAAGGATATATAGTAAATACTAATAATTGTTAGTAGTATGAGCACATATAACAACATGTAACTCCTTTGAAAGAAGGAAAAGGAGGAAGAGAACCCACCCTTTCCAAACATGACTTATTTCATTAACGTTTCTCCTTTGGATCTAAGGAATGCAAAGATTGTTTCTTTGCTGGACTCTCAGGTGTTACCCTGTGCTCTTTTCTCTAGACACCTATGGGGACTGACCATGCTATTGATGCCTTGTCATCTGATTTCACCTGTAGTTCTCCAACTGGAAAGCCAACTGAGAAAGAGGTATTGATTTCAGTCCTGGTCAGAAAAACTTTGCAAGAAAGTGTCTTGGCTGTAAAAACGCTTTAGTTCGGTTTGTCACATTGTGTTTTCTTTTTTAGAAGTCTGCAGGGGAAACGTTGAAAGCTCAGTCTGCAGGAGTGAGCAGAAGTGCTGTTCCCCCCCAGGAGAAGAAAAGGAAGGTGGAAGAGGTACTTACTTAAATAGCCAGGGCCCATATGACAGCAGGGACTTTCTTGGGTTGCGTATTTATGAATGCTTCTAAAGCACAGGCTTTACTCTAGTCATACATGACTGTTGTAAGCCAGGGCCTATACCATGTGACTCAGTGGCAGCCCTACCCTGGATCCATCTGTCTCTGTCTCTGTCTCTGTCTCTGTCTCTGTCTCTGTCTCTTTCTCCCTCCCTTCCTGCCCTCCCTTTCCTTCTCTTTCCCCAGCTCCCTCTCCTTCTCCCTCTTTCTCTCCCTGTCTTTCTTGTCCTTTCTCTCTCTATTTCAGTAGGTCTAAGTCTGTCTCTATCTTTGTCTTATGTCTCCACGTGGACACAGCTTTTTGCTTACTCCTCCACTTCCCCCCCCCCACAAAATAAGCCTCTTGCCCTAGATCTGTTGTATGGAGTGTTTTCTCTATGTTGTATACACACACACACCCACTTACCCCTACCCCTGCCACAGATTTATCCTAAGAAAGACCATCTCATCTTCTAACATACAAGAGACACTATTCACAGACCATGAAATCTTAGACTTGAAGCTTCCTAAAGGGAGCTTTGTGAGTCACTACAGGGATGTCAGCACAACTGTTTCTGTGTGCCTCTTTTAACAGCAACCAGCTATAACCTAATTCTCAGTCTTCAAACTTGGTCCTGCAGCTCCAGGCCGGATGTGGGTGTATATGCCCTGTGAATGGTGCTGATAATGTTAAGGACCATTTCTATCAGGGCCGCCTCTACTCTGCCCTTCTGGTGTGAACAGTTTATTTTTATCAGTAGGACTAAGGGAACTGTAGGGAGCACCACACCCTGAGAGTGGGACTTCTCATATCCCCAACACTATGTCTTTAGAACCCACTTCAACTTCTCACTTACTTGAGCTTGGCTGTTATGACGAAGGGTGGGGCTTTACAAACACATTTTTAAAAAACAGAAAAATAGAGTTGTGCAAGTTTACTTGCTTTTAGCTTTAATTTTGGTAAAATAATATCATTACTATAATCATATATCTTACTTGCCAAATAAGGGTTGAAGTGTGCCCAACAGCTGTTGCTATAGGAATGGGTCTGGTATCTTAGACCAAGTTTTCATTTGTCAGTAAGGTTCTTTTCTCTTCTTCTTTTAATTTTCAAATAATATTTCCTCCATATAATAATTTCCCAATCCACAATTCATCTTCTGTATTTAAAAATGTGTAGTTCACAAACAAGCAAGTAGATAATATAGATTATCTAAGCTCTTAATTGTTTCATTGTTGTGTTTTTATGCATAGACTTTTTCCTTTTTAACAGGGAGTCATGAATGATCAAGCCCTTCAGGCTCTGTCAGATTCACTGGGCACCCGGCAGCCAGATCCTCCAAGCCACCTTAGTGAGGCTGAACAAGTCAAAGAGGTAATGATTTTGTAATTCATATTCAAAGCTTATTAGTCTAAATCTCACAGCTGACCACTGGCTCATGATTAGAATTCTTATACATTGTTAGAATTGAAAACAAACTACTCTTCGTTTTCCTTCCCTTTCAGAGTAAATGTAGTTATTTATTGCTGGGGAGTGAGCAACCGAGACAGATGTTTAATTGTTCATGTAAAACATCTGCTATGTCAGTATGTGGAAAGTGAGGTTGGAGGAGTGGCCCAGTAGTCATTCACCAACCTGGCCTGTGCAAGGACCTGGGTTGGAATCTAGCACATGAAGAATGGAAAACCATTTTGTCCAGTATGTTAGCATACATCTGAGATTCTAGAACTAGGTAGGCTGGGGCAGGAGGATTGTAAACATCTTTTAGAACAACCTGGGCTACATAATGAGACCTTGTCAAGAGGAAAGGGTTATGGTGGGAGAGTGTGGGGAGAAGAAAAAGAAACACCTCCCTTGCCAAAGCAAAGCAACAGTTGTAGTGTAGTGAGAACCTGTGAGATATGACGTTTCTAGGTATTGGGAATTTGTATTTTCAGGATGGCTTATGGAGGGATATGATTATAGAAGAGAGGAATGAACCTTCTTTTGTATAACTATTGGGACAAAGGTTGAAAAATTGCCTCAGGTTGAAATAATCTGAAGAGTTGAACAACAATCACTCTACCACTTGCTTACTGGAGCTCATGCACATTTAGAGCATGTCTGTCTCATATCCTCCATTATCCCTAACAAGCCCTTGTAAGCTTGCCACTGGTATAGAAGTGTGATATTAAGTTATAATTTTTGTATACTTTTTTCAATCAGTTCTCCATGGGAAAGAGAAAGGACAGACATAAGTTGCCTGTGTTTGACAAGACAGGAATTCTAGAAGGAGATGGATAGGCAACCAATGGCTTTAGGAGCACTACCCTATCAGATCAGGGAAAGGAATGTAGCCAGCAACATTGTCACAATGCCCAGGGCTCTGTTGTCACTTCCTGTTTAGGGTTGTCAGGGAAGTACAGTCTTCCTGACTCCCAGGAACTCTGCCTGAGTTTGAATTGGCCCAGGTCTACGATGGGCCAGTTTCTGTCTTCTATGTTCTGGGAGGGCTCTCCTGCTGCAGTGTGGCATGAGAAGCTTCATGAGGGTGAACGAAAGGGAGCCGGAGAAACAATCCCTGTCCTCCAGGACCATGTGATATGCTCAGAAGAAAGGGAACACGGGTCCAAACATCACGAGGTGCACATTATTCAGAGGCTGCTGCTTCCAAGGAGCAGGTCTTGGTGGGGCCCTGGGTGTGGCCAGCAGGCCAGGCTGAAGCTGTGTGTCCATCCCCTGGGAGCTATAGATTTCACGGTTGCCTCGGGCTTTTTATAGATCATTAGAGATAATTCAATAAGACAATATATGTGGAGAGAGAAAGTAAAAACCTGGTCGAAGTTCCAGTACAATCTAACTTGCTAGTCACTAACCCACATGAATAGGTGGGAAAAGTGACATAAAAGTAATTCTTTTCACCACATCCTCCCCCCCTTTTTTTTATTGGATATTTTCCTTATTTACATTTCAAATGTTATCCCCTTTCCCAATTTCCCTCCCTCCCCCTGCTTCTATGAGGATGTTCCTCCAACTACCCAGTCCTACCTCCTTGCCCTCGATTCCCCTACACTGGAGCATCTATCTAGCCTTCATAGTACCAAGGACCTCTCCTCCCATTAATTCATGACAGTGCTATCCTCTGCTACATATGCAGCTGGAGCCATGTGTACTCTTTTGTTGGTGGCTTAGTCCCTGGGAGTCCTGGGGGGTCTGGTTTGTTGATATTGTTGTTCTACTTATCGGGTTGCAAACCCTTTCAACTCCTTCAGTCCTTTAACTCCTCTATTGCCTCATTCAGTCCAATGGTTGGCTGTGAACATCTGCCTCTGTCAGGGCCTCTCAGGAGATAGCTATATCAGGCTTCTTTCAGCATGCACTTGTTTGCATCCACAATAGTGTCTGGGTTTGGTAACTGTATATGGGATGAATCCCCAGAAGGGACAGTCTCTGGGTGGCCTTTCCTTCAGTCATTTCACAACATTCTTAATCTCATTACTGTATGCAGTATGCACAGGAATGTGTTCACTGTCCTCTAGAAACCAGTAAATTAATAACATAACTTTCCATGCTTTTGTCATGCAAGCTTTTCCCTAGTCCTAAACTATAACTATTTTCTAAGATCTTTCAGTTCTCTAAGTGTTTGAGCTAATTTATGGAGTTTGGGGTAGTCATTTATAGTGAGTAGCCTATACTCCCAAAGGTCCTCCTTATAGGAGTCCATGACCACCATAGCCCTACCCTACCACTAGGCAGCACTTCTATAAACTATGGAAATTTCCAGTAGACCCAATCCTACTTCAAGTCATATATCATATCATAAAATAAACATTTATTTTAGCTATAATGATACCTTTTAAGCCACACCCTATTTTTACATATTATGTATACCTGGTCCAGTATGTTTGCAATTTGGTCTTTTTGGTATCTATGTATAGTGTGGCAATTAAAATAACAAATCACAAAGGTAAAGAAAGGCTCCAGCCAGGCGGTGGTGGCACATGCCTTTAATCCCAGCACAGAGTAAGGTAGATTTCTGAGTTCAAGGCCAGCCTGGTCTACAGAGTGAGTTCCAGGACAGCCAGAGCTATACA
>NW_022196914.1:36111265-36119729 GCF_008632895.1 Mastomys coucha | reverse complement strand
AAAAAAAAAAAAAAAAAAAAAAAAAAAAAGAATGAAAGAAAAGGAAAGGCTTCAGCTGTGTGTGTCTGTCACTGCCCATAGCCTGGAAGCTGTGTGTGTCTGTCACTGCCCATAGCCTGGAAGCTGTGTGTGTCTGTCACTGCCCATGGCCTGGAAGTATGAAGAGTCTTCCTGTGCAGATGGCCATTGACATTGATGGAGTTTCCTTAGGAGCTAGACATGGCACACCTCCCAGTGTTGGGCAGTGTTGCTGCATATCAGAACCTCATAGCCAGCAATCGGTCAAATCTGAAATTCAAAAAGACATAAAGTCCTTTCCATCCTAAATAATATAAACCTCTAGAAGTAGATCCAAATCCTTACACATGGAATTTTAAGGACTCACATGCATATTCTACTGCAAATGCTGTAGAAGAGAATTAGCAGTCTACTATCGAGCTACTTATTTGTAATATACTGATTTGCTCCTGGTTTACTGATCTTGTTATGTAAGTCTTGCTGCTATTGAAAGGAGTCCTTTATAAATCATTAAAACCAATTCTCCATGAAGAAGCCATATCTGTACCTCTCTTTTCCCATTTCTGAATTGGGTGAGAGAGTTGGACATGATTTTTTTCTCCCTTCTTAGATAACCACCCTGTTGGAGCAAGATATATGGGGGCTATTAAAGTAATTGCAGCTAATTTCTGTGCTGTGCTTACTGTCCTCCAAGGAGCCTTCATTAACTTTGCTGAGCCTTCAGAGTCAATGAGCTAAGGAAGGAAGGATTATTAGCCAGAGAGGTAACATTCTCAAAAATACCATGGCTTCCTAAGGCCTAGACCAAGCAGGGTGTCTCAGCATGCCTGCTCACCACTGCTCTCCACAGTCTCATGTTTTGTGGTTTACAAAGCATTCCAAATGCTTTAATCTAATTGTGTGCTTTTCTATAGTACATGAAGTAGGTGACATCAATCTATATCATATTTACTATTTAATTTCTGCTTTTTTCATCTCCATTTTCATCAGGCAAAAGCAAAAGAAGAAAGGCAGGAAAAGTGTGGGGAAGATGAGGACACAGTCCCAGCTGAGTACAGGTTAAAACCAGCCAAGGTAAGCTCTCTGCATAGCAACACAAGTATGGTGAAGGCGAGGACACATTCCTGGCGGGTACAGGCTAAAGCAAGCCACAGTAAGTGCTCGGCATAGCAGCACACTTATCTGTAATTGTGCTTACGGTATACCAGACACATCGACATTGACATTGACACTGGGGACAGCTTTGGCTGTCTCACTTCTGATATCAGTTCTGAAGATGCTGGACCCATTTCTCTTGGCTCCTCAGTGATGGTTTATCCTTTCGTGGCTTCTGAAGTAGCCATTAGACCTCTCACCTATTTGACTGTTTGGAAAGAGGAGAAAACATTCCCTAAATTGTGAAATCTCATGTTCAAAACTAAACAGTATTTAAATTACAAGCATGATATTTATCCCCACTCTGGGTTGGAGAACTGATGCTTTTACTTTCCTGTTTTGAGACACATTCTCAGGTAGACTTAACTAGTCTCAAATGCACTCTGCAGTGGAGACTCTTCTTGAACACCTGAATCATCCTCTTCCTCCCAACTGCTGGCATCATAGGCATGTGCCTGCATACCCAGCTTGGTAGAACCAAATATTTTTTACTCTTTCATTAAAGATGAGGTAGCCAGATGGCTAAGTGGGTAGAGGGACTTGCCATCAAGACTATATAACTTAGATTCCTGGGTCCTATGTCATAGGGAAAGAACTAACTCTAAAAATTGTTCTCTGACCTCCACATGTGCTCCATGTCACATGTGTACCCATACTTTCTCTCTCTCTCTCTCTCTCTCTCTCTCCTCTCTCTAAATATAAAAGAAAAAGTCACTAACATACTTGTCCTATTCTTTTCAAAGGCCTTTTGTTTTATCCTTTTGCCTCACCAAATAAAGAACGAATCTCAGCATGCTTACAAATGTTTGAGCTTTTGATCAGATTCCTGTTTTGGTACTTTATAAAAATTTAATCTAAAACTAATTTACTCAAGTATAAGAAAAAATAAGCTTACCTATCACATCCTGGATTTGCCTAAAACAAATATAATGGGACATAAAAGCAAATTTTTCTATTTTCATCTTCAATATATTTCCAACTTTATTTACAGGATAAAGATGGAAAACCACTATTGCCAGAGCCTGAAGAAACATCTAAGGTTGGAGAATAACTTTTTCCTAATACTTAAACATAGCAGAAATATAAGGAGTTATTCAGATCATTTAAAAAGACCATATTTCACATGTAGCCGAGTGCTGGGGAGATCTCTGATGGTAGCTAAGTGCTGAGGCCTCAGCTCTTTTGCATATATTTTAATGATGCCTTTCCTCAAGAATTATTACTAGACTATTACTTTCTAAGCAGCATTCACTAATCATTAGGAGCTAATGCCAAAAGGGTTTTTACATTCTATTATTTTAGCATTTAATTTAGACTTTGATTTAGAAACAGCATGAACTAATTTATTATTGTTATATTGCCTTAAATATGCATACTTCCCTGTCATGATATCACCAATTAGCAACATTTATTAATCACCTACTATGTGCTCAACATTGCTCCAAGTGATTTTCACATCTTTTCTTTCTCTTTCATCTTTAATGAGCCATTGCGTATAGTTGGTATTGATTGCATGAGTACAGGTATGGGGTTGTTTATTGGTGCACGAGCAATTTCCCAATAGCTATACCATTAAAGAAAAATAGCTTCTGTGTTCCAGCAGCCAGTAACTGCCAGAGCTCCTCAAAGAGATGTATCTTTCTGAGCCGCTCTCCCAACCATGATGGAATGCGGGTAGACTCCATGTGTGCCTACAACTATCACTATAGGCAGCTTCAGCTGCTTGGAGTTTCTGAGTGCAGCAGCCATGTCCTTTCTAGAAGAAAACACACCACCCTCTCCTTCTGATCCTTGTTCCAAGATGTTCCCTGAGCCTTCAGTGTGTGTGTGTGTGTGTGTGTGTGTGTGTGTGTGTGTGTGTGTGTGTGTGTGGTGAGTGTGTGTGTGTGTGGTGAGAGTGTGTGTGTGGTGAGTGTGTGTGTGTGTGTGTGTGTGTGTGTGTGGTGAGTGTGTGTGTGTATGTGTGTGGTGAGAGTGTGTGTGTGGGGGGGGTGAGTGATATGTCCCATTTAGGGCAGAGTATTTACCACTCACTAATTATCAGCATTTTGATCAAATATCAGTCTCTGCGTTAACCTGCCAAGAAAAGAAGTTTCTATGCCTGATGTCAGGAGTAGTATTAATCTATAGCTTTTCACATGTTTTATGAATTTTTTATTCCAGTTTTACAGTGAGGATATAGAGACAACAGAACATGGATATAACCCGAGGTCACGCAGCTAGAAAATACTAGGTCCACAACTCAGAACTTGGGCTGCCCCACCAGGGGTCCAGCTTCTGAGTTATACATTTTCACCATAGATTATGTCTTAGTTAGGGTTTTACTACTGTGAACAGATACCATGACCAAGACAAGTCTTATAAAAGACAGCATTTAATTGGGGCTGGCTTACAGGTTCAGAGGTTCAGTCCATTATCACCAAGGCAGGAGCATGGCAGCATCCAGGCAGTCATGGTGCAGAAGTGCTGAGAGTTTGACATTTTCATCTGAAGGCAGCTAGACTGACTTCTAGGTTGTAGGGAGAAGGTCTTAAGCCCACACCCACAGTGTCATACCTACTCTAACAGGGCCACATTTCTAATAGTGCCACTCCCTGAGCCCAGCATGTATAAATCATCACAGTTATTTTAATAGAATTCCCACATGGACCGGCTCTGCTGGAAGAAATGTGGTTATCAGACTTTCCTGACAGAAACAATTTCCTATCACTTCCTCTCCTTTCTGTCCCTTTCAAGTATGAGTTGTGTTTCCTCAGCCTTATTCTGGAAGGAAATCATTAAGAATTAGGAAATGAATAATCACTTTTAAAATTGCAATTCTTTATCAGTAGAAACAGGAAATTTTGAGTAAAAGTCTATAACAATCTTTTTATTTGTTATTTTGAAAAGTGATTTACTTTATTTTTTTTGAACAATTAAAACTTTATTGTAAAGTACTTGTCTATAAAATGATCACAAAGTAAGATTAGACTTCTGCTCAGTTCACAGAGTTCACCTATCAGGTAAGTAAAAAAAATCTTTAGCTGTCCCACAGTGCTAAGGGGTCCACTATTCTATACTTGTGTAACATTTTTTTCTCACATCGATAAATAAAGGCTATGTCTTATCAAGCTAGCTTTTAATTTGAGATAGTATGATGAAAACCTCTGTCCTGTGCTTTTACACAGCAGAGTGTCTTTTAACCCTGCATTTCTTTTTACAGTGCCTGAGCGAGTCAGAGCTGATTGGGGAGCTTTCAGCAGATTTTGACCGATCTACATATCAAGACAAACCATCTATGCCAGCTGAAAAGATAGAAGTATGCTTCTGATAATATGTCTTGTGGGGTATTAATGTTCATTTTTAATCCGAGCTAGTTAAATAAAATTGCCACACTTCTCAGCCCAGAAATCTTTACTCGTCTTCCTACCTTCGTGTTCACCAAAATCGCTCTTTCTGAAGGCTGTCTCCAGTCACAACAATGTCCTGCTCCCCGTGCAAGGATTCCATACATGCCACTGCTAATAGAGTCCAGCCCTGGCTTCCTTCCCACTATCTCAACAGGAAGGCTCTGCAAAAAGTGGCGTTTTGTTAGGGTGCTTTTCCTCCCTTACCCAGCCCACCCATTACTAAAAGGAATTCTCATGGCAGGGTTCTTAGGGTGTGTGTGTGTGTGTGTGTGTGTGTGTGTGTGTGTGTGTGTGTCCATGTTAAAGCAATAGTTTAAAAGGTTCTGAGATATACTGGTGCTTCTTCCACCCCAAGATCTATCAGACTAAAAAGTGCAGCCCTGAAGGATGACAAGAGCATGCTTGGTTAGTGCTTTTTCTCCTGAGTGCTTGGCTAGGAAAACTTTGCAAAGCTGTCTGGATTAAAAACATTTGAAAATTACTGGACCCTGCCACTAGAATTCCTCAGTGTATTGGGCAGTGTATTGGGGTGAGATTCTGAGAATATGTTTTTCTCACAACTACTCCAGGGACCACTGAGACTCCTGCTCAGTGTCATTTCATACATTAGTATCCATATTTAAGATTTTCAAGTTGCTTTTAGATAGCCCTAGGAGGTACTATCTGTATTAACAAGTGTTCTTCTCTCGCACATGTGAAACCAGTCTCCAATTATAGTCACTGAAAAGTTTTTAACACGTCTTGGCATGAATATTGCTCAATAAGCATTCAAAAGGATTGTGTTTATAACTTACATCTAGCAGTGTCTGAGCCACTGTTGGTCAGTTTATTAGTCAGGTAGTTCTAAAGTTATTCAGAGTACTTGCTTCTTTTCTCAGAAATCTAAGGACACATCCCAGACGCCTACAGGAGAGACTGTGTCCCGGGCCTCCATGTGCAGTATACAGTCGGCACCACCCAAACTTGCATCCATGGTGAGTAATGATGCCCTTAGCATTGAAAGTGTCTTGGGCAAGCTCTGTTCTTTCTCCTCTGACTTGCTACTGTTTGTCACCATAATATTATCCCAAGAAAATGAAGCAAAACAAATGCAGAGTTGGTTGCTCTTCATTGTTCTTTGGGCTTCAGGGCTGTGCTGGAAACCTCGTCTGCCCTTAGCTTTTAATTCAGGTGCTGCCTGCACTGCTTTGCTTTCATCTTCTGAAACCCTTTGTAGTTCCACAACCATCTCCAGTAGTCTATCAGTCACCCCTTTGTCCTACAATTTCACAGAAAGCTCAGTGCCACATGTTCCAGGCTCTCATGTTAGAATGCTTTACATGGGAATCATGGCTATGACCCTGCCTTTTTCCACATTGGAGGAAAGATTGCTGCATCCCTCTGTCTGGCCTTTCTTGTTCCTGATCATTTTCTTTCCTTCTGATTTTTGAATGAAGTGTGGTAAATAGTTAACCATATTTACTATTTAAGTAACTAGTTAAGTCCGTATTTGCTTTTGATCTTTGTAGGTTTTGTTGTTGACTCAGGGACCACTGCTTCACACTTACAAAATCAGTTAGTTTTCTTCTTTTCCAGATCTTCCGTAGTATCTCCTTGTTGTTCGTGATGCTAAGGAGAGATCTGATGTGGAGATTCATTACTGCTTCCCAGGCGTGCTTTCACTGACCTCCATCTGCTAGTCTCCTCATTTGATGTTTATGAGGATACTATAAAGGCTTTATGGTGACTTTGAGGAGTGTACTTGTTACGCAGACCCTGACCTGTCATGAGAATGAGAAGTGAATGCCTTGGCTCTTGGATGCCTTTCAGCCATCTACAGATAAAGCCAGACCTCAAGTTATGATATACTCTCAATAGTCCTATATGGACAACAGGCAGGGGACATGGGTGAAGGATCCTTCTCTTGAATAATTTACAACTGTGTCCATGCTGAGGCCAGGATCACATTGAGAAGTGAGAATAGCATTTCCCAAGGAAAACAGTCAGGCAGAAACGTAAAGTGCTTGATGTACTTGGGATATGTTCATTCAGATGCTTTAGAGAGCCAGCACCTACATAATAAAAAAAATAATAAACACAATATAGGGGGCTTATGCAAGTTAAGTCTTGTTTTCTACCTATGAAAACCATTCTAATGAGGAAATATATTCAGCTAAGTTTTAAAAGTCACTATGGAACAGTTCCAAACCCTCAGTTTGGAAAGCCAGAACAAAGTCCTGTCTTTTGGTCCATACATTGTTTCTTCATTTCCCCTAAAGTCTCTCTCTTGTGCTTCCTGTTCTTTCTTTAAATGTCAGTATAGCCAAATCTGGCTTCTAACATGTGAGCACATTTCATTCTCAATAACAAGACTCAGGTAAGTGATTCTCATTGGGTAATGAGGAAAATCAGTCACAAGCAGGAGGATCCTGGGCCAACGATTAGCCAATGTTTACAAGTGGAAGCTCCAGTCAACAAACATGTGCCTCCTTCCCTGGGCCTGGCCAGGCCCCAGGGCAAAGACCCTGCCTCCATTCCCTTCTGGCAGCTTCTGTTACCCTCTCTACCTTCACTATTCATGAATCAAAATTCCAGCTAGATCTTGTAAGGTTTTCAATCTTGGTATATAAATTAAACACACACAGTGTTTAATATAACAAACATGCTTTAATTTTTAACATTTCAAAATCTCCATTCTAATCAAATTGATAGCTCAAGCTATTAAAGATAATGTGGACTTGAAATACGTATGTGACTTTCTGAATTGATAAGGGTGAGTAACTGCTTAGGCTAATCCACCTGTGTTCTTGCAGAAGGGCTTGTTGCCAGAAGATGCTGTAGAAGCCTTGGCTGGAAGCCTGGGGACAAGGGAAGCAGATCCAGAACATGAAAAACCTGTGGTGGATAAAGTCAAGGTAATGTCAGCTCAAATGCTTTTACAAGATGACTTGTTAGCCATCTACTTCGGCCCTCCAATGAGTTAGTGCTTTGTTTTTAAAAATGTATCTGTAAAGAACCATCAGCTGTCTTTCTTTAATACTGTACATAAATAAGCTAACCCCTAGGAAGTTCCAGTGTTGATCTACCATAGTGGATAGGTTACATGCCTGTGTCCTGATTCCATGAATCACATTTTTGTCTACATGTATTCGTCCTTTTCTGAGAGATTACAAGAAATGTAGCCTGTACCTAATACACCTCCCAACCTGCCCTTAGGCCAACAGGATAAAAGCTGGTATCTGAGCCAGCTAAACTTTAACACTGTTAAAGTAAACAATGTCGAAATTTAAGCTGTAGAGAAACTCATACCAGTGACCATATGCTTCTTTGAAGTTAACAATAGGTTACCTTAGTCTCTGAGAAATGCATTGTAGAGGAGGAGACAACAACCCTGAGAATGGTACCACTTTTATTTAGGAGAAAGCTAAAGAAGAAGACCGTGAAAAACTTGGTGAAAAAGAAGAAACAATTCCTCCTGATTATCGACTTGAAGAAGTCAAGGTAAACAGGCTGAATATTTTCCCGTTTTGTTTTCTAACTGAATTTTATATACATAAAAAATACTGAGAATAGACCTGGATTATAAAGATCCCATTTCTTTATGTTCAGACTCTAAATTGTATTAGCACTAGTGTTACCATTAGTATTCTAATACTAATCTAGAACACTGGATAGAGACTAAAACATATTCTTTTACATTTTTTTTAAATTTCATGTATGTATGTGTCTGCTGAACTTATATTATTCCCCTCCTTCTCCCTCCAGCTCTTCTCATGTCTTCACACCTTCCCTTTTCCTTCTCAAATAATACTCTTTTTCATAATTATTATTGCTTCTCTCTTTTGTAATTATTATTGCCTCTCTCTCTCTCTCTCTCTCACACACACACACACATACACACACACACACACACACACACACAC
>NW_022196914.1:36096220-36111199 GCF_008632895.1 Mastomys coucha | reverse complement strand
TATATATATATATATATATATATATATATATATATATATATACACAGAACTTAATATAATTTAGATACAAGCTAATGAGTCCATTTAGTGTTGCTTTTCTGTATGTTTGTTTTTAGGGCTTATCACGTGGTATTGGATGAGTAGTTATGAACCTCATCCATGAGAAGATTGTCTCTCCCTCCTTTAGCATTCGTGATTTAGGGGTTGGACCCCATAAGATTTCCCTCTTCCACATTAGAATGTCAACTGATATTGTCATTGTTCTAGTCTTGTTTAAACAGTCAAATAGTTGGGATTTCATGGGTACTAGCTTCTCTGTCATATAGAGAAGATGTAATCCTGCAGCACACATTCTAGTCTTCTGGTTCTTACATTCATTAAGCTGTTGTTCTGTGATAGTCCTCAAGTCTTAGGTGTAAGGGTTGTATTAGATATCAATTGGGGATAGACACCCCCATGGTCAGTTGTTCTCTGCATGTGGTCAGTTATAGCTTTCTGTAAAGTCTTCATTTGCTGTAAGAAGCCTTTCTGATGAGTGATGAGAGCTACCCTTACCTGGGGGATTAGTATTAAGAACACAATTAAGATACATGAAAGTAACATTATATGGATTCAACAGCTTATATTTGGAGATATACATGAATACACAAATGCACGCATGCACATAATAATAATTAACAAAAAAAAGTCTTGAAGAAGTTTGGAAGACGAAAAGGAAAGAAAGATGTTATAATTAAAATACAACATCAAATACAGAGAATGCCATTAAAGGTAATACTGGTTTGGGAAAGTGACAATCGTAGATTCTCCTAAAACTTCCATGGCCTTACTAGCCATGGACAGTTGGCTGTGTTTACAGTACCACACACAAATTCTCTTCTATTGAGCAGGGCTTAAAGCCAATTAGAAAGTTGATGGGTACCACTACTATACCTTTAGGGATATCTTGCCATACTAGTCATTGTGGTTCATGCCCATCACAGCTGGGTTGGACTATTGACAGCTTTTCTCTCTTTACAACTTGTATAGCACTGTATAATCCAATGAAAGCTAATCCTCGGGGAGGAGGCTTCCAGGTCAGATCCAACTCAATTCCTCTAAGTCCTGTGTCTAAAGTGAATAATGTTGTCAGCAATAGGGACTTACCTTCTAGAAGTCAGACAAGGAGATAACAATAGAGGCTAAAATATACTCTTAAGTAGCCTTTCTACCTTCATAGTGTGAAGAAAAGTTGCCCTCCCACTCATCAAATAATTTTCCCTTCAGACAAGTGGTTTGCTACAATATCAAAAATATAGGCAAACCTGTTGCAGGTAAAAAAAAAAAAAAAAACCCTCAAAATGAACAATTACTTCTTATATACAAAACTTTGAATTCCTTAAATATAAATTGAATGCATGAGAACTTAAACACTGAGTAAAGTCATACATTGACTACCTTCTTCATACTGAAAGGGCTGGCTGTGTAGACCAAGTGACCAATGGAGAGGCCCCATTGTGGTGAGTTTCAGTGATGTTGATTACACAGGGCAGATATATAGGCAGCTGAACAAATAAGTCATCTACATAACACACCACCAACAGGAAGATTCAGATACACTTTAGTACTATTATAAGAAGCTGAATTCACAGTCCTCGTCCATCCACATGCACTAATTTATTATGCAACCCTACATCGTACATTGAGTTCTCCTTAACTTAAAAGTTTATTATCCTGGACACCTCTCCATTTTATTCTGCAACCCAAAGTGATGGAAATCTTAACATTTGGGGGCTTAAATGTGTATTGCTTTACAAATTACTCAGGGCACTCTCAGGATCACAAATATGTTCATTTCTGATCTCTGTTCCATCGAAGCAGACCGTATCCAGTTACCTCACACATTTGTCAGTTAACTGTTGCTCTGTCACAGTTCCAGCTTACTTACTGTCTTGACCTCTTGTTTAAATACTGTTGTCATTCATCACCCATACTCATATCAGGTCTCTATAGTGAGGGTCTGTGCTGAGACATCAAATTTTCCCCTTCCTGACACTGGATGGTAAGCTGGTAGAAGGTAGATTTCCATCTGAATACAGAGCAAAGGAGCCCCCAGTGTCCCATGCCTTACTTGGAATCTTCACTGCCTTTGCTGCTAAGACTTGGTTTATAAGTATAATCTTACTTAGTAGATTCCTCATTTTAAAAGGGGCCAAAGCTGCAAGTGAATTCAGAGAGCAAGATGAGGATTGTGTTAGCTATAAGAAAACAGTGAATAACTCTAAACCATTACACAGCACATTTGAAATAAAAAAAAAAAGCAAAGTATTTTGACCATTTCACAGGAGAAGTCTTCATGTGTACCTGTGTACTCATATAAATAAATACATATATTTATTTTGTACATATAATAAGTAGAATTGATCATTGATTTATACTAAAGAGACTCAAATGCTTCATTGTTTTTGTTACTCAAAAGTGGCACTTGAAATCATTTGAAGCTTAGCATAATCTGAGTCCTATATTTGAGAGTGTCTCACCCACAAGACAAGGTCCCTGAGGGTTCGGACTTCAGCTGATTTTTAATATGGTCCCAGTATTCCCTTATAAATGAGAGGTTTGTTGGTTGAGACTTCATCTGATTTTAGATGTCGTCCCAGTGTTCCCTTATAAATGAGAGGTTTGTTGGCACATCCCTGCAATGTGATACTTTAATGGTTCGCATGTTTTTCTTTTCTGATCACCTCTGTTCTTCTGGGTCAGAAGCCACACCAAATGTGCTGGTGGACTCCTTAGCCAAGGAAAGCTGGTGCATGTAAGCCGAATGAATAGGAACTGAATTACAGTGGATATAGTCTCTGCTAAGATGATTTTCTTAAATTGAATAATCTACATTAAAATATACAGTAGATTTACCCTGTTGATTCCTTGTAATGTGTATAGGTTTCATATAAAATAATTAATGCCATGTTTTCACTCTAAATAGGATAAAGATGGAAAACCACTCCTGCCAAAAGAACCCCAGGAACAACTTGCAGTAAGCCATCTGCTTTCTCTAAGACCGTCTCTCTTCTGTGGACTCTGATTGAAAATCTGGGAAGGGTATAACTTTCCCTTCTAGAGAGCTTATCAGAATGTGATGTGGTGGATAGTGAAGAAGCTTGCCAGTATTATGATTATGTTTGTTGATATGTTTTCTGCTTCTTGTAGGCCTTAAGTGATGACTTCCTTCTTGATGCATTGTCTCAAGACTTCTCCAGTCCTACAAACATATCGCCTCTTGTAAGTATAAATTTCCTGGTTAACTCTCTTTAACTCTCTCTCTCTCTGCCTCTCTCTGTCTCTCTCTCTCTCTCTCTCTCTCTCTCTCTCTCTGTCTCTCTGTCTCTGTCTCTCTGTCTCTGTTTCTGTCTCTCTCTCTGCCTCTCTCTCTGTCTCCCTCTCTCTGTCTCTGTCTCTGCCTCTCTCTCTCTGCCTCTCTCTCTCTGTCTCTCTCTATGTCTCTCTCTCTGTCTCTGTCTCTCTGTCTCTGTCTCTCTCTCTCTCTCTCTCTTCCTGTCTGTCTGTCTGTCTCTCTCTTTCTTTCTTCCTATCTGTCTGTCTTTCTCTCTTCCTTCCTTTCTTTTTTCCTCTCTTTCTTCCTGTCTGTCTGTCTTTCCATCTTTCTTTTTTGTTTTGTTTTGCTGTTGTTTTGGTTTGGTTTTAGGTTTGGGGTTTTGGTTTTTAAAGGCAGGGTTTTTTAACACTTCTGGCTGTCCTGAACGTGCTCTGTAGACTAGGCTGGCCTAGAACTCAGAGATCCACCTGCTTCTGTCCACTGAGTACTAGGAAGAAAGGCATGCACCACCATTGACAATGTTTAATAATGTTGAGCATGTTCTTTTCTCTAGGATTTACATGGCTTACACAAACATGTAAATCTGTTAAAATTCTCAAAATTATACAGCTGAAGTATCCATGCTATCTATTTACAATGAACCTAGTTTATCATAAAGTTTATTTATTTTTGACAGTCAATTAGAAAATGAAGGTGTTCATATATGCACAATGACATGGAATATGTGTTGGTTGGGATAGTGAGAAGAAAGAAGGGCTCTTGTAATTTCCTGAAGTTTTTGAACTTTAAAGCCAGTCATTGGTTCTTACAATGTCTTAAATCTTAAAATGTACTGATGGGTATAGTAGAGGAAAGAGATTGCAGTAAACTCAAATTTAAAGTAAAAATGAGAAAGATATAATAGACAGCACAAGAATTAAACTGATTGTGGGAGAAATATTGTGCACAACAATTTTAAAGAAATTCTAGAGAAAAATACAATTAGTACAATTCACAAAACCTAAGCAAAAGCAAAACTAAATAAAGCACTAAACAGAAACTAAAATCTAAAGAACTGCTCACAAAGTCCTTCCATTAGAAAATTTTTCTAAATGTCAGTAACAGTATTTAAACAAGAGGTTATGACAGTAAGTAAGCTGGAACTGTGACAGAGCAACAGTTAACTGACAAATGTATGAGGCAACTGGATACGGTCTGCTTCGATGGAACAGAGATCAGAAATGAACACATTTGTGATCCTGAGAGTGTCCTGAATAATTTGTAAAGCAATGTACATCTAACCCCCCAAATGATAGGATTTCTATCACTTTGGGTTGCAGAATAAAATGGAGAGGTGTCCAGGATAATAAACTTTTAAGTTAAGGAGAACTCAATGTACGATCTAGGGTTACACAATAAATTAGTGGATGTGGATGGACGAGTACTGTGAATTCAGCTTCTTAAAATGGTACTAAAGTGCATTTGAACCTTCCTGTCAGTGGTGTGTTATGTAGATGACTGTTTGTTCAGCTGCCTGTCAATGCTTTTATACCAATCAAATAAAGTGACATACTTTAAGTCATGACCATGACATGGTCATACTTAATGAGATACTTAATAAGATGCAACTTTGCAGACCGTCATCCTTCCCCTCTCCCACCCATGTCCCTCCCTCCCTCTGCCTCTCCTGAATATTTTTGTTCCCCCTTCTAAATGGGATTGAAGCATCCACACTTTGACCTTCCTTCTTGTTAACTTCATATGGTCTGTGAGTTGTATCATTGCTATTCTGAGCTTTTGGGCTAATATCCTTTTATCACTGAGTAAATACCATGTATGTCCTTTTGGGTCTGGGTTACCCTAACTCAGAATAATATTTTCTAGCTCCATCCATTCACCTGCAAAATTCAAGAAGTTGTTTTTAATAACTAAGTAGTATTCCACTGTGCAAATGTATGACATTTTCTATATCCATTTTTCCCTTGAGCGATATCTGGGTTGTCCCTAGTTTCTAGCTATTATAAATGAGGATGCTATGAACATAGTATAGCATGTGTCCTTGTTATATGTTGGACCATCTTTTGGGTATATGCACAGTAGTAGTATAGCTGGGTCTTCAAGTAGACCTATTTCCAGTTTTCTGAGGAACCACCCAGATTGATTTCCAGAGTGCTTGAACCAGCTTGTAATCCCACCAGCAATGGTGTCCCTCTTTGTCCACATTCTTGCCAGCTTCTGCTGTTGCCTAAGTTTTTGATCTTAGCCGTTCTGATTGGTATAAGAAATCTCAGGGTTGTTTTGATTTGCATTTCCCTGATGACTAAGTATGTTGAACATTTCTTTAGGTTCTTCTCTTCATTTGAGATTCCTCAGTTGTCTTTTGTCCCATTGACAGTGTCCTTTGCCTTACAAAACTCTTCAGTTTAATGAGGTCTCATGTGTAGGTTGTTGATCTTAGAGCCTGAGCCACTGGTGTTCCATTCAGGAAAATTTCCCCTGTGCTGATGTGTTCAGAGGCTCTTTCCCATTTTCTCTTTTATTAGATTCAGCATGTCTGTTTTTATGTGGAGGTTCTTGATCCACTTAGACTTGAGCTTTGTACAAGATGATGAAAATGGGTCAATTTGCATTCTTCTACATGCAGACTGCCAGTTAAACCAGTATCATTTGTTGAAAATGCTTTCCTTTTTCCACTGTATGCTTTTGGATTCTTTGTCAAAGATCAAGTGACCATAGGTATGTGGGTTCATTTCTGGGTCTTCAATTCTATTCCATTGATCTACCTGTCTGTCTCTGTACCAATATCATGTAGTTTTTATCACTATTAGTCTTGTCTTAGTTAGGGTTTCACTGCTGTGAACAGACACCATGTCCAAGGCAACTCTTATAAGGACAACATTTAATTGGGGCTGGCCTACGGATTCAGAGGTTCAGTCTCTAATCATTAAGGCAGGAACATTGCAGCATCCCGGCAGACATGGGTTCAGGAGGAGCTGAGAGTTTTACATCTTCATCTGAAGGCTGCTGGCAGAATACTGACTTCCAGGCAGCTAGGATGAGGGTCTTAAAGCCCACACCTATAGTGACATACCTACTCCAATAAGGTCACACCTACTCCAACAGGGCCATACCTTCTAATAATGCCAGTCCTTTGGACAAGCATATGCAAACCATTACATTTTACTCCTTGGCCCCCATAGACTTGTTCAAACATGAGTCTATGGGGGCCATACCTAAACATAGCATAATACAAAATACACTTAGTATACACTTAGTCCAACTTCGAAAGTCCCCATAGTCTATAGCAGTTTCAACAATGTTAAAAGTCTAAAGTTCAGAGTCTCTTCTGAGATTCATCCAATCACTTAACCATAATCCCCAAAGCAAGACAGGAAACCAGCTGGACAAACTCCAAACTCTACATCTTCATGCTGATGTCAAAACAGTCTTCAGATCTCCAACTCCTTTTTCATTTCTGTTGACTGCAACAAACTTCTTTCTCCTGGGCTCTTTCCACTCCCTGTTAGCAGTTTTCCTCAGTAGATAGCCCACGGCTCTGACATCATGATCATCTTGAGATCTCCAACACTACATCAATGTTATAGATGTGTGTTTCAATCACTGGGATCCACACACAATCTTCTGGGCTCCTCCAAAGGGCTGGCATCACTTTTCCAGCTCTGCCATCAGTAGCACTCTTAAGATCAGATTGATCCACTCCACTGCCACTGCTGTTATTAGTATTCAATGGTACTGGCATCTCCAGTACACTGGGGCCTTCCACTGCAACTGGGCTTCACCAATAGCCTCTCATAGGCTCTCTCCATTGTGCCAAGCCTCAATTCCTTTGCATGACCCCTGGGCCATCAACTGTAACTGAGGCTGTATCTTCCATGGCTTCTCACGGTGCCAAGCCTCAGCTGTTCTTCACCACCTTTTCATGCCTTCAAAGCCAGTATCATCTGGGTGACTTACACATTGCCAAGTACAGCTGCAGCACAAGGTACAACCTTGGGTATCTCTGGAACACAGCATTTTTGTTCTCTCAGAAAACACTTCCCCAAAGATTTCATCTCAGTGATGCTGGTCTCTTCTTCTTAATTGCTTAGCTCTACATAACCAGCACCGATTGTCCCAGTAGTTCCTTTTATTGTAGACTCTAAAGCCAAAGCCACATGGCCAAAGCTGCGGAGTTCTACTGCTTACTGTGGCTGGAACATGGCCTGCCACCATGTTCTATTACATTATCACCAGCTTTCTGTTTTCCAGCTTCTTCACTGCCTAAGTTTGGCTGTCCTGGAACCTGCTCTGTAGACCGACTTTGAACTCAGAGATCTGCATTCCTCTCTCCTAAGCACTAGCATTAAAGATGTGGTCCACCAAGCCTGAATTTAAGTTTTTCTTCACCTAGAACCTGCTATGTTCTAGGATGACCTTAAACTCAGAGATCTGCATGTCTTTGCCTCCTGGAATTAAAGGTCTATAATACCATGCCTGGACCTAAATTTAGCTGGGTAGGATCTTGCCCCAAGTTCACTACTTCCTTAGTTCAGTTTAATATCCTCGAATACAGGATTCAGCTCCATTTTACTTTTGGGTGCCCCTTTAACACTCCAGCCATATATTTTATATTTTTCCTTTCCCAGTTTGCTCCTTTTCATTGAAATACTCTTCCTAAGAGTGAACTTTAGTAATGACACCACAGAATTTACACCAGACTGTTTTGAGACATCCTTTTTCAATCAATTAATATAAATCTCTTCATCTTAGCCTCAGGCTGACTGACTCTTCAGACAATGCCAAAAAACAACCACATTCTTCACCAAAATACCACAAAAACAATCTCTAGGCCACATGCTGAAATTCTTCTCCACTGAAACTTCACGGGCAAGATCAGCAACAAATTCCATATTCCTAATAGGATGGCCCATTAAGTCCCACTTAAAGCATTCCAGTGCTTTACAAACCCAAAGTCCCAAAATCCACATTCTTCTGAACAAAAATGTGGTCAGGTCTATCAGAGCAATAACCAAGTCCCTGGTACCAACTTCTGTCTTAGAGTTTTACTGCTGTGAACAGACACCATGTCCAAGGCAGCTCTTATAAGGACAACATTTAATTGGGGCTGGCTTACAGGATCAGAGGTTCAGTGCATAATCATCAAGGCAGGAACATGGTACATCCAGGCAGGCATAGTGCAGGAGGAGCTGAGAGTTCTAGATCTTCATCTGAAGGCTTCTAGCAGAATATAGACTTCCAGACAACTAGGATAGATAACGTTCTTAAAGTCCACACCTATAGTGACACACCTACTTCAACCAGACCACATCTACCCCAACAGGGCCACACCTCCTAATAGTGCCACTCCCTTGGTTAAGCATATACAAACCACCACAACTCTGTAGTACAGCTCGAGGTCAGCAATGGTGGTTCCACTTCAACTTCTTTTACTATTTAGAATTGTTTTGCTATCCTGGCTTTTTTGTTATTCCAGATGAAGTTGAGAATTGTTCTATCTCTGTGAAGAATTGGGTTGCAGTTTTAATGAAGAGTGCATTGAATCTGTGGATTGGTTTTAGTAGGATGACATTTTTACTAAGTTAATCCTCCCCAATCCATGAATATTAGAGATCTTTCAATCTTCTGAGGTCTTCTTTGAATTTCTTCTTCAGAGACTTGAAGTTCTTATCATACAGATCTTTTTTGTTTGTTTGTTTGGTTGGTTGGTTGGTTTTTTGTTTGTTTGGTTGGTTGGTTTTTTCGAGACAGGGTTTCTCTGTGTAGCCCTGGCTGTCCTGGATCTCACTCTGTAGACCAGGCTGACCTCAAACTCAGAAATCCACCTGCCTCTGCCTCCCAAGTGCTGGGATTAAAGGCAAGCACCAACACTGCCCGGCCAGATCTTTTACTTGCGTGGTTAAAGTTATGCCAAGATATTTTATGTTACTTTTGGCTATTGTGAAGGTTGTTGTTTCCCTAATTATTTTCTCAGTCCATTTAGCCTATGTGTAGAGGAAGGCTTCTGATTTGTTTGAGTTAATTTTGTATCAGCCACTTTGCTGAAGTTGTTTATCTTATCAGGTGTAGGAGTCCTCTGGTGGAATTTTTGGGGTAACTTATATGTACTATCATATCATCTGCAAATAGAGATACCTTGATTCCTTCCTTTCTACTTTGTATCCCATTGACCTCCTTTTGCTGTTTAATTGTTCTAGCCAGAATTTCTAGTTCTATATTGAATAGATGTGGAGAGAGTGGGGACCCCTGTCTTGTCCCTAATTTTATTGGGACTGCTTCAAGTTTGTCTCCATTTAATTTGATGTTGGTTGTTGGTTTGTTGTATATTACTTTTACTATGTTTGGGTATGTACCTTGAATCCCTGATCCTTCCAAGACTTTTAACATGAAGGGATGTTGTATGTTGTCAAAGGCTTTTTCAGCATCTAATGAGATGATCATGTGATTTTTTTTCTTTGAGTTTCTTTATATAGTGGATTATGTTGATAGATTTAAATAAGTTGAACCATCCCTGTGTCCCTGGGATGAAGCTGATGTGATCATGGTGAATAATGTGAGAATTTTATTGAGTAATTTTTCATCAATATTTATAAGTGAAATTGGTCTGAAATTCTCTTTCTTAGTTCGGTCGTTGTGTGGTTTAGGTATCAGTGTAACTGTGTCTTCATAGAATGAATTAGGTAGCATTTTTCTCTTTAAATTTCTGTTGTTATATCTCCCTTTTCATTTCTGGTTTTGTTCGTTTGGATACTGTCTCTCTGTCCCTTAGTTAGTTGGGCTGAGAGTTTATCTATCTACCTTGATTTTCTCAAAGAACCAGATCTTAGTTTTGATGATTCTTTGTATGGTTCTCTTTGTTTCTAATTGGTTGATTTCAGCCCTGAGTTTGATTATTTCCTGCAGTCTATTCCTCTTGTGTGTGTTTGCTTCTTTTTGTTCTAGAGCTTTCAAATGTGCTAATAAGTTGCCAGTGTGGGATCTATCCAATTTCTTTATAAAGGCACTCGGTGGTATGAATTTTTCTCTTAGCACTGCTTTCCTTGTGTCCCATGAGTTCGGGTATGGTGTGCCTTTATTTTCATTGACTTCTAGAAAGTCTTTAATTTCTTTATTTCTTCCCTGACCAAGTTACCATTGATTAGAGAGTTATTCAGTTTCCATGAGTATGTGGGCTTTCTGTTGTTTTTGTTATTATTTAATACCAGTCTTAGTCTGTGGTGATCTGATAGAATGCATGGGATTATTTCAATATTCTTGTTTCTGCTAAGGCTTTTTTTTTTTTTGTTCCTTTATATGGTCAGATTTAAAGAAGGTGCCATGAGGTGCTGAGAAGGTATATTTTCTTGTTTTAGGGTGAAATGCTCTGTATATATCTGCTAAATCCATTTGTTTCAAAACTTCTGGTAGTTTTACTATATATCTGTTTAGTTTCTGTTTCCAGGATCTGTCCATTGGTAAGAGTAGGGTATTGAAGTTTCTCACTATTATTGTGTGAGGTCCAATATGTGTTTTGAGCTTAGTAACATTTCTTTTACACCTGTGGGAGCCCATGCATTTGTGGTGTAGGTGTTCATAACTGAGAGTTCCCCTTGGTGAATTTTCCTTTGATGAGTTTGAAGTGTCCTTCCCCATCTCTTTTGATAACTTTTGGTTGAAAGTCTATTTTCTTGAGACCATTTGCTTGGAAAATTTTTTCCAGCCTTTTAGTCTAAGGTAGTGTCTGGCTTTGTCACTGAGGTGTGTTTCTTGTATGCAGGAAAGGTCCTGTCTAGGTATTCAGTCTATTAGCCTAAGTTTTTTTATTGCAGAATTGAGTCCATTGATGTGGAGATGTTAAACACAATTGATTGTTGGTTCCAGTTATTTTTTTGTTAGAGGTGGTATTATGTTTGTGTGGTTCTCTTCTTTTGGGTACATTATGAGATGATTAATTTCTTGTTTTTTCTTAGGTGTACTTTCCCTCCTTGTGTTGAAGTTTTCCTTCTATGATCCTCTGTAGGGCTGAATTAGTAGAAAGATTGTTTAAATTTGGTTTTGTCATAGACTATCTTGGTTTCTCTATCTATGATGATTGATAGTTTTGCTGGCCATGGTATCCTGGGCTGGCATTTGTATTGTCTTAGGGTCTGCATAACATCTATCCAGGATCTTCTAGCTTTTAGAGTTGCTGTTGAGAAGTTTCGTATAATTCTGATAGGTCTACCTTTATATGTTACTTGACCTTTTTCCCTTAGTGCTTTTAGTATTCTTTCTTTGTTCTGTGCATTTGGTGTTTTGATTATTATGTGATGAGAGAGATTTCTTTTCTGGTCCAATCTACTTGGTGTAGGCTTTTTGTAAGTTTATGGGCATCTCATTCTTTAGGGAAGTTTTCTTCTATGATTTTGTTAAAGATGTTTACTGGCCCTTTGAATTCAGAATTTTCACTCTCTTGTGTACCTATTATTCTTAGGTTTGGTCTTTTCATTGTATCCTGAATTTCCTGGATGTTTTGGGTTATGAGCTTTTTGCATTTTGTATTTTCTTTGACTGTTGTGTCAGTATCTTCTATGCCTGAGATTCTCTCTTCTATCTGTTGTATTCTGATGTTGATGCTTGCATCTGTAACTCCTGATCTCTTTCCTAGATTTTCCATCCTCAGGGTTGCCTCCTTTTGTGATTTTTTTTATTGTTTCTATTTCTATTTTTATATCCTGGACTTTTTTGTTCAATTCCTTCACCTGTTTGATTGTGTTTTCCTGTATTTCTTTAAGGTATTTATGTCTTTCACCTTTAAGAGCTTCTACCTGTTTACCTGTATTTCTTTTAAGTGAGTTATTTATGTCCTCCTTAAGGTCCCTTCTACATGAGATGAGATTTTAGATCTGAATCTTGCTTTTCAAATGGGTTAGGGTATCCAGGGCCTGCTGTGGTGGGAGAACTGTGTTCTGATGGTGGCAAGTGGCATTGGCTTCTTTTGTTCATATTCTTGAGCTTATCTCTCCACATCTGGTTATCTCTGTTGTATAACTGGACTTGCTATCTCTCACTGAAGCCTGTCCCTCCTGTGAGCCTGGTTATATGGACATCCTGGGAGTCAAGCTGTCTCTGTGAGCCTTGTTGTGACAGACCTCCTGAGAGTCAAACTGTCTCTGGGTATGGGAGGGGGTCTGTAGCACCAGCTCTGCCCTGGGCAGAGTTACAGGCTGGAGGAAGGATGGTGTGTCTCCTCTGGGCCAAGTAAGGGTCTCAGCCAGACCAGATGTTGGGGCAGAGGTGTGTCTCACCTCCAAGCCTGGTTATGATGGATTTCCTGGGAGTTAAGCTGTCTCTGGTGTGAGAGAGGTCAGGAGTGCAGGCCATGGGTAGGGCAGAGTTGTATATGTTCAGTTTCAAGAACAAAATATTTAATATAAAACCAGAAACATTTTCTAAAATTATGAACCTTTGATTTTTTTGTTAAATGTTATAAGAAAAGTCATTAACAAGAAATGGAAAGTAATTGACAAACACTCACAAGGAATGTCTGTATGTATTGTAAGCATGGCTGCTTGTAGATAAGACATATAAATGATGTCCTATATGCTAGTTTCTCGGTAACAACAAATCAGTAAATAATATCAAGTTCTAAACTTATATTAAAAGCACAAATTAAATGATGAATTTTTAAAAAGTCACAGAAATGTCAACAATCTGCACCTAAGGTGGTCTAACTGTTCTAAATGCATGATGGCTACTCCCTTGTATACTTTATAAATTAGTTTATTATTAAAGTATCCCTAAGGTACTTTCTGTAGCTCAATAAAATTATTTTAAAATGTACTTGAGAAGCAAATATACAAAAATATGAAAAAATAAGTACATGAAAATGTTTTAGAAATTATTAACTCAGTAAACATTTGGGCCTTTGCTGCAGTGACGATAAGTAAAAACTCCAGCCCTGATTCTGAGAGGAAACTTCCAGCATAGTTCACAGGAGTAAAAGGAAATTGTTGTAGAATGGTAATGTAGGATGAGAAAGAGAAGCAGAGAATAAATCATTATTTCAAAAAGTTTCTCAAGTAATTTGTTGTACATTAATCAGAATAAACTACTACTGATGGTTTAATGCTTATAACACAATGTGTTAGTGACAGTAGTATGTCACCAAGCAGTGAACGTGTGATATAAACATTTAATTATGACAGTAGGAAACAGGCCTGCCGTCCATTTTTTTTCAGCAATGTGAATTCCTAGACCGGGTCAGTGCTGTGGATATTTAAAGACCCATTTATTACTAAATAATCAAGTGTGTGTTTCTAAATAGAAGAAGAAAGTATTTTGAAGTTTTTTACCATAAAGAAATGATAAATATTTAAATAGATATGTTTAACCCAAGTTAAATGTTATATAATATATAAATGTACCTTATCAATGTACTTTACTCCATTAATATGTAGAGATTTTTCACTTTTATATATTAGTTAAAAATAAATTTAAGGTTAAATATTCCACTTCCAACTAATTCCTACCTCTCATCAGTGCCGATAAAACTGAATATAACAATTTTTAAAGATCTTTCCCTTTTCCAAATGGAGCATAAGACATAAGGCTATACTCCTCCTCCTAACTTCCAAACTGCTCCTCAGCAGTTTGGCATCCCCAGACCTCTAGGCATCTGAGTGAAGTATTCTATGTTGAATATTCTGTCTTTAGGGTATTCTAGAATGATAACATCATAATTTTGATAGGCCTTAACCCATTGGCATTTCCCACTACATCTTACTTCTGACTTTGAATTCATTTGAAAAGAAGCTAAGCTGAAAAAAAATTTGAAAGCAAGCAAGAAAAGACACATGTCTATAACTCATATAGAGCTATAGAGCAAATAATTACAAAATAATTTTAAAAAGATTTTGATAATCCAGTGTAAAAACTCCACAGTACTCTTAGTAGATTGTTAAAATAACAAATGTGAGATAGAAATAGTAAACCATGGGCTGGACAGATATCTCGGTATTTAAGAGCACATATTCTTGTACAGGGACAAAGTCAGTTCCTTGTACCCATGAAAGGTAGCTCACACGGTTCTGTAACTCCCTTCCCCAGTGCATCCAATGCCACCTTCTGACATTCATGGGCAACGGCACTAACATGCATAATCACATAATTTATAATAAAAATAGATCTAAAAATAGAAATGAGAAATTGTAAAAGCACAATGAGAAAAAATGAAAAAAATGAGAAATGGAAATAGAAAAACTATGCTTTAAAGATACTACAAGACATCTATTTGAATAAAAAGAAAAAGCAGCCATAAAGGAGTTTTAAGAGTTGTATTTTAAATGACAATATTGTAATTATAACCTTACATGCAACTTGTTGATATTCTTTTTTAATAAAAGGAATTTGAAGATGCCAAAGTTTCTGCTGCCATTTCTGAAATAGTTTCCCAGACCCCTGCTCCGAGCACCCACGCAGCAGCCCCACCACCCAGCACTGAGGTGAGCAACATACTTTCCTTGGGAAATATTCTTACAAGAAAGGAAATAAGGCCCCTGTCTAACACAAATGAAAGCAGGAAAAATTATTGTCTGTAGTGCCAAACCGACAAAGCCCAGACTAGCCACGGGTAGCTCCACAATTTACAGCTGTGTTCCTGAGCTCTACTGAAAATTGATTGCTTAAAACAAGCCAGATGCTTCCTC
>NW_022196914.1:36084457-36096202 GCF_008632895.1 Mastomys coucha | reverse complement strand
CCTGTCCCTTCTCTGCCCCTGTGTGTGCCTGTCTCTTTCTCTGACTCATGTTGGTGTGTGTATGTGTATGTGTATGTGTGAATATTTATCTATGGGACAAAAGGATGGAGTAGAAAGAATCAGAGAATCAGCACAGGCCAAGTCCAGAGGTTCCCTAAGGCTGTTCCTAACTATGAGCCACATGCCTCTGTCTTCCAGGATGTTTTACAATGATTCCTTTCCATTTTACAATGATTCCTTTCCCTTCACTTTTCCCTTTAGAGAATCATGTGTTTGTGCAAGTGTGCATGTGCATATTTATGCATGATGTCAGTAAAACTAAGAGAAAAACTATTTTAATGAATTAAATGTGAGCATCAGAGTCAACTAAATTATTATAATTTATGCAAACTTTCTTTGCTGAGTATAACAGCATGTCAATAAAAATTGCATTTGTGTATATCCTGAGAAATATTTTTAAATAGCTGTGAGATTACATTACCCTTGCAGGAAAGCCTACCTCAAAAGGACCTAGAAAAACATAAGCATGATTGATAATTGCAAAGGAAATATCACCATGCTTTCAGTGTCAGAACCTGGCTTCCATTCACTTTTTCGCAATGTGTTAAGCACTTAGCTTAGCTTCCATCTGCTTCCTTCTTTTAAAACATACTGTTACTCAGAGGGTTCCTGTGTATAGCAAATAAAACTGGATAAAGTATGAAAGCACCTTTTCAGAATAACTACAGAACAATACAAGATACAGCCCAGCAGCGTAACTTGTACAATATAGATGATAAACATATTTTTAATGAAATCTGTATGGATATGAACTAAATTCATATCGGTATGGACAGCCAACATTCTGATCCTATTATGTTAAGAAAAGTTTGAAAAAGCTTCGTAGAACTTTAATAATAAGATCAATAATGAATTATTTACTTATTATTTCTGAGTGTCAACATATAGTCCTCTCAGAAGCATGACGCAGACTGAGAGGCTAGTTACCTTAGCTGAACTTACTGTAAACAAATGTAAAATAAAACGTTGTTCTGGTTAGCTTGAACTGTCACCATACTTTATTGATCAGTTTCTTCCCCTAGAATACCTTCCATTCATTTCTTCAGTTTCTCTTTAATGGGCCTCCTGGAGGTAAAAAGATTCCCAACTAGTTCAGAACTTGTCCGAAGTCTTTTTGTGAACCCTCATAATCTCTCAGAGACAACCTCTTCAGTCAATGACACCAACCATATTTCTATGGGGCTTTGTGCTCCAAAAAATGGTAGGATAATGGTACTGAGTTTTATGGCTGTACTTGGTACATCATGTTCTACTTAGAAACATGCCATCATGTTCTACTTAGAAAACTCGTTCTAGCTAGCTAGCCATCTAACTCCATCAGTGGATTAAAATTAAATCTGATTTCTCAGTAGAAGGAAAGTGAGGTGTTTGTTTATGGATCCTCTAGGTAAGAATTAGGTCACTTCTTTGGGTGCAGCACCTGCCTCTTCCACTAAGACCTCCTTAACTTGCTGGTCTTTTCATGATGCAGCTGGGTGGGGAGGCAGACGCTTTCACGGCTCTTTGTCTCTTCCACTGTCGGCACATCAGTTCTCCGATACTGACTGGCCCTGTTACGTACTCCTAGATGTCCATGTTAAAAAGATGGGGTTCCTGGATGACTTCCCTGAACAATTTGACCTACTTGTAACTAATTCAGAATTTTTTACCTTTTAGCAGAGAGACAAAGAACTTGATGATGCCCTGGATGAACTTTCTGACAGTCTTGGGCAAAGACAGCCTGATCCAAATGAGAACAAACCACTAGATGATAAAGTGAAGGTAAAAGATCTTCCCCTGCCCTCCACAGGGAAGGAAAAAGACACTGGCATTATCTGGAGGTAGTGAACAGCTAGCCTGCTCCATCTAATTTTCCTAGTTTTTTTTTTGGTGTAGGTTATATTTCTCTTTTTCTCACTAATGATTATGTTTCTGGAACAGATTCCATTGCAGGAAACATCCTGTTTATGAAATGAAAGGAGAACTATGTTTTAAGTTTTTTCTCTTCCAATTTTTTTTCTTGGTCTTATTTGGAAATAAGGACATACTACCCGAAAGACATACACTTTGTATTCATAGTGGCCGAGATGTAGCACAGGGTTCCCCTGAACCTCTTTTGCAAGCATAACTGAATCTGAATTCAAACTGTGTGTGAGAACTTTGACTCTGCAGAGGCCTGTCTAGAAGGACAAAATGAACTAGCTGTCCCATACACAGAGTGTATAAACATGTATATTTAAGACACTATTTCAACTGACTTGATCATATTTTAGAATCAAGAAGTAACTGAAGTTGAGATGATGGCTCAGTGAGTAAAGTACTTACCGCACAAGCCTTACAACATGACTACAAATCCTTGGTCATGCAATGTTATATGTAATTTTGGCCCATACAGAGATGGGAGATACAGACAAGAGAGCTGTAAGAAGTTTGTGGACCAGCTAGCCAGGCATGTGCATTGAAAAAAACAACAGATCCTGTATTATATATAATGGAAGTTGAAGAAGGACATTGGAAATATACATGCTGTAGCATGCACATGCCTGTGCATGTGCATGTGCATAGGTGAATGCACCCAAACCATACACAAAAAATAATGAAAATGATAAAAGAGAAGTAACTTTATGAGCATCTGAAGCAATGTGACAAAGACAGGACATTGTCATTATCATTCTGTCATTATTATAAGAATATTGAGATTAACACCATATATTTTAAAACCTGAATTGTAATGCTGCACAGAGGTGTATCCTTCCTCCATACAGACCAGGGAACTTCACAGGTAGGGATACCAGGGTGGGCATGGCTTGCTCCGTAGCAGGTATGCTCAAGCATCAGTCTCCTGTCTTGCTCCTTTGCAGTGCTTTAAAATGGAGCTGTAAATATTATCTCTACCTACCAAGGCATTGGGACCTGACATTTAATATGAAAGCAAAATTCAATAAGAAAAATAATTTATTTCTTACGGGTCAAGTTTCTGAGTATAACTGTTTGATCCTTTCAGTTGAAAATTCACAGGTTTGCCTGACATATAGAAAAATAAGGATTCACAACTTTCATCAGCACTCTGCTTTATCGTGTTTTGTTGCTTTATTCCTTATGTTTTGCTTCATGAAACTATAAAAACTGTACTTTCTACACTTGGAATTGTATTTTCTAAGTGAAGAAATGAACACTGCTTTATCTCTTTTCAATGTTTGTAGGAAAAAATCAAACCAGAGCATAGCGAGAAACTGGGAGAAAGAGACGACACCATCCCCCCTGAATATAGGCATCTCCTGGATAATGATGGGAAGGTAAACTAAGGCAAACAGCCTAGATAGGTCACTGCTCTCAACCTTTTCAATTATAATGTCTCTGGAAGTGAATGGAAGCTGCACTAGCATAAAAGCATATCATAACTGAGTACTTATAATGTCCCACCAGAGGTGACAAACAGGCTTTCTTATCCTTCTGCTTTATCCACTTGAGTTAATCTTATTAGATGTTCATGTTTTGGGCCCTGCCATAAAGTCACTGTTGAATAATGCTTACTAGGTCATAATAATGATTCCAAGAAATATATAGTTAAGAATTAAATTTTTTAAGAAAAGTCTCTAAAACTGATGGAAGCGATGAGATATCAAAGAAGCAGTCTGTGTGTGGAGAGCTGGGGTGGTGGGATGGTGAAAGAACTGAGAGGCCAAATAAACACAACAGCCCACACCCTGGATACCTTCTCCCACAGGAGCACCAGCACTAAGAGCTGGAGGACAGGCAAAACCCTCTCTGGAAGCACCAGGTCTATTTCCCCATCAAAGGAAATAGACAGGCCAATCTGACTGCCTCCCCCTCTCTGTCTGATCTTACTCTGCTTTAGAATTGTTAGAGGATGAATCATTCTTCCCAGGGCTGCTCATCAAATGGAAACAAGGGAGTCCAAGTTCCACCAGTGTGCTCCGATGCCATGGGTGGGGCATCCCCTCCCTGGCCAAAGCCTTGGTACTCTAGAAGTACTTTGTTCCCTGCAATTCTGCTTCTTCCTATCAGTCACCATCCCCCATGTTGTTATTTCCACACTATCTTGTTTGCCATCATTGGAAGTGCTTCATTTATTGCTCTTGCCTTAAGATGGATAGGAACCTTGTAAGCTAGTGATACTTGTAATTCCTGTCTGAAAATAATCTTCATATCTTTTGAAACTAACATGAGCATCAGGTGTGGTAGAGGCCTACAACCAGTTATTTGGAAGTCTAAAGAATGGAAGTTCAGCCTGGGCAACTTAGATTTTGTTTGGATTTTTGTTTGTTCGTTTTAAATAAAACGACAACAAAACAAACAAATTGGAATGTATTAGGCTCTGTGTTCTTTCCCAGGACCACCCAAACCAACCAAACAAAAGCCCAGGGTATCTGGTGGGAATAAATTTTAATACCTGGTACCAGAAAATTCCTACATAGTTTCTATGTACTTCCAGAATCAGATCTTTGCATCTGGCTATTTAAATGGCTATGCAAGTTAAGAATTAGTAGGAATCTGGGTTAGGTGCCCAGTTTATCAGTTTTGTATAATAGATGTTCACTCTGTGACTGAGTGAACCTAAACAGAGATCTGTGATTAACCAAAAGACTACCTTGTTTTTAAGGACAAACCAGAGAAGCCACCGACTAAGAAAACAGAGGTAAATGCTATGATGTATACTTTCATTGTTTTTATTCTACATGAAGTTTTCTTTTAAACTTTAAAGAAACTAAAATTTGTTAAGTATCTTTGTCTTGTGCAAATGTATATAGATAAGCCTATATCACTAAATTTAATTTATTTCCCACAAGAGCCTTTTAAAAGTAGTACCAGATTTTCAAATGAGAAAACTTGTACTGAAGAATGTATCATGTCCCAAGCATGGTGGCACATGCCTATAACCAACAGGGGTAAGGGAAACAGGGCAATAAGGAATTCATAGTTACATAGTGAATTTAAGGTTGGTTTGGACTACATGAGACTGTCTCAAAAAAAAAAATAGAATATGGGAAAATAAAGATGTTTCCGTGCTTTATATCTCCATAACCTAGTGATTTTAGGAAATAAATGCCAGTGAGCTTTTTTTTTTTTTTCTTAAACATATGGTACTTTTAAGAGAGAAGTTGCTCTATGGCTATCTTCATGTGTTTCTACTTACATGTTAGAAGCCTGATCAGGACAAGGACCCCATTGATGCCCTCTCAGAAGATTTGGACAGCTGCCCCTCAACTACAGAGACCTCACAGAATACAGCAAAGGTACTGTGCTTTTTCTTACTGACTTCTTTGAAATACCCATCTTTTTAGAGCAGAATGAATAGAATAACGTTATAGAGAACCTTAAAGTTATGATTCTACTGCCCACATTATTACTTAATGTATCTCCTTGTTTGTGCCAGTAAATACTTTTACAAAATTGTCCTTATGTTTTGTTTATTACATCATTTAACGGCATTTCATCAGGGTTCTGCATGTGGTGTACAACCTCCATAGCCAACATTTTTAGTTACTACATTGTTTCTGTGCTCATTTTGCATGGCGATCTTTGACCCCCAGGCCCTCATCTGCCCATTTGTTGTCTGGAATTTCCTCCTGTTCCCTCTTGGCACATCTTGCTTACACTTGTCATGGCCATTTCTAGTTTCTGTCCCTTCCCAGGCCAGCCTGGCAATCTTTGAGCATTCTCTCCCTTCATGTGCTCACCTAGTACCCGCTACTTATCTCCCATTGAGTTGGACATTACAGATAGTAATTGGATCTTTGATTTCTGTGCTCAGGTTAGCAGAGTGCTGATATTTAATAAGTGCTCAGATAAGTAATTTGAACTGAAAAAAAAAAACTAAATTCATTATTTTTTTTCATTAATACAGGTTAGTAAAATGAATGAAAACAAATGTGTAATTCCATAGTTTCAGGGCACTTAACCTATAGAACACGTCTTGTAAATTACACAGAAGGAAAGGTGGATGTTGCAGTCTGTTCATTATTATTTCAGCTGCTTTTAAACACAACTTGTGGCTGCATCTTCATACCTTCCTATTTATTACCTCCCTCTACCTTCTACTTCTCTCTTCTGGAAACTCCTAACTAATGTTTCTGTTTTCTTTCTTTCCCTCTTTTCTTCCCTTTCCCCTTTATTTTCCCATTCTATCCCTCTCCTCTGGTTTTTTTGTTTTTGTATTTTTGATTTTTTTTTTTTTTTTTTTTTTTTTTTTTTTTTTTTTTTTTTTTTTTTTTGGTTTTTCAAGACAGGATTTCTTTGTTTAGCCCTAGACATGCTGGAACTCACTCTGTAGACCAGGCTAGCCTCAAACTCAGAAATCCACCTGCCTCTGCCTCCCAAGTGCTGGGATTAATGCACCACCACTGCCATTCCTCTCCTGTTTTATCTTCATTCCTTTCCTTTTATTTTTCTTTTTGGCACAGTTTCCATTGTTATATCCATTTCTTTCCCTACCAGTGAAAACAGGTGTTTGTTTTTTATTGTTGTTTTGTTTTCCTCTGTGGCACATAAAAGTCTGCCTAAATAAAGAAAAGCTTTGATTTTCTAAAATAAAATTGTGGTATATATTTGGGATTCATGTTATGAAATGATGGGATATGTTAAACACCCATGTGACCCCTATTTTCCTCTTACTTGTAGCCTTTTAAGTGTCCTGCCTAAAAAATAGGTATATTCAGTTATTTTAAAAATAAGTACTAAGCTACCCATTTTTCTTCAGTTATGTTGGGGAATATAGGCTGCTAGCAAGAATGTCCTGAATTCGTCTAATGGCAGCATGTAGTCAGTGTCTCTGTGAACTTGTGAGGGCAGGAGCCTCATTACATTTCCATTGCTTTAGGAGAAGAGCAAGAAGACTTCAAGTTCCAAAGCATCCAAGAATGGAGAGAAAAAAAAGGACTCCTCCAAGGTAAACATGGTCATAAGCATAACAACTGGCAAGAAAGTAGGATTTATCCTGTTAGTCATTTAGCTTGATATTGTAAGCTATTAGAACAAAAGACTTTATAGCTATCCTCTAGCTTGCCTTGCTTAAAAAAGAAAAAAAAGTAATCTCTTAGGGGCTGGAGTGATGGCTGAGGTGTTAAAAAGCACTGGCTGCTCTTTCATTGGATCTGGGTTTGGTTCCCAACAAGCACATGTTGCTTACAACCATCTGTAACTCAGGTTCCAGGAGACAGGATGCCCTCTCTGGCCTCTGGGGTCACCAAGCATGCACGTGGTGCATGATTCAGGTAAAACACATAAAAACTTTTTTTAAAAACAAGGGATTTTTTTTTTTTTTAGGGGATTTTAAAAGTTAAACTGAAGATTTAAAAATAGAAACACATATTGTGTTAAATACATATAAGTAACTCATGTTTTGAAAATATAAATGAAATGTGTCCTTAGCATAATTCAAGTGGCACGTGGTTCTTGCTTTTATTAAAATGTCTCCAGAGCCTGGGATTTGCATGTGAAAACATGGAAGTTGTTCTGGTTTGATTTTGGGTGCTATACTAAAACACCCTGCCAAAAGTACCTTAGTGGAGGAGAGTTTATTTGCCTTACACTTCCAGATCATATTCAATCACGGAGAACAGTCTGGAACTCAGGCGGTAACTTGAAGCCAAAACCATGGAAAAACACTGCTTGCTACTCTGTCACAGACCCCTCCTTAGCCAGGGTTTTGTTGTTGTTTTTTACAACCCAAGCCCACTTGCACAGCGACAAATGCAACAGTGGGCTCAGCCCTCTTAAATCAATTATCAAGATTTAGTCCTCCACAGACATACCTGATATTTTTTGTAAAATGTAGAATGCCGTGGTGGTGGGTACCTTTGTGGGCCCATGCTGAAGAATCCCCTCCTTGAGGTTCTAGCCATAAGATGAGTCTAGTATAAAATGAAGTTTATTTGGGAGCATGGGAAGGGCAGTTGAGAGGGCACAGAGTAGTCGGCAGAGAAAGAGGGCACAGAGAAGGACAGAGAGAAAGAGAAAAAGAGAGGGGGGAACTAACAGAGAGGAAGGACAGAGAAAGAGGAGATGAGGCTGGCCAGGGACACATGGACACAGTGGTGGTAGTAGGGACAGAGAAGGAGGGAGGGCGAGAGAGAGAGAGACAGAGACAAAGAGACAGAGAGACTGAGAAAAGACACAGAAAGGGAGAGGGATCAGAGAGAGAGGAAAGGGTCAGCAAGAGATGGAGAGAGGCCAAACAGGCTCCTACCTGGCTGTTTCTAGGTAACTGTTGGGCAGAGCCTAGAAGGAATGCTAACAATACCCACAGCACAGACCAGTCTGAACTGAACAACCTCTCAACTGAGAATCCCTTCTCAGGTGACTCTAGGCAATGTCTAGGTGACAGAGCTAACTAGGACAGTAATTGGTACAATAAGAGAAGATATTAAAGTTTTTCCAGTTCAGTATATCTGTTGGACAGAGATTAGTAAATAATGAGACAATTCATATAATGGCCAGCATTATGTCACTGTATACTTGAGATAATTAAGTTATAAGGAGAAGAGGTTGAGTCTGGTCCATGGTTTTAAAAACTTTATAATATTATTGCTTTGTTTCTGTAGTGAGGCAGTGCTTTATAATAGGAGTCTTCAGGGGTCAAACTGATCATCCCATAAGTCAGGAAACACAGAAGAGATGAGGTGCCACAACCCTGAGTGAGAGAAGGACACATCCCCAATGGCTTAAGGACATCAAATAAGGCCCTGGCTTGTCTATAGCACCCGTCAGGATTTCCACCCCAGGGCCAAGCATTTTACACATGGCTCTTTGAGGGGCCTGCACTATCCAATTCATATAACATATAGTTGTGCAAAGTAGAATAAAAGCTAATAAGTGGAAGTCACAGGTTCAAGCTCACATAACTTATATAATTATAATCTTCTGACCATAATGAAAATTTAAAGTACCAATTTAACAGTCTAGTTTATCCACATATCTCTTTTATTTTTGAGATTATAATTAAATCATTTCCCTTTTCCCTTTCCTTTCTCCAGACTGTCCCATGTATCCTTCCTTCATCACTTTCAAATTTATGTCCTGTTTTTTTCATTAATTACATCAACACTTCTTAAAAACAACTAATGAAAACTTCATGCAATTGATTTTATCACAGGATGCAAGAATATTATATATCAAATAAGTTAAATTTTTTTTTTTTGGTTTTTCCGAGACAGGGTTTTTCTGTATAGCCCTGGCTGTCCTGGAACTCACTCTGTAGACCAGGCTGGCCTCGAACTCAGAAATCCGCCTGCCTCTGCCTTCCAAGTGCTGGGATTAAAGGTGTGCGCCACCACCACCCAGCTATAAGTTAAATTTTTAATCCCTAATCAATTATAATTTTTAATTAAAAGTACCTCATCAACCTATTATTTATAAAAATACTTGATCAATCTATTCACAGGAAGTAGAAAGTATAATTGCCCTACACAGTGGAGATTAGCCAGACTCTTCTCAGTGCAGAAAAAGGATGGGACACTATGGGATGGTGAGACACTGTCATCTTAATTCCAACAACACTTCTACATTTGAAAAATTGTCAGGAGCCATAATGCAACAAGCTAATAACTAGCAGGTGATCTTCCTGAGATAGTCTACTTTGGATTATTATATAATCTGTGACAAGTTCACCCTTATAAGCAAGGCTGTAAGGGTTTCATTTTAGGAAAGATTCCTGCTATTAATATGCTTTTCCTGTTTTTTTTAAACATATATAACAATCACTGAGTAATAGCACACCCTTTAGAGCAGATCTCTGCAGATCCACGAAGATGTACTGTTGTATAGTGATGCTATGTAGACAAATAGATGACTTTTTAAGTCTTCATGATCCTATAAGAATTCCTAAAATTATATCTGTGATTATTAAGCTCTTTTATAGTGGGACTGCTATTATGTCCTTTTCTGATAGTTAAAACTGCAATGAGAACTCTGCCAGTTTCCCAAGTGTCACCAGTTAATTGCTCTTAGATAGTAACCAGACTTTCTCCTACACAGAGCAGAGCACATTCCAAGAGGTTGTAAAACAATTAACCAAGGGAACTAACAATTTATTATAAGTGCTAGGACAGGAGAGAAAATACTGACTGGGTTCATTTATACAAAACCTCACTAATAACTTAGTTATGGTTTTCATTCTTCAGTGAATCTGTGGAGCTGAGGCAGGTGATGGATGTTTAGCCAGATAATTACTCCTAATGGATATGCATATAAAGATTCTCTATTGTAAACTTCTATTTCTATTTACGATTTGATTTTTTTCTGTGTGAACTTGTGATGAACTTTGTAACATGTGATCATGTATTCTGAAAGATGTCTAAGTACTGAAGACAAAGAGAAAAGAGGAGAATTTTTTCCTCTTCCCCTCCTGGAAGAATCTTTTTTCCTTACTAGATTTTTGCCCCCTTTCCCCGCTTAGAGAATTTTTCCCCTCTCCCAGCTTAGGATCTTTCTGCTTTTCCCCTTAGTTAGCTTTCATAGGAAACTTTTTACAACTTAGTAATAAATGCTATAATCAGTTCCTGCTGAGATAGAACAAAGGCTATTTACTTCATCCTTTGCTATTTGAGGAAGATATGCTAAGTGCCAGAAACTGCAGTTTCTAGTCTCAGAGGATCACAGAAGGCAGGTCAGCTACAGTAGCTTGGTAACAGACTTAGATAAGTAAACTTTTTATTATTATACAACAACCTTAAACATCTCATAAGACAGTCTTGCCCCCAAATCTCATAAGACAAAGTCTTACCCTTCTCCGATGTTCTTCCCCCTTTGCTGCCCCAAGAAAGAAGACCCCCACTGGGACTGGTCCCCAGAAAAAAATTTTATAGAGTACATTAAAAACATAAGTTTAATTTGAGAAATTTAGGATTAATTAAGACTATTTACAGCTTATAACTTAAAAACCAAGTAGAAAGAACAGAGCATGCTTGTGCCAAATGAAGAATATAGACTAGGCCACCCTCTCTGCCTTCTGTTTGGTCCATATCCAGTTCATTTTCTCCTTCCCTTTCCTGGTGAGTTAGTTGGGCAGAGATGATTTAGAAATGAAAGCATTCACTATAGCTTTGCTTCCCTTAGAAGACAGAGGAAGTGTCCAAGCCAAAGGCTGATGAAGATGCAAGATAGAGTTGACGAATTCGGTAAGTTGAGCTTCCATTGTACATGGCAATAACTGCCTTCTAGCAGCTGGCACTGTGGGGAGTTACAGGGAAATTTCTCTCTTGAGTATTTAATACTTGTTCCTGTTCTCAGGAACCACAGCTTGCAAAGTTCAAAGTATTCCATTCCCTAGCAAGCACTAAAGGGATTATTGTGCTACTAGAACTTTTTTTTTTTAATTATATGATTAAGAACTCTTTAAATGGCCTGGCAGTGGTGGTGCGCAACTTTAATCCTATCACTCATAGGCAGAGGAAGACAGAGCTCAAAAAGTTCAAGGCCAGCCTGTCTACAGAGCGAGTTCCAGGACAGCCAGGGCTATACAAAGAAACTTGTCCTTGAAAAAAACAAAAAAACAAAACAAAATCCCAAAACTCTTTAAAATACTCAGACTTTTAAAGAAAATCATACATCACAAGCTAGTTGAATCTTTGAAATCTGAATATTATACAGATTTTTCTTGCAATGGCTTTGTAGCAAAATGGCATTAATTGATATCTGAAATATAAATGCATGATGAGTGGTAGAAATCACAGTTTGGGAATAAAG
>NW_022196914.1:36083043-36084447 GCF_008632895.1 Mastomys coucha | reverse complement strand
CATTCTTCAATAGGGAGGGAGGGAGGGAGAGAGGAAGAAGGAAAGAAAGAGAGAGAGAGAGAGAGAGAGAGAGAGAGAGGAGAGAGAGAGAGAAGAAGAAGAAGAAGAAAAGAAAGAAGGAAGGAAGGGGGTTGGCATGGTGAGTCAGCAGGTAAAGATGCTTTCCACTAAGCCTAAGCCAAGTTCCTTCCTTGGGACAAATGTTGTAGAATCGTGGAAGTTGCCTTCTGACGTCCACATGCATACTGTGGCATACATATACTAAATGAAAATGTAAAGTGAGCTTTTTTAAAAAACAAAACAAAACAAAAATCTATGGGTTAAATGGCCCAGCTCTCTTACCAAGATCCATTTCATTCCCTATAGTGCAGTTAGTACACCAACCAGAGCTATTCCACATTTTCTCAGAGTAACTGATGATTTATATAACCCACTTACTCATCTTTCCTTTATTTTCAGGGTATCTGAATAGAAATTCTTCAGCTGGTGGATAGTGACTTTTGAACATCAAAGGCTTTGATGACAATTTTTTCTGGGTGGCTTCTAGACAGTGCTATGTGTTATGTCTTTTGACATCTTAAACATTGAGTTGTTATTCTTTTCCAGAACGAAAATGAATTTGTCTGCTTCAATTGTGTTCTGTATTGCGTATTGATAAACTTCAAAGATTTTTCATTGCCTTTAGGTGGGAGAAGCAAGCTTTATATTTGTAAGAAATAGATTTGATAGTTTCTTAAAACACCAAAAATCCCAGAAAACCTTTGCAAACATTTGCACATTATATATACAGTGCCTGTAAATCTCATTAGTATTTTTGGTTTGCACTTATTTTTTTAGCATTTGAAAAATAATGCTCTCATCTTTTGTCAGTATTCTGATTTCTTATGTCTTTTTCTTGGGCTTTGATATATCTTTGGGCTAATGTTGTTAAGTCAAATATGAAATATTGTATATTCAGTGTATAACTCTTTTGGGGATGCTAAAAATAAAATCATGATAGATAACCAAAGGTAAACCTCGGGGACACCAATCTCCTTTGCTGCCCGAACTCTACTTTTCTAGGAATGAGGACTTCTACTCCTGGTCAAACAAGACCCACTGAGACTTGAACTAAGCTAGCAGAAAAACAAAGCACACACTAGAGTTCAACTGTACAACAACTTTCAGCAATAAAGTTGGGATTCTTAGAATACTCATATGGCTTGAACTATCCTGGTTTACCATGGCATTAAACTGTGGTTTCCACCCTCTCCATGAAAACCAGACTGTAATCCTTCGCTTATAGGCACTTGCCACATTGTCTAAAGCATCTGGCATTATGGAAGTCAAATTTACCAAACACAAAAATGAACTTTAAGAGTGTGTGTGTGTGTGTGTGTGTGTGTGTGTGTGTGTGTGTGTGTG
>NW_022196914.1:36071433-36082940 GCF_008632895.1 Mastomys coucha | reverse complement strand
CAATATATACACTGAAATTTAAAATCTGCTGCTATATTGAAGCAGGTTAAATTATCTCAACATCTTTGAATAGTATCTCAGAATTTTCTGAGCACTGCACTGGTATCATTGATGGAAATTTAATAATTAATTCCATTTCTATTTCCTGGCAATGAATACTGGAAAATATGTCAGTACCTATAAATCAGACTTCAACTTTCTTGTTTCCAGAAATCACAGCCTTTGTTGCCATCAATGTAAAGATTTTCCTAGGATTTAATTAACTTTATTAAATATAACTTCCATCATGAGCAATTCCCAAGGTCTAGGTAAGACCAAGCAAAACTAATTATATCCATAATGAACATGATATTTTGTTAGCTGCCTCTAAAATTACTCTCTACAGAACATGCATGCACCTCTTAGATTTCAAATGCTACCCACAAAAGTATTTAAATTCTCAGTCCCATAAAAAGGACAGTCACTATTCCGTTTTTAAGGCCCTGACAAGAAAAGAATATACTCCCTGTCTTAGGTAGGGTGTACTGATATAAATAGGCACCATGACCAAGGCAACTCTTATAAGGGCAACATTTAATTGGGGCTGGCTTAGAGGTTCAGAGGTTCAGTCCATAACACCAAGGCAGGAGCATGGCAGCATCCAAGTAGGCATGGTGTAGGAAAAGCTGAGAGTTCTACATCTTGTTCCTAAGGCAACCAGAAGACTGGCTTCCAGGGAGCTAGGATGAGTGTCTTAAATACCATGCCCACAATGACACACTTCCTCTAACAACACCACTTCTGTTCCAACAGGGGTATTGCATATGCCAAGCATATTCAAACCATCACACTCCCCGAGTTTTGAAATCATTATTGTCTAATCTTTGTATCTTGGCAGTGTCGATGTGTTTTCTCTTTTTGTTTCTGAAAGTATGCTGAAACCTTTGACATTGGCAGATATGCTTCCAAGGCTATGGCTGTAATATACAAACGTCCATGGACACATAGGAATATATTTAAATGATATGACAAAATACATAAATTTAAGAGTGTGTGTGAAATCACACATATACTTAAGGTACCACAAATCTTTTTTTAATTAGAAATATTCTCAAGACTTTAGTGTTTGCTGGTAACTCACAGTGACTTGCATAAGCCATAGGATCTAAATATTCTTTTCTACTGTTTACTTTTAAAATTCGAGTCAGGTGAAAACAATTGCAGATATTACCTTAGAAGTAAAAAAAAAAAACAGGTGTTTTTTTTTATTACTATAAGTTGCTGCATATGTAATATTTTATCTGTTTAGAAAATGGGCTTTTCCAAAAGTGAAGATGACCAAAACAAAAATCAGTATTTGTGTTTCATTAATCAAGATACAAAAGTCAATTAAAGGAAAATATTTTACATGAAAATCTTGGCTATGTGTTCTACTTTATATGTAGTCTGGGGGAAAAATTACCAGTGAATCATTTTCTATTTACAAGCTGTCAGATGAAGTTAATATAAAAATAGAACTGTAAACATGTTTGTTGTGGATTAGATATAAAGTGCCCCTCCAGCAAGCTCATGTGTTGAAGTCTTGGCTCCCACCTGGTGGTAATAGTAAGAGAGGAGACTGGTTCATGAGGGCTCAGCTCCTTAGTGGATTAATCCATTTGCAGTCACCAATTTACTTATGATTCATACTTGAATGGGAGGTCGGTCCCACTGAAGAAGTAGGTCCAGTCTGTGGGAGTGTGGCTTTGACCAGTACACTGTGTCCCCAGATTTTTATCTGGCTCTTCATTTGTTTTCTGGCCACTACTGGGTAAGCATTCTTCCCTGAAACCTGTTATGATAGCCATAATATCTCACCACAGGCCTGCAATAACAGAGCCAACAAGCCATCAACTAAAATCTTTCTTCATTTAAGCTCAGGTATTTTGTTAGGCCAGTGAAAATATGACAATTGAACCCCCTGACCCCTAAAATCACTTTATTCCATAGTATATTACAGCACCATATGTTGATATCTTTCCTATCATGCCATACATCTAAAAATTTTTATGTAAGACTTAAAGAATTCTTTCCTTATACTAAAATAAACACATTATTAATATTGTCCTTTATTGGTTGTCACACATAACTCGACTACTTCAGTTGTGTCTGGGACAGGCCTAAAAACCTGATCACAGACCTGAGGCATATATTTCAAAAGGAGTCAGCCTCCTGAGGTAGTCAGTCACTGACATCTCCTAACTCAGAGGTGTTCCAGATTGATCTCTGCTATAATCTGTGGGGAGATCTCCGTGCTTTCTTTATTCAGGCATAAAGGTGCCCTAAAAAATATTTCATTATTAGCTAAACTGAGTTTGAGCATTATTTCCTGGCCTTCACAGTGTTTCAATAATCCTAATAGATTTCCTAGCTGTAATTAGCTTGGAATTTTTACTAAGAAGCTGTCTTAGCAGACAGGATGTCTCAAGAGTTAGAGATAGCAGTTAGGCACTTTTTATCAGAGCAGTCCCACAAAAAGAAAAACTGTTTTACTGCCAGTGAGAAGTCAAAAGTTGTAGGGCTCCCATCACAAATTATTTATGTTACAGCCAAGGAATGCTAAAATATGACCTTCAGCAACTTGCTTCAGACAGACCCAGAGAATTTATCTCAAGGCTGTCAAAATAGCCCAAGTAGAAAGACACCACTGCTCCTCCTTACACTTGGCTGCTTGTTCTCACTGACTTTGATGTAGCCATCTCCTGCCTACATGACTTCTGTAGTTTGCCCTGTTCTCTGTATACCATATAAGCCTGATTTCTACTTTGTACAAATTACATTCAGAATCTGCACTCCCTCGTGCTGTGTCTATTTGTCATTTCTTCGCCAACGCCTTGCCTACCTGACTAGAACCCTGTCCCCCCCCCAACCCCCCACGGGTTGAGGGAGGCCCAGACTGGCCGGCCAGTGGCAATTAGTGAGTCCTCAATGATTTATTTGCGATAAGTGCCAATATGAGTTATTTAGGAATTCACAACACCACTCCGTACTTAAGGGATCAGTGACTCTCAAGTATAACTTAAAATGAGATGTTTCTGATACAGATCTGAATGTACTCTGCATAAAAGTAAGCTTCCAAAGAAAGTAGGTGGCTCTCAGATTTGGCTTATCTGAGGAGGGTTCTAGGTGCGCAATTTTTTTAAAAAACAAATGTGCAAGTAGGTTGTGTGAAAATGACAAGTACTACCATGTCAGGTATCAGCAGGTTTCCACTGTTGCCCCATGCCCCAATAGATGAAAAGGAAGTAGTTACTAGAGCCAAGAAATAGAATAGGACTGTGTAGAAAAAAAAATGTCACCTCTTAGGAGTAAGACTTAAGGTGGTTGAAAACCAGCCAGAGGCAAGTACAAGGAAATAAACGCCTCTATGCACTTCCTCATGGAGCACAACCCCAAACACTGTCTATCAACAAAATCCAGAGGGCAAAAGTGCCTGGTTAACTGGACCCTGGAAGGCAGCACCCATACGTGAAACCAGGGAGAGCAACTTCAGGATGGTAGAGCTAGAGAGGTCAACGGGAGGACTGCTGCACAGCCATTTTCCAGCATGGCTAATGATCCGAGGGTTCACTGTAGAATGTGCCTCACGATTCAGTCTTACAAAGGCACTGATGAATGACTGACACGCAGAAGCTAGAAGTGTAAATAGAGAAGAGCCTTGGTTCTTCTGTGGCAAGGAGCTGGGCACCGGGGTTTACACCTGTCAACCACAGACATCGAAGCTTTTCTCAGACACGATCAAGTGAAATGAAATAAGAAAATACCTTCAGTAGTAGTCAAGACAACTATCTTTAGTTTGAAAATACTCAAATTGAACAAAATTTTGTTCATTATAAATTCAGAAACTTGGCAAGAAACAAATTGTCACAGCAACTCCTGCCTTCCTTTTTGCAGCCATAGTCTTATTTTATCAAAATTCTTATCCATCCATCGTATGTTCTCTTCAATGGTTTCAATGGTTTGTTGAACACAACGGAGCTGAGAACCATTTTCTTTCAAGGAGCTGAAGAATCCTTTTACCTGGGGTTGGGGAGGAGTAGATTTTAAAAGCATTAGTTTGGTTATATTAAACAAGTGATAATTTAAGGACACTTAAAAGAAAAGTAAAGCTACAATTCCAACATTAGCTAACATTCTACAGAGAAGGATGTACTAGATATCTCGATAAGATATAATATATCTTAATCTTATGTTTGAGCTACACAAAATGAGTTCGTGCCGCATAATATCAGGTTTGTATTTCTTCCTCTTGCTTTTATATGTTCACAGTTGCCAGACTTTAAAAGGCTTTGCTGTTTAATATTCGAGGTTTTATATTGGAGGTTTAATTAAATGTGCCTATTTAATATGGGTTCTGTTATATATACACAGATGCAGACTAAAGTTTTTAAATGTGATATCTGAAAAGCAGGATGTGCAGAGTATCTTCTTTGCCAAGAAAAAAATAGTATCAACCACATAGATGCAGTCATTCTGTGTGGCCTGGCCTTATGTGTTATTACTGCCAACACTGTAAGGAATGAGGCTCTTAAGTTATGGTGGTAAGACCTCAAACCTTGACAATATTTCTATCCCAACCCACAATTCCTGCTTTGTTCCCTCCAGATAAAATCTACACAGTTTCCCACAGTTCCAGAGATATAAGAGACTTGCGTTCTCCTCAAAATGTATTTTGTTCTTGTCACATCTCTGGATATCTATCTGAACCTTAAGCTTGAATGATGGATAGGCTGCCTTTGCCAAAGCACTGAAAATTGTACTATTTCCTTTCATCTTCAAGAATAATTAACATTAACCCATAGATTTTCATAGCATTAACCCATTTTTTTTTGTAGTCAGGAAGCAAGAATAGACTAAGACATTATTTATTGATCATGAGTTCCAAACAGCTAATTCCTCAAAAATCTATTTCATAATACCATGTTATGAGTTTTGGAATAGTGGGTGGAGACAAGACTGAGTTTTAAGAAGATCCAGTCAGAAATGGTACGGAGTTGTTCTAAACTTACTTGAGAGTCCAGCTGCCTCCTGCTGAGGAAGAGAAGAGACACTGCCTCCTCCCTGCCCCACCCTGTGCGTCACTCAATATACTGCTGGACCCAAGATTGATTTCCATCATCTAAAAATCACTTTCAGCACTCTTCAACAATAAGACATCAATATTTTCACTTCATTTCCTGGCTAAAATATTTCATTTATCCTTAAGGAGCCCAAAGTGATATTATGGCTGAAATACATACTTCCATCCAAGCTCTAGCAAAGCCAGCTCTTAACCTTTCTCCCGAACCTAGATTGTGTCTTCCGCCACACAGATCCAGCTGAATCCCCACTTCCATACACCTGCTAAGAACACTCTCAGCCTGTAGAGCAGGGGAGACGTCTCCTTTTGTAGAATATGTGTATGTCCCGTGTTCCCTCTTACCGGACAGTTTCATAGCAATTTCTTTCTTTTGCCTGAGCACTAAGAACTCTATGATAACTGTTCAATGACATTGTAATAAATATCTTCAGTGTAGATCCTCATAGCTCCTATTTTCTATACAGTTTTCACTCTTTAATATTTATTTTACAGATGGATTTTATAGATTGCCGAAAAATCATAAAGTATAGAATATTATAAGTAAGAAGAGAAACATGACTTTGGATTCTGAAGCACCTGGACCCTCTCTGCCTCTTTTACCATAGCCGGTCATATCAGCTGTTCAAACCTCTAGCATTCGCTTTTAACGTCTTTAAATGAGGATCAATTGTCTTTTTTTTTTTTTTTTTTTTTTTTTTTTTTTTTTTTTTTTTTTTTTGGTTTTTTGAGTCAGGGTTTCTCTGTGTAGCCCTGGCTGTCCTGGAACTCACTCTATAGACCAGGCTGGCCTTGAACTCAGAAATCCCCCTGCCTCTGCCTCCCAAGTGCTGGGATTAAAGGCGTACGCCATCACTGCCCGGCTTTATTGTCTTTTTTTAAACTGAAGGATTTTGTTGTGTTTTTGGGGGGTGGCTTTGTTTTGTTTGTTGTTTGTTGTTTTTCAGACAGGGTGTTACTATCTAGTCTTGACCGACCTGGAACTTGTTTTGTAGATCAAGTTGGTCTTGAACTCACAGGCATCTGCCTGCTGCTGTCTCCAGACTGCTTGCATTTAAAACATATGTCATCACACTTGGCAAAGTCCAAGTTCTTAATTGCAGAGTAAAGCTCGTCACATGAGAGGCATATACATTGGAACTCAAAAATTGCATCCAAATGACAGGATTCTTTCTCACTGTGCCCCAACCTTTGTTCCTGCCCATATTTAGTAGCTAACTGCCATCAATTTTAAAAGAATTTCTCTCTCTCTCTCTCTCTCTCTCTCTCTCTCTCTCTCTCTCTCTCTCACACACACACACACACACACACACACACACACACACACACACACACCTTTACCTCTTCAAGACGTGCTCTGGTGGAAAACTGATCTGTCGTTCCCATTACCATGTGAGCTATGGATGAGGAACCAAGTTCAAACCTAGGAAATGTCAAAAGGTGTCCATTCAACATATATCTTAAGTGTCTTATATATCTTATAACATTTAAACAACCTATTTGTAAAAATACAATCCACACCAATAAGTAAAAGACTAAAAACCTAAAACAAATGACAACTATACACAGGGCTGAATGAGTTAGGGGAGAGTTACATTGATGTTGGAGGAGGAAGGTTTCAGGCTAGCCAAGGAGTACAGGAAGAAGCAGATGGGGTAGAGAGCATTTCTATCCACACGCAAGGGTTAGCAGTGGACTAAAGCATTTCTATCCACATGCAAGGGTTAGCAGCAGACTAAAGCATTTCTATCCATGTGCAAGGGTTAGCCGTGGACTAAAGCATTTCTATCCACACGCAAGGGTTAGCAGTGGACTAAAGCATTTCTATCCATTGCAAGGGTTAGCTGTGGACTAAAGCATTTCTATCCACATGCAAGGGTTAGCTGTGGACTAAAGCATTTCTATCCACGTGCAAGGGTTAGCAGCAGACTAAAGTTTTAAATAAAAATAATTTAATTTGAAAAGTTATGTTCAATGTAAGATACTCCTTCATATAAATAGCAAAGGTTAAACACACACACACAGGCAGAGGGGCGTGGTAAAAGCACATCCAATCCCACCACAAGTTTTGGTACTACTTACTTCTGCACAAGCTTATTCCAATTTTCTCTCAGAAACTTCCAAGCCAATGGATAACCCACTGAGTTTCTGCCAATGAGTACGAGAATATGAGGAAATTCCTGAGTTTTTATTATCTCTCCCTTAAAACTTTGGTCTAGAAGCCTTTAAAGATCAGAGGAAGAGATGTTAGTAATGAATTATAAGTGATTGAAGACCTACAAAATCTTCAATAAAAATAACTTATAAATGAAAAATTCTGTTTGCCCATCATAAAATCCTCAACGGGAAGTTGGTAACGTCTTGATAAACCCACTATAGCAACATGATTCAAAGCCATAGCGTTTGAAAGACCCACACTACATAGTCTCTCATTTCCTCAAAAGAATGGTTTTTAGAATTATTTCTAAATATTTCAAAAGGAGTGAACACACAATGCATACTCCTTAAATATTTTCCCCAATACTTGGCTAGAGATAAAACAAGTGCCAGAAAAATCCTATGCCATTCAATTTCCCTTGGCCACATACATGAACATCAATGCATGACTCACCACTGAAGTTTGTCTGGGTCTTGGCTTGTGCAGAGGGCAAATTCAATTTGGCTTTTCTCAGTACTAGACAAAGAGGACTGATATTTCCTATAAAGAAAATCCCAGCCTTCTGTGTTTTGGGCCCCGACAGCAAACACTGCCAAGGTCACATCAACAGGGAGGCTGTAAGAAAGAATAAACATTTTAGATCCTGAAACAGACCAAGTGCTCTTAGATGCATAATGGGGACCAATCGTGAACTAGTTCCACACTCACAGGAACACTCTTGAAAACATAAACTAACATTTCTTTATGCATAAATGCTTACACATGTAGTATATTTTTTAAATGATGTGAAAGAAATCCAACTGAGACTCAAATTTTATTACATGAGGAAATATCAGTAATCTCAATAGCATTATGGTTAGTAAACATGTCCTTTAAAGCCAAATATTCAGACTGTTGCCATAAATGATTCTTGGATGCCATTAAGTTCCAAATACAAAAGGTCTGATGCCTAGCAGGGGTGGAGATTCCAGACACTGTTTATCTTTCCCAGTGTGAACAATAACTACATACTGTGGGCAGGGGTTCTGAAGAGAGAAACTTCTGGAAAATCCACTACCTTTGTTTCAGCCTGGCATGGCCATGTCAGTTTAGTCATTTTATACACACTACACGAAGTGGGAGTTACTATGATCATGCTCTAACTCCCTTAGATATTTGATTTTTAGGCACAGAAATCCTTTGTTGTATTTCTTAAGATAGAAAGTTGGAAATATAAACTTTAGAAGGCAATTTCTTTTCCAAAAGGGGGCAATGAGAAGACTCGTCTATCCAGCCTTTCCCAGTGGTTAGTGCCAATGATGGGACAGGAAGAATGAGGTAAAGGACACCTTTTGCATCAATAGGCTGGACTGCATGTTCAGCGGGAACTGACCTCATGTTTCCATTAGATGACTTCCACTCTCTGAAATAGCGCTCTGCCCTCTGCACACAGGGCTGATACTTGCGCACACATGCGAGAAGGAGGAGCTGGCTCCTGAGCATCCTCTCAGAGACAGAGCCTTCATCTGTCCAAGTCTGCTTATCAATAAGGTCCTTCAGCAGCCTGAGAAGGAAGTCCTGTGGAATACAGCAGGAACAGTGACAGGCATTATGAGCAGTGTCACAGAGCATTTAAAACTCCCATAGCCTAGTACTCCTGCTGATGAGAAACTTCACATACATATATATTGAATGTATTTTAATCATGCCGAGTGAGTAGTCTCCTTTCAAGCAAAAAGAAATTCAAGAACTAATCAGTAAAGCTCAACCCCATCCCTTTAAAAGCTGGCAATTCTATTTAATTTAGTTATAAAATGGACAAAAAATGGCTTTAATATCACAGTAATTCTTTCTAAAGGTATCCCATCTACTTAAATCAGGATAAACAGACTAAATTTTATGAGCTAAGTGTATAAATCCTCACAATTACTTTATCAAAAATAGAAATTTTCTGTTTCCTCAAGTGCCACTTCAGAATCCTGGAAAATATCAGGATCACAGAAGATAAGTCAAGTGAAATAAAATACTTATAAGAAAAAAAAAACTAGAAAAATTACAGAATCTAACAACACTATTCCTACTTAGTACCAGCATAGCATTTGTTAGTTAATCCAAACAATATTTTTTTCTTTCATGTACAGGAGGACATATGTGTGTGTGTGTGTGTGTGTGTGTGTGTGTGTGTGTGTGTGTGTACTCGAACACATAGAATAAGCACTCTTTCATCAATAAGAAAAAAATACATTCTTTTTGTATTTGACTCATCTCAGGCCTTACCTTGAATTGAGTTTCTACCTCAATCATATCTCTTTTCTCCATTAACTTATACATAGGTATCAGTTCATTCAAACCTTGGAATACAGGCATAATTTCAGTTTCATTTTTCAAGTACAGAGTTAAATCCAGGGCTTTTTCAATTGATAACTTTTCAATGCTGAGGAACAAACAATATGGTTATAGGTTTATGGGAAATCATATTTTTGCTTCAGCATACATTGCAATAATCTTTTAGCAAAGCAGCAAACATAAATAAATAATGACTTTGCGTTCGAACTGCTTCTGTTCCACACAGACAACACTGAGGAAGAAGAGCAAAGTCCAGCCTGTGGCTAGGATCAAATGGTGCATGTTGGTGTCTGTCACATCATACCATGTAGTCAAGTTCCAGACAAAGCTTAGAACTACAATCCAAGATCAAGAGAGCCAGGCCAGGGAGATTGCTGCTTATAAAAAAATAAGAATCCCTGTCATAAATTCGTCATTTCTGTTCAAAACTAAACTGGATATCAGACCATTCTAGATGCATGCAGATGAACTTAAGTACAGGGAAAATCAACTGATTAGGAATTCTTTAATTTCTCCCTGCATTTATCACGTTGGGAGGCTCATAGAATTAATAAGAGAACCAGAAGGAAAGACTACATTGGCATAGATGGACATAGGATCTGAGGATTATAGAGCTGCCTCATTCCACCCAGATAGCTCTCTTAGAACTTCATCACTGCCTAAATAATGAAGACATTCATATTTTAAGCTTGGAAAATAATTTCTTTCCCTTTCTAAGACAGGAAAGAATGAATAATAATGTTCACTCCAGCCTCAGTTCATCAAAGATCATTTGATAAGGCCAAATTATGTAAACTATATTCCATAAAGATGCTGTGGAAATTATTATCTTTAAATGAAATCTCTTATTTGGTACAAGAGCTGCAATGTGAACAACTGGACCTGCATTACTTAGTTTCACAAGAATGCTTCAAGAAGGTTAAGGACTCAGAATGAGACAAAATCCATCTCCTATATCACGGTCAGAAAAGTTTCAGGACAAAGCTATAGAAACAGGCAAGGGGCTCAACAGGATGTAGTCTCAAGGTTTCCTACACATTTGCCTCAGCCTGATTTTAGTTATTAATGAAAAAAATTAAAATACTGATTCTGTACTTTATATCAGCTAGAAGTTAAAGATCAGAGGTTAAGTATCTGTTTGAAAGCTATGTTTCCATGTTGGAAGAACATGGAGAGTGGACGCCTCTCCAAATTCTCATTAGCAATCTATCAATCATTGTCATCTCTAAAAACTAAGGATCTGAACAGTGACAGCTGTTTTCAGAAATAAACCACAACTTTACATAGCTTGTATTACCTGACCAGCTGAAATGCATTGTTGATGAGGCTTGCCCGATCATTACTGCTGATTGTTGTGTGTGCTTCTTTTAAAAGGCCACTCAGAGAATCCCATCCGTCATCCTCGTAATGCACGATGTAATAGCCATTCATTCCCACATTAAATTTGGTCCATTGTACTGCTTCTGGGAGGATGACCACATCTATAGCAGATAGGATAAATTTCAGAACCATCTACTCTGTGGATGGACAGAGGTTACGCAAGGAAGCTGGGAAAACTCCAATACTGAAAAGATTCATTTATGCTTCATAGAAACTGTATGACAGCAACCAAGAAGACAAATGTCAATGGTAGCATTAGATACAGATTCTGTGATATTTATAAATCTATATAAATATTCTGACCAACATATATTTCCCAGCATTATTAACAAAGTAATGAGAATTTCCATTGTTAATCTATTCTTTCAGTGTTATAGTGTTCAACTGTTCAAATTTATATCATGATATTTCCTTTTTTTAATTTCTTTTTTATTGGATATTTTCTTTATTTACATTTCAAATTTTATCCACTTTCCTGGTTTTAAAAGCCCATTGTTGTTGACTATTTGAATTTTCGTTTGTGAGTAGCGTGTGTGTGTGTGTGTGTGT
>NW_022196914.1:36041741-36071401 GCF_008632895.1 Mastomys coucha | reverse complement strand
TGTATGTGTGTATGTATGTGTAAGTATCTGTGGGTGTGTGTATGTGTGTGTGGGGGTGTGGGTGTGGGTGTGTGTGTATGTGGGTGTGGGTGTGGGTGTGTGTATATGTGTGTGGGTGTGGGTGGGTGAGTGTGTGGGTGTGTGTATGTATGTGTGTAGTACTGGCTGTTCTTCAGATTCTGGACTTTTTTTTTGTCAGGAAGTAGATGAGACAGGGATGCTCACTGGCCTTGTACTTGACACTTAGGAGTTTTGTGTTTTCACCATTCCAGCACCAGGGTCACAACCATACGCCGCAACATCATTTTGGTTTTTTTAAGCATAAATTCTGGAACTCAAACTTAAGTCCAAACATTTACAAGATAAGCACTCTACTAACTGAGCCATTTTCTAAGTCCAGCAAGTATTCTAAACCTATTCCCTTTCTTTTTCACCAAAATCAAAAGCTAAAGAAAGTTGATAGCTGATTTCTACCCATTTCTATATTTCTTACTTCTTAAACTAATTATTTCTATAATAAAGTACCTGTCTTTGTCCTCAGCAGAAACCTCTGGACTGAGTCTGATTTGCTAGTAATGAATGTCAGCGGAACATGCCACAGATAGCTAAAAGAAAGCAAATATACATTGCTCATTGTTTTTATTCACATAACAAACAGCTTTGAAAACATCTACCCTCTGGGCAGTGGTGGCGCATGCCTTTAATCCCAGAATTTGGGAGTCAGAGACAGGCAGATTTCTGAGTTCAAGCCCAGACTGAACTACAGAGTGACTTCCAGGACAGCCAGGGCTATACAGAGAAACCCTGTCTCAAAAAAACCAAAAACACCAAAACATCAAAAAAACAAAAACAACCAAACAATCGAAATACAAACAAAAAAGGACATCTACCCATCGTGTGCCAGGGTAGTATAAAAAAAGAATGGTATTGAGAATGTTATGCTAAGATCTGATAGTATGCTGAGCCTGCCTTCCAGCTCAACTGCTATATGCCTTTCTCAGACCCTACAGTAGAAAGAGAAAAGCAAGCTCAAGTGATTAATGACTAGTGTTCCAAGCTTAACCTCAAATAATAACCACTAGTAATGACACAGATTGGCATCATGTCCCTTCTAAATCATGTACAAAAGAGACAGATGTCACTTCTCTTCTGTGGAGTTTCTCCAAATACTCTGAATCTGATCAAGAAGAAACAGTAGGAGAAAATATAAGTTGAAGGAAATCCTAGCAAAGTAAATGGCCTGAAGTGGGGAAGAAATATCAAGAAACATAAGGACTGGAGAATTGCTGCAAAAAAGGGAAACCAAAATAATGTGGTAATGAAATTTGAAATGTGCTAAATTTGAGAGCAGGGTTTTTCCATTTTGACACAGATATTTTATGACAACTGGAAAAACTGAATAGGCTTTATAGATTAAATTATGATAGTTTGTCAAGTTTATTTCCTAATTTTGAAAATTTGCTATGATTATAAGTGAATGTTTTTATTTTCTTGAAAATACAACTTCTCTATACATTTTGGTATGCATGTAATATATTACGTGTTATTATATTCATATTGCCTGAATGTAAGTTATATATATTATATAATGCCTTCTTCTTATATACACACAGAAAATCTTAACTTGAGTGTAATACATAGCTGTGCAAAGCATATACAGACACTTTTTGCCACTTTTATGTTCTGATTACATTAGTTTAAGATACATCAAATATTGTATATGTTACAACACACCATTTCTCATAATATTCTTCGTGGGTGCATGCTAAGGGCTTCTAGGATGTAACTCAGACTTCTGGAGAACTTATTTCTTAATTCTTGGAAATCACATAAATTCTTTGGTCAACTCCAATCAATGTCAGTGACTACTGTGACTTCACAGCAACTGCCTACTTAGATCAGAGCTGACTTCAAGCCAACAACTAGAAATAACATCCTATTAACTGCAGAATGGGGGGAATGTGAAAACCATAGGCTGCCCGCTTTACAGAGACTCGAAGTCTCTGAATCCTTTCGGGATGGTAGGATTACAGGTCAACTGTGTAGGACACACACAGCTTCAGCTGAAGCACTCAAGCAAGGGAGTGACGGCAAGGCTTCAAAACGAAGATGGTATCCCACCCAGAAAGAGATTCCCACTGTGGACATTACCCAGTCTCTGGGAAGCGTTCAGAACCCTTCATGTAGTGTTCTTGCTTCATGTGCACATTCCGCCCTCTCACAGTGATGGTTATCAGAGGAAAGCCTTTCTGCAGTGTCCATGTGTTCATCATGGTCTTTACATCTACAACATTCTGACGCCAGTGCTGGTTTATAGACAAAAGCGGGAGGGATGCATCATCTGAGATCTGCCTCTGAGGAGAAGAGGCCAGCTTGTATTTTTCTGTTCTCTAGCTGCTTGCCTTGTCTACCCTCCCCTCCTGTTCCCAACCATTAATCCTTGACTGTCTACCTTTCCATTACCTCCCCCAAGCCGGTGTGTCTTGACAGTTGGCCCTGCTTAGCACAGCTAATGTCCAGGCATACCACATGGACACCAAGCTGCCATGTGAGTAAAAGAATGAGAGAAAAGATGGGGTAGCAGTAAGGTTTTCAAAACCATCGTGACTGTACTAGCTCTTGGACAATCAAGGTGCAAAAACTGTTCCATGAATAGGCTGTGCTTCTAAAGTGACAGCACAGTGATGGCTTGTACCTGACCAGCAATTGGAAATACAAAGTGTGTGTTCCTCTGCACTGAAAATGCTCCTGGGAAAAGATGGACAACAAAATATTCTACTGCATAAGCTAGAAACTATTAATAAAGCAATCTCTGAAAGAAAAACAAAGCAAGGAAATAAAAATACAGCAAATAAAATTTTGTTGAATTTCTAGTCACCCAGAGCTGTCTATGGAAATACCCCACAAATCCAGATTAAATAGTCAGACCATTTTGTGGCCTAGATGGCATGAATATTTGATAGCTGATCAGTTGATAACAAGGGTTGAAACGGAATTTAAATCCCTGCTCTGCAAGTTGCCATCATATGAATTAGATCTCACCTTCCCATTACCACATTTAAAGACCTGAACAGTATTAGCACTTAGCTTATGGGTCTGTTGAGGGAAGTAAAGGTAATTATATGCCCGATCACTCAGCATCTGCCTGATGCATAGTAAGTGTCTAAGAGTTTTCTCGGCCCTTCTTGTCATTTTTCAAATGCAGTGCTCTAGAAATGACTGATATAATCCAGTCTTAACCTTCCACTGAAACTTGTCCTAAATCCATTGTTTTAGGGATAGTGGAGTGAAAGCAATTACTGTTTGTGGGAAGTTCTGTCCCTAAGGTTGGGACATCCTCTTGCATAGATGACTCTTAGGAAAATCTGTAAAAGACTGTTAGCCTGGGTCAATTTGAATGCAGGCCTGCCTGTGATGAGAGTGATTTAACTGAGAACCTCAAAAATTTGTCAGAGATACCACTCAAAGAATATGGAGAACATGCATGGGTGGACAGGGACAGGCTGAGAGACTTACTGAGGTTGATGATGGGTGTTGGCTTCTAGAGCAAAAGCCATCCATTGTTTCTGTGCCATCTGTGGGGCAAATCTAAAACCAAAAGTAACAAGTCACTCTCATTTCTCTAGAAAGTACTTTGGTTCTTTGGGATGGAGTACCATAATACAGGAAAAAAAAAAAACAAAAAACAAAACAAGGCAGTCAGTTGGCCAGCCCCAGATGCAGAGCTTTTTGAGCACCACTCACATGCATCATGCTATTCCACAGGTCCTCGTTTTTCGTGTTTTTATAACTATACTTTTGGAGATACTGTACAATTCCTCTTTTAAATGTATCTGCACTCAGATAATCTCTCAGCATATTTAGAATACAAGCCCCCTGAAAAGATAAGAAAAATATTACTATCTGTAGTTTGTTTGTACGTTTCAATGCAGCTGCATTAGTTTTTCAAGATTTTACACCATAGAAAGCAAAAAGGATTGATGAGAATCTAATAGGATTGCGGGCCAATTCCAAGCTATCCCACACCTGAACTATAAGCCCTCTATTCAACTACTAATGAACTTAGTATCCAAACGGTGTCACTGCAATCTGCTTTTACCTTTTCATAAGAAACATCATCAAACATCTCCCGAATCTGTGCAGGATTCTCCACAGGTGTGGATACAGGGTGAGAGGAGTTTAATGCATCAACTTCCATTGCATTAAAACACTTGCCAAAGAAATATTCTTCCTATGGACATAGAGAACAGAAATAAAGGGGTAAAAATGTAAAAAGAAGGGAAGGAGAAGGGCTTAATCTGCAGAACAGGACTAGAATTCCAACTTCTGTGTCAACTAATCTCATAGTTTTAGAACTAATACAAGAGTATTGCTAATCTTTCTAAGAAAAGATCTAAACATCTAAGAAACTGAGGCTGTAAATAAGCCATGAATATTCCATTTATTTTCACCACTTTAGAATAAACTTAATCTCATGTTAACCCAGAAAGAAGATCATTCCACTTGTATCCAAAAGCTACAAAAAATAGGGAAGTAAAATGCATAGTGATTCCAATCAAACACATATATTTAACTTTGGGACTTACAGTGAAAAACAATAAATTAAATTCCTAAATGAGTAAGTAGCTTTCTTTACTTGGTATATTCTGTCAACTGTATATCCATAATAATTTTATTAAAGATTATGTAGAAATAGGATATACTTATAATGTATGGCATGATAATATAATATGTACCTTACAACTATTTATAAACTAATTACAAGTACATATATGTGAATGTGGAAAATAATTACCCATAAATATAATATTTTACTAAAAATGATTTTTTAATAGAAAGTGAATTTAATTTTGCTTGCTGCTTATGATCTTCTTACAGTTAAAACATGGTGTTTAAATTTATATATGAGTTCTAAATTAAATTTGTAACCTAGAAGTCTAGGTTGATAATGTAATATGTAGTTACTTGAGTCAAAATTCATGCAATGTGTCAATTTGGATCCTATGCATATTAACAGTAATATCTACCCAGATTTTAAAATGCAATGAATAACCTGAACATTGGAAAATGGTATAGAACATTCAGCCTGTTATTAGCTCTATTTCTTTATTGTTAAGGGAAGATGTAACTTAATATTTCATGTATATTGAAAGTTCAGTTAGCATTTTCAAAGATGACTCATCTCTAAGCTTCCAGTGAAGTCATCATTTCTATAAATTCTATAATCAAATGCTAAATATGCTTGTAGAAACATTGAAAACACAGCCCCAAAGCTCAGAATACCCACAATACACCCCACAGACCACACAGAGCTTAAGACAAAAAAAGACCAAAGTGTAGATGCTTCAATCCTACATAGAATGTGGAATAAAATAATCACAGGAGGTAGAGGAAGGGAGGGACCCGGGAGGGATAGGGGAGGGAGAGGAAAAAAAATTGGGACAGTATCAGGTATTGGAAGGGACAGGCGAGAAATACAGAGGGTCAGGAAGTCTAATAAAAACATGTAGCAGTGGGGGCTGGGGAACTGGGGGTAGCCACTAGAAAATTCCAGATGCCAGGCAATGACTTTAGCCAAAATACCCAACAAGGGGGAGATAGAACCTATAGAGACCACTTCCAGTAGATAAGCATAGCCCCCAGTTGTAGGATGGGGCCACTCACCCATCTCAAAATTTATAACCCAAAAACGTTCTTGTCTAAGGGAAAGACAGGGACAAAAAAAGGACCAGAGACTGAAGGAAAGGCCACCCAGAGACTGTCCCACCTAGGGATCCATCCCATCTGTAGACACTAAACCCTGACACTATTGCTGTGGCCAAGAAACACTTCCTGACAGGAGCCTGATCTGGCTGTTCCCTGAGAGGATCTGCCTGCACCTGACCAATACAGATGCAGATACTCATAGCTAACCATCGGACTGAGACTGGAGACCTCAATGGAAGAGCTATGGGAAGGACTAAGGGAGCTAAAGTATATTGCAACCCCATAGGAAGAACAGTATCATCTAACCAGACTACCCAGAGCACCCATAGACTAAACCATCAACCAAAGAATGTACCAAGAGGGATCCATGGCTCCAGACACATACGTAACAGAAGATGCCCTTATCTGACATCAATGGGAGGGGAGGCACTTGGTCCTGTGGAGGTTTGATGCCCCAGTATAGTTGGATGCTAGAGCATTGAGGTGGGAGTGGGTGAGTGGGTGGAAGAGCACCTTCATAGAGGCAAAGGGTAGGGGAGAGAGGGAGGATATAAAAGATATAAAACATAAACAACTACATACGACTTTTAGTTCAGGATGGGTCACAGTGACAGACACAAACTCCATAAATTTGGCAAATCCTTCATTGAGCCAAAGGTCATTCCACCATTCCATGGTGACCAGGTTCCCGAACCACTGAAAGAAAAACATGACTGCTTATTTGCAACTTTATAGTGAAACTGTACTATTTATATGTACTATGGCAGAAGCAGATACAATAAACTTAGAGACATGGAAAATGATTAACAGTTGAACAATGTAAATGTATTTATTAAACATTTTATCAGAGTAAACATAAGGACTTTCAACATTAATTAAAAACCTTGAAACTTAAGGAATCATCTCTCCTCTGAAATGGAAAAGTAAACATAGTTATATGAGCAGCTTCATTTGTCCCAGAAGAGAAATGGGTATTAGATTACACTAAAAAATCATTTTCTCTGAGGCTGTGGCTGCTGGCAGACCACCTATTCTCCAGCAGAGGATCCCAATCATGCATATGTGGACAGCACTAATTGAATTTGGTGAGTTATCAAAAATAAAGGAAGAAGACATGAAGTTTGGAGGTAGGTGTTTTGCGAGGAGGACCGAGGAAGAGTTGAATGGTAGTGGAAATAAGGAGTGGGTATAATCCTATAACATTGTAAGCTCCTATGAAGTTCTCAGAGATCAAACATCATGTCTGACTAAGCGTTCCTACCTGGTGAGCCAGTTCATGGGACACAGTCATTGTGATGCCCAGCTTACTGGACGCAGAAGACTTTTCTTCATCGTATAACAGAGCGGATTCTCTGTACGTCGTCAGGCCCCAGTTTTCCATAGCACCAGACTGAAAGTCTGGGATTGCAGCAAGGTCTTGGGTAGGAAGGGGTACAACTCATTATCAGTCTCACAACTACACATTCCCTTAAATGTAATAAACTTCAGAACAGAGGATAAAGTGAAAAGCTAAGCCCTTGAACGCAGAATTAGGGAGCTCCAGGGGCAAAGACCGTTCCTGGTAGAAAAACAGGCTTCATGACTCTCACATTGCTGCCAGTGTGACCAGTCAGGCTTAGGTCTCAAGCATCTCAGTACATCTCTTCTGATTTCTTTTTCCTTTTGCCCTCTTTTATTTGTCAGTACTGGGGATTGAACCTAGGGTCCTGGGCATGCTAGATGAGTGCTCTACCACTGAGATACATCCCCCATGCTTCTCTTTACTTTTTATATTGAGGCAGGTCTCCCTCCCTTAATTAGTCTGGCCTTCAACTTCTAATTCTTCTGCTCAGTACCTGGAAAAACAGGTCTGAAGTATTAGGCTTGGCGCCATCTCTAATATGTAAAGTATGGGAACTGAACAATCAAAAAAAAAAAAGAAAGAAAAGAAATTACCTTAGTAAACTACTGTTTCTCGGAGGCCTACAGCTATATTCCTAAAAACACAATAACCAATAGCTTTGAAAGTTCATATAAAATCTGCATATTTTTTTTAGAGTTGGCATATGTAGTCCTTCAGAAAAGATTTTGGGGCTGTTTTCTATTCTCCTTCAAAGTATGTACTGATAATGACAAAAGAAAAAAAATGAAGTCCTGCATTCTTTTGCCTCCTGCTAATGACCCCAGAGGGCAAGGCCATCCTCAGGCTCAACTGTCAGGAACTGCATAGTGATCGGTCATTAACTGTTGATTAGATAAATAAGAGGTGAGGGGACTGTCAGAAGGATCAGCCTGTTGTCTGAACAGGCTGAGACTTTCATTATGTGAAGGGCAATACCAAGAATCATGGGGATTCGCCAGTGATAATAATATTATCTATGATAGGGGTCATCAAATGCCACCTGGAAATGCCAGTAGTACTCTACCTTGCTTGGGTAAAGGATATGGAATGCTGAAATAATCCTCATAAAACTCTAGAAGAGTTATTGCAGCATCCAGAGCATAATAGGCTTGATTTATCTTGTCTGGCACAGCATACACAGAGACCTAAAGCAGAAGAACAGGAAGATACTCAGGTACCATAATGGCTTCCTGCTAAAACTAGAGAGAACAATGGCTTCTTACTATGGGATATGGATGTCAATACTACAGAGGACAATTAAGAACTCCATTATTTTAATTCTGATTGCTCCTAATTAACTTCATTTCTGAAAATAACTACAAAAAGCAGTTTTGTACTCAAAACTCAAAGCAGTTTTCTCAACTATTTTCAGAAAGCAGTAATATATGATGACTTAGAAAGCAATAGCACAATGTCAGTTAGATGCTAGGAAGTCAGTAGGGTACCACACCCATCTTTCCCCTGTGAATCTGAGCCCAATACAGATGGGCTCCAGCTCTGGTTCTCATGGCACTGACAGACTCTAGGAACAAAAGGTGGGATCTGGTCCTAGCCAAGGCAGGAAGTATAGCAGGAAATACCAACCCTCCATAAAACCAAACTCCAAAGCTATTTCCTTAGTGCATGGGTAGACTAAAAATAATCACATTTCTCTCAAAGAATCTGTAAGTGAGAGAAAATAAGATAGGAAAGGAAGGAAGAAAAAAGGAAAGAAGGAAAGAAGGAAGGTGGGAGGGAGGGGGAAGAAAGAGGAAAAGAAGGAGGAAGGAAGGAAAGGAGGGAAGAAGGGGGAAGGAAGGTAGAGAGGGATGGATGAAGGAAGAAATGCTTTGCTATTCCCTGGTATTACACGTAGAAGAATGGGACAGTCTTTAAAAAGAAACTATAGTTTAAAATAAACCTTCATAGCTCTTAAGAGTTGGAACTAAAGTAACTAGGTAATCCAAAGTACTGAATCGAATACCCCTATTTAAGGTCATCTTTGGATTTGAAGTACTCTATCGTTTGGCAGGAGGGAAGACACATGTTCTAGAAGAGTCCACTTTTGATTGAGGAGTAAGCCTTAATAAATATGAAGAAACAAGATAACATGAAAGAAAGTCTGCAGAAACGAAAGGCACAAAAACTTCACATACGATGATAGCCATGACCAGGATATAAAATATGTATATTTGCATGCATAATGTCCATAAAATATGTATGTATATCTAATATGTTTCAAGGAAGATAAGGAAGAACTAAAAATATAAGCATAGCTTAGACATTATAAAAAATCATGCACAGTAGAGCCAGCAAAACTTGCAAAGCAAAGGGCAGATTAAAGTCCTCTCTTCACCTAAGCCACTAACCTTCCTTTCAAGTATCTATACCACTAGAAGAAGAAACAAATTCAGAGTAGCCCAGCTACTCAGGCCTCAGGGACAGCATTACATATCCAGTAACTTCAGTTCCCTTAAAAGTATGTTTTCCTTCTGGACCACGTGACAGCATAATGACAGCAGAAGTTCTAAGCACAGGCTCAAATGATGCTTGAAGCAAGACCTTTACTAGAGCATTCTAACATTCTCTGACATAGACTGCCGTTCCCAAAGACACCTTCTTGAAACCAGCAAGCAACTTTTTCTTCTTTCCTCTCCCACCGTCTTTTCTCAACAAAACCAGAAACACTGCCTTTAAAGCTGTAGACAATTACAATCAGATGCAAGCTTAGAAACCTCTAAGCGTATTCTTCATTTATTTTTTGAGATGGGATCCTACTCTGTAGCTCTGACTAGCCTGGAACTTGCTAGGTAGACCAAGCTGGTCTTGAAGTCTCAGAGATTGGACTGTCTCTGTCCTGATGCCTGGCCAACTCATACATTTTAAACAAGTATAATCTACATTCCACAAGGAAAAGGGCCAAGGTCAGAGAGCTAAATAGCAACAGAGCCAGGTAACTGTGACTCCTTCCTGGCCAAGTGCTCTATATCCTTTCGTTACTAGGGCATTGCTATTAAGTAAGCACCTGTGACAATAAGATTGTTACCTTTCCTGTCTTTCCTAAGATTGAGGGAATCAAGTTTCAGGGCTACCAGTTTTGAAACCAGGACCACCAATCATGGGCTCACCTTGACTCCACTCTTAGTCATCTTGCTTACAGACTTAAAATCAGAAATGATGAAGGCCACTAGGTAGGTGCTCATCTTCACAGTGATGTCAAAATGGTCTTCTATGAGTCCTTCAGCAACATTCACAGATTTCACCTATTATCACAGTAAATAATCAAGTAATTCAATTGTTCAACACACTGACACACATTATAAGAAGAAATCTCCCAAAATAAAATACATATTGAAGACACCAGTACAACATTTCTATAGTTACTTTTAAAAGTCTCCACTAGATTTCTGACTATAATTTAGAGGCCAGGGCCAGACCATTTGATTCTATTTCTTTTTTAGTGGGATATAAGTACACTCTCTATACTGGGAAAATACATATATAACCATTTACTACCTAAAAAGAACTTCTGATGTTTATATTAAGTTGAAAGTGCCCTATGACTTTGCATAGTATGCAAAATCTTTTTCAAACTTAGCTTTATTTTATTTGAATGAGTTTTAAGTAAAACCATGACACAAGAAATCTTGAAGAAAGAGTAGCATGACGTGCACACAGTCTAAGAGACGTGCTCCCAGAGGGAGAGCCTAATACACAACAAGCATTTCTTACAGAAAGAGCCAGCCCAGGGAGGAGCATGCACACAGACACATTCCTATGGTCGGTCCCATTGTTGTCTGTTTTTGTGTCCTCATCCTTTCTAATTCCCATCAATCACTAGGTATGGTGCTTGCCTGTGACCTTCTGGTTATTTCAACCAATCCTACTAATAAACAACTTAGATTTACTCCTTAAGAGTCTCAAGCTATCCTTTCGTTTAAATGGTTTCTACATATGTCCTGCCCAAATTTCCACTTCTAATGTGCTAATTAATAGGAGAGCAACCAGATTGTACTAATATAAATTAAGATGTGCTTAATCCCTGCCAATTGCCTAAACTTTCAACATTCTAATGGTGTAAAGGATCTGACTTTCTAGCCCTGCCCCCACCCCCACCCCCAAATATCCATTGTTCTTCCTCTCAGCACCACATCTGCTTGGAAAGTTGGCCTACTCTTATTTAGATTCTACCAGTGAAAAGATTTCGTACCCCAGGAGCAAGATGGTGCTAGAGGCTTTGCAGTGCTCTCAGGTGGGTTCCAGAGACCCAGTAGATTAGGATGTCATTATCTTTGTGGTATCTCTAGAGCTCCTTGTCTTTCATATGCAAGCCTATGAATTATTCCTCAAATGCCTAATGTTCTGTTATTTTTTCTAGAGCTATGACACTCTCATTAGAGAATCCATTTCTGTGCTACAGAGTAACTGCATTAACATTGCTTGGGGTGGGAAATTGTAATATGAAAAAGAGTATTTTCTATTCATATGCAAAAGTGGATGCAGGGACAAAGCTAGATGCTAAGAATTTGCAAAAAAATAAAAGAAAGAAAGAAAGAAAAAAAAGAAAAAAATACAGCCCTCTAGGGTACACAGAATTTACTTGATAAAGGAATCTTTCAGGTGTTTTATCTGGGGGTTCTGTGTCCCTTTGTCATGGCCACCATAATGAAAATGAATGTTTTTTGGAATCCTAGACAGAATTATTCTACCCTGGACCTCATCAAATGAAAATGAATTATGAACAATGAAATCATGTATCGCCTGGTGAAGCCTGTATTGTGGTGTTCACTAGCTGCTCCAGAGCTGCAGTTGTACTTGCCTCAGTAGCCATGATCCATGAGACAAGGAAAGTAGATGAGTGGTTTTATTCCTTGGGCATGGACATCTTTTTGCCTTATAAATCAGGAAGAGTGCTACCCATATTTGCCTTGAAGAAATGGCTACACAATGGAGGTAACCTCTAATAGTACAGGCTCTGAAAATATTACTCTTCTTTTGGATGCCTGTCCAATGTCACACATATAACTATCTGGTACATAGTTAATGTCAGTAGAGATTAAATGGTAATTCTAATTATTATTTAGATTGTAATATAATTGCACCATTTTCCCCTTCCCTTTCCTCCATCCAAACCCTCCCATATGCCCTTCCTAATCTCTTTTAAATTTATGGCCTCTTTTTTCATTAGTTGTTATATAAACATATGATCACTCTATATAATGCTACTTTATGTAGGTTTTCAGCTTCTTTATTTCCTGTCATGCATCCAGGGTTGACTATGTAGTTTAAATAACCAATTGCAGTGATCTTCCCTGAGAAAGACTTATTTCTCCCACTCTCAGCATCCCTTCGTTGCCAATAATTATTTGTTTAGGGTTGAGGCTCATCATAAGCTTTCTCTGTCCACTTTGGCATATGTAATGTTGTCCTTGTTCAGCTCAGTGGAGACTTTATGGATGTAGCTTCTGACACTACTAGGAGATGCTGTATGGCTATATTTGACAAAGCTCTTTACTTAACATCCTCATAAAATAACACAGGAGAAAACAGGGTGAGAGCAGTTTGTGAAGGGAACTATCTGTTGAACCTGGTGTGAATTCCTGACAGTTCCCTCCCATGTGTGTCATTTATCCTGAAAACATGGACTTTCTAAGGGACAATGTTTTGTTTGGTTATCAACAAACTTGAAACAAAAGCATTGGCAGAGAAAAGCTATTATACATAACTGTCAGGAAATAAAACCAAAGGTAATTGAAATGTTGAAGCATTGGACACCACCGAGAAGGGCAGTGTTCCCAGGAGCAGATTCCATTCACACTCACCAAGGGCATGTTGGAGATGGCCAGGTGCCTTGGATCCCTCCTTATCTTGATGGAAAAACTTGCCTTGAGGGCAGGCTCATCAAAGCAGGGAAAAGCCATTCTAGCAGCTGTGGGTTCAAACTGTGTTGCTGCAAGTATTCTACAACAAGTGAAATGAAATCAACACAGTGCAACAAGGACTCCAAAGGAGGTATTCCTGAAGTTAATTTAAGATTCTTGGATATTACTACTTATCTATTGATTTATTTACTTATACACAGGGTCTTTGCTGTGTAACCCTGGCTAGCTATGGAGAGCAGACTGGCCTCACAGAGATCTACCTGCCTTTGCTTCCCAAGTTCTGGAATCAATAGATATTTTTTAAAGTAAAGAGGGGCTATGGAGATAGGTCAGCTGGTAAGGTGCCTCTCCTACAAGCATACAGACCTGAGTTCAAATCTCTAGCACACACATGAAAAAGCTGTGTATGAAGACATGCAATTGAAACCTTAACACTTAGGAAACAGACAGGTAGCTTCTCAGAGATCACTGGCAAGCCAGTCTCTAACCAGTGAGCAATAGCCAGGTTCAGTTGCTCAATAGATAAAGAATAAAAGAACAAAAGGGTGAAAGAATGAAAGAGGAGTGCACACTATGAAGACATTATTTTGAGCTTGTATACAAATGGGTGTATACATATGGGTGCATACACATGTATACACACATGTTCATACAAATACAATATACAAATACAAATATAAAATATCTTATGAGAAAAATGAAATACATCGAAAAATATGGACAGTAGATTAATAGCAGTAGTAGAAACAATGAACTCTAAATTGATTAGAAAATCTTCAGTGACCAAGTGGAATCTCAGATATAAGCAATTCAGAAAGAAAACCTACACATCATTAATAAACATGCCTGAATGGTTCCACTTTCTTAACCATTAAACTAAGGAAAAATTTCACTATGTTAATCCTACTTATCCATGAGCATGGGAGATCTTGTCCCTGAGGGCTGCCCAAATGGAGTTAAGAGCAGCTCAGATGAAACATAGTAAGTAATAACTCAAGGATATTGATAGGAAAGTAGATTCTAACAACATGGAGATTAGTATCTGCCCAGTTCTTGTGTTGTGTAAGGTGTATTGTGCATATAAAGGTTGTATGTGTCTTTCATCAGGGAACTTAAATAGCAAAGATGGAATAGAAACCTTGGGCCAGAATTTAATAAATTTCTACAACACATACAGAACTAAACAGAATTCTCAACAGAGGAATCTCAAATGGCCAAGAAACACTTAAAGAAATGTTCAAACTCCTTAGTCATCAGGGAAATACAAAACAAAACAACTTTGAGGTTCCATCTTACACAAGTCAGAATGGCTAAGATCAAAAACTTAAGAGATAGCATATGCTACAAAGGGTGTAGAGGCAAGGGGAACATTTCTTCATTGCTGGTGGAAGTGCAAACTTGTACTGACCCTCTTTAATTCAATTTTTCTGAGATAACTGGGTATAGTGCTACCTCAAGACCCTGCTATACCACTCATGGGGATATACTCAAAAGATACTCCACCATCCCTTTAAGACACTTGCTCCACTATGATCACAGAAGCTTTATTTGTTATAGCTAGAAACTTGAAACAACCTAAATGTGCCTCAACTAAAGAACGGATCGAGAAAATGTGGTACATCTACACGATGGAATACTATTGACCTATTAATGACAATGAATTTAGCAGGTAACTGGATGGAACTTGAGAATATCATCCTGAGTGAGGTAGTTCAGCCCCAAAAGGACATACATGGTATGTGTTAACTTATAAGTGGATATTAGACATAAAATATAGGATACCCATGCTATATGCCACAGATCCAAAGAACCTAAACAAGAAGGAGAGCCCAAGTTAAGAAGCGTGAATCTCACTTAGAAGGGGGAATAGTCATAAAGAGGCAGATGTAGGGAGGGAACTGGGTGGGAAAGGGAATGAGGAGGGGGATGGGGGATTCAGGATCAGGTGTGGGGAGGGACAGGAGAGATGGTCAGATGGCCATGAGAATAAATGGAAATCTCCAACTGAGAGGTGGGGATTTTGGGTCATCTCCAAGACATGACAGAGACCTGGAATAGGGGATGCACCCAAAAATCAATGGGGATGATCTTAGCTGTTGAATAGGCCACCTCCTGTAACCAAGCAGGAACCCCAATGGAGTGACAGGGACGCCAACCCACTCACAAAACTTTCGATACAAAATTTATCCTGTATACAAGAAATGCAGAGCAGTGGGTAGGAGGGTGTGGGGGATGGAGTAGACACTGAGGGAATGGTCAACCAATAACCAGCCCAACTTGAGACTCATCCCATGGGCAAGCACCAATCCCTGACACTATTAATGATACTTTGTTTTGCTTGTAGACAGGAGTCTGACATGGCTGTGCTCTGAGAGCTTCCACCCAGTAGCTGACTCTGACAGATGCAGACACCCCGAGCCAAACAGTGGATGGATATCTACTCTCCTAGAGCTGAAAAGAAGAAAATTGAATGGGAAAAATAAGGCAAAAAAAAGTAAGGAAGAAGATTTAATCATTTTAACACTATAAAGATGATAATATGAACAAAATTTAGCAAAAACAAAAAAAAAATGGGAGTTTAAAAGGAACAGCATGTAAATAATACATTTAGTGTGGGCACACTTGAAGCTGAAAATACCCATTACCTCATTTCCCCTTCCTGTGTTCTGTAGGTGCTCTTATAGAATCCGTGGAAACTCTCAGACAGGTTGGCAGCATAGCTGATGATAACTGTGTACAAGGACCCGGCAAGAAGCGGCTGGGCAGCCAGCAGCGCAACTTGCTCATGAGGAGAATATTCCAGGACCTTCAGCGGTTCTTCAGACAGCGTCTCTCCAGCTCCTCTCCTGAGGGTGGCCTTAGATATGTGCAGCTGGTGACTATGCATGATAATGGTGCTAGTGGGCTGGCTAGCTGTGACTTCTACTTCTGTTTTTCCCCAGAAAGTCAGAGTGCTGAGGTTTGCATGGATCATGAGATCATAATGAATTGGGGTGATATACTCAGGAAGTCGCATATTATTCCAAGGGAATGGGTCCCCATTACTAGCCTTTGGAGATGTCGTATTACTGTTCTGGCACCAAGAAGGAGATGATATAGCTACAAATGTCAACACTAGGGAAAGAAGAGAGGGCATGCTTGCGAGTGACTAGTTGAAGAGCAGAGATACCATCTTCTTGTTGAAATTACCTGCAAGCACAATAAAAACAAAATATAGAAAAGCAAATATAACAGCCAGTAATATTCAATGTTATTATGACAGCATGTCAAAATGCATCACAGACACAGATGGAATATTCCAAGAATTCCAGATATTTAAAATCACCTTCTGTTTGCCATTTGGGAGCTCTCTTCATTCTTTTTATTTTTACAGAGATGACCTCAACTGTGCATATCGGGGTAGCCTAAAACTTGCTACATAAACTAGACTGGCCTTCAACTTGTAGTTGTTCTGCCTCTGTCTCTTAGTACTGAAATCGAAGGTACAACTGGCTTCAGACCCACTAGAAAGAATCATTTGACTTTCAAATTTCAACTTGATTTTAGTTAAACTAAACTAAGATACTAGAATAAAATAGCAAAGTAATAGAACAGACTCTACAAAAAAAAAAGAGGAAATATTAGAGTGTCTAGAGTAGCTCAATAAATGAACATTTGGGAATAAAGCAGGCAAGGATGGTCAGGTAGAACTATAGCAGAATATGATCAACACACATACACATTCAATCTCAGGAGTGTCCTTTTGAGCTCTAGTACCCTGGAGTCAGAAGCCAGCTCTGCTGCAGCCATTTCTACAATGATGCCCATTGACCCTACAAGAGCTTCACCAGCTTTAAAGTTCACTTGTCTGAACTGAAATGAGGTGTCCACAATACTCAGTAGGGGAAGAAACAGCAAATCTAGACTGCTCAGCTTCTGCAGTAGGAAACAGAATTGGATCCCAGTAATCCTCAGAAGACAGAGAGGGTATTGATCATTCATGTATAAAGAGAAAACACAACATAGGGTGGTGGATTGTTTTAATAACAACAATAATAGCTTGCTTGGTTTTGGTACTGGGAAGAATAGAGAGAGCCATTTACAAAGCAAAAGAGTAAGTCTAACTGCAGTGAAACTAGGATGCAAGGCCAGCATCTGAGTATAGCCCAGAAGGACATGTCAGGTTTGGAAAGAAGCATGAAATTAAAAGTGCTGCAGGTCAGGAGCTCACTACTTTTGGAAGACAGAACAAAGAGAAAGAATGAGTATAGTCTCCCATCCAAGTACTTAGATTCCTAGATCAGATGAAATCAGGTGAGTTAAGGGTGATATTCATTTGGAATGAAGAGATCTCTATTCTAGAGAGACTTATGGGAAGATGACTACCCTCAAGAGAACTAAAAAGATTACAGCCTACTGGAAGTAATGCCACATTTTTGCTGTACGGCAAAGGCCATGGGATATAAAGAATATGTGGGGGCTAGAGAGATGGCTCAGCAGTTAAGAGCACTGACTGATCTTCCAAAGGCCCTGAGTTCAAATCCCAGCAACCACATGATGGCTCACAACCATGTGTAATGGGATCTGATGCCCTCTTCTGGTGTGTCTGAAGACAGCTACAGTGTACTTACATATAATAAATAAATAAATCTTTAAAAAAAAAAAAGAATATGTGAACTTTATGAGTGTTTGAAATCTATTCTCCAGAACCAAGCATAGTTCATTACCTTGCACAAACCTGTTTCTATCAGTTTTCCAAGAAAGGTTCCTAAGAGAGTAGCTTGAGAGAACGGTTCTTAACAGAAGAGCTTCAGACTCCTCTGGCTGTTGGACATTTGAACTAAATTAGAAATGTGGATCCCTAAAACTGATCATGTCCTATGGGAATTTTCATTTCTAAGATACAAAGGTTCTCAGACCTGGCTGCATATTTAAATCACCCACAAAAGAGTTTTACAGTATTAAAAATGACGAAATCTCCTTTGCTTTTTTCAATCTCATGTCTTTTTCATTTACCTTTCTGTCCTCCAGCTCTAGTAAAGTAACCAGTTATTTGCTTATATAGACTTCTGAGCTATAAGTATTTTAATTATATGGGCTTCAAATGTACATCATCCATGTCTATTACTTTCATCTAAAATAAAAGTTAAAATTGTAAAGTCAAATGATGCTTTGTAGTGGCTCTGAGTAGTGATACTAGCTAGACATGCTTGTACCTTCAGTACTCAGGACACAGAGTCAGAAGGATAACTGCAAGCTGAAGGCCAGCCTAGTTTATGTAGCATGTTAAAACATGCTACCCAGGGTTACATAGTGAGGTTGTCTCAGGAAACAAAATGAATGAAGCATGCTCCCAATAACACAAGGAAGGAAATTTTAAATATTTACTACTTTTGGAAGATTCTTGTCTGTATGTATTAATGCTGGGTAGAGACATTCTGATGTATGTAACTATGTATGTATGACCCTTTCAAGTACCTGACACCTGGATACCTACTGACAATAATTAAATAGGGATCCATAGTAATAAGGTCTAATAATCGACTTAAACAACAAACTTTCCAGGGATTTTATTGGCAAGCCAGGGTAGAAAGCTTCCAAATTCAGGCTCTACCCTTTAATAGCTATATGTTAGGACACTACCACAGTAGTCGATGAGGTGTCCTTGACCACTCATTGTCCATTTGTACCCACCACCCCAAACTCAGAGTTAAAAAACATCTACAACCTTGTCGCTACGGGTAGTGAATCTAGTAGTTGAACAGAAAGGGTTCCCTACAGCATCTATGTGGAGACTACATCCCCAATTCCAAAGAGAGCACCCAAATGAAAAGGGCAGATAGTGTGAACAGACAAATTTTTGAAAGACTGGCACAACTTAAAGTAAAATTAAGCTTAGATGCTAATATGGCATAAAACCTTGCCCCTATCTTCTCAGGCACAATGCCAATGCAGGAACAAAATGATGGATTTCCTTGATGGTGGATAGACAGAGAAAACAGAAGTGACAGTCTGCTTCCATCTTGACCCAAGACAGAAGAAAGTGATATGCATGTGGCAGGTTCAAACAGGCAAGATCCAGGCACTCTCCAGAAGCTCAGAAAATGCAAAAGCTGCCAGTGTTCTTGAGTTGGCAGAAAGGCGCGTGAGCAGCTGGTGTGGTAAGGCCTCATACGAAGGACTTGGCACAAATGAACTTATAATGGGAGTAGGGAGAATAAACCTGTATTTGAAGGCTTCAATACCAGGAAACCAAAATAGGGTATAATACAGACAGAACAAATGTCAATGCTTATCTATGGAAAGCCAGTGGATATATGAGGCAATCTCACATAAGTGCTTGGTCTTTCCTAAAAAGTAAATGATCTGCCTTATATTTGCACCTTATCTAAGAGAATAAGTTTAAAATTATCAATAGCCATTAAATGTCACTGAATTTTGTGTTCAGTTGAATCCAGTACAGAGTTTTATCTTGAAACCTATGACATTTAAGTGGACGAATTTTTTCTCACTTGTCTTTTTCTCTTTTCTTAAATAGCTTCCCCGAAGACTTTGTACTTTGGTCTGGTGATGCACAGGCATTCACTAGATGCTGGAACTGAGTCACTGAGATAAAGCTTCTTCATCACCAGATGAAAAACATCTCCAAAGTAGAATTCAAAGGCTCCTTTTCCCCGTAGACTGCTGAGCCAGGTAGTCAGCACCTCTATCCCCCATCCTTCACCCAACCCTTAAGTGTGGGAACCAAGGCTCTATCCAAGCACCCCATCTACAACCCATGCCTAATATATATTTTGGGTTTGGCTATTGTCTAAATGAACACACGAAGTCTTTCTCCATCTGCATCTCTTTCTGGGATTCCGTCCCTCTCAATGCCTTTCTCATATCTTTCAAGGTTCAATTCAAATAAGGCATCCCTAAGAATCCTTCCTGGAATATTCTAGACACAAGAAACCACTTCCCAGTCCTTTATGTGCCCCACCTCATGGCAATAGCCCTGCCTCTTAATGCTCTCATTGGTGCTGCTGGGAAGCAACAATGCAATGGTCTTCAGATTTCCCACAGCACCTGCACAAGAGGGCCTCGATAAAACTCAGTGCGGTGAGAGGTATTTCACTGTTAAAATTCTTTGGCTAGTCCCAACCAATCTTAGGTCACGTTCTAGTATCTTCCAAAGAATTGAAAGCAACAAGCAGGAAAGCCTAGGGATAAGTTTGCAAGAGACTGGGACTACTCTGTATTTAGGATGTGCTGGAAGTTGGGATAGGAGGGAGAGCAGTTATTAAGAAAGACTACAAGTATGTGTAGAATAAATATTAAATAGTGATCAGTGTCATTTATTGAACTAGAAAATCCTAGAAGTATAATTGTTAAATATTAAAGCTTGACAATAGCTCTGTCACATTACCTCAACCTTCATTTTGGAGCTCTTAACCTTAACTTGATCTATTGTTCCTTGCCCTGGCAAAACCAATTTGTTACTATGCTGTGTCAGGAGCCTCATGGACTTTAGAGATCCACTAGCCTCCTTGCCTCTATCAGCTTAAAGGTCAGATATCAAAGCTTTGTCAAGATAGCCTAAACGTTACAAAGGTTGTAAATGTTGAAAATGCACCTGTTTGTTTTTTCCCATATAAAAACTGGTTCTGGGGACTGACTCCTGGCTGAATCCCTGATTAACATCAATCTTGGAGTGTGCATTCAATAAGCCATCCATACCTGAATGAAACTGGTGTCTCAGGGGTTTATGTGGCTATTCCTGGAACACAATAACTTTTACAGGGAGAAAGAACTGTGGGTTCATCTATTATCATGTTTAACTCTGATGTCTAAAAGAAGACTCCCAAATAAAATGTCTAGGAGGACTCTTAGCACAGATATAATGTCATACCACTCCAGGCTTTGTTTTAATTTTAAGAACATTGTAAAATACTTTCCTTTTTCATGTGATGAAATTGAAGTTATCCATTCTTAAGTTAGCCTCTGTCACCTAACTTACCTCAAGCCAGAGAGTCTGCCATTTTAGAAATCTTATTTAAGCCGCATGTGGTGATTCTGACTTTTCATGTTCCTCAGGGAAGTTAAAGGTAATTGTTTGGATGATTTCACACTTGTATTAGGACACTGAATGTAAAGCAATTAATCAACAACACATATGCTTTCAAACAGCCCCCAGTATAATCCAAACTTCTGTTAGCATGCACTGAAAATGGTTCATCACTTCTGACAAATTACTTCAATGCAGAGTTAAAATTATGTAAATATACTAGAATTTTCCTCTTGGGTCCACCTTAAAAAGCTGTTGATTCAAGGTACATTTCCAAATCTGATCAGGAAAGGGGTGGAGGTGGGAGCTTTGACAACAGTGGCCAATTAAAAAAGTTTTTAAATAGTTGACCATATATGGAGCTGACAGGACTTCTGGCTTTCAAAAGAAAACACATTATTTCTTTCCAAACCCGGGTTACCCAAAGAACTGTCACCAAAAGCTTAATAAAGTGTGTTCTCTTGCTCCTTCCCTCCCTCTTAGGAAGTTAACCATTCCAGCAACAGAACAGAAAAAGCACACATTTGGCTCAAACAAGCTCAAAGAAAGCTTTCTCTGTAAAGGCCATGTGTAGCCATGGGAGCAGGAGCCGGAGGAGAATCCAGATAGGGATCCGATTCCGAATCCGGATCCGGATCGTGAGTGGGATCCAGATAGGGATCGGGATCGGGATCGGGAGGGGGAGCGGGGTTGGAGTCCCTGCCGATTCGGCGCAGCAGGGAGTTCAGGAGCTAGAGAAGGAGGGAGCCTTCCGGACACACCCTGCCCTCCCCAGAGCTTCTTCGCTTCTCTGGGCAGACTCTCGAGGTGTTCTCCACAGGCCTGGCCGGAGTCCGCCCAGCTCTCTCTGGTCGCCACTAGGCTTTGGTGGGATGGAGCGCTGGCCAGTCTCCAGCCGCTAGGCGGAGCGTGGTCAGCGCCTGACGGTGACTCGATCCGGCGAGCGCGCCTGGGCTTTCTCCAGGCCGCTGACCGGGCGGGGCCTGCCTGCGGCGCGCTGCCGCGGCTCCGCGCTCCTCCGCGCGCTCGGATTCCCGCCCCCGACCCTCCGCGCCCGTCCTGCCCACTCGAGCCCACCCTCAGCTGCCCACAGCCCGGTACCGTGCGGGCCCAGCGCTCCACCCGGCCGGGCCGAGCCGCCTCACCTTCACCCCAGCCGCCAGTCTCGCCGCCCGGGACTGAAAGTGAAAGAGAAATTGGGCGGCAAGGGCACGTGGGGCAGGGGAGGGTGGCTCACCTGCTAAGGCGCTAAAAGGGTGCGAGCAAGCCCATGGGAGCGATCTAGCCAGGGATTCCGGGACGCAAAGTTAAGGGACCCTGATAGGGAATGAGTTCTCCAGGACTGGCAGAGCACCAGGCAGGGAGGCGCACCCACCAGAACGTGGACTGTTTTCTCCTCCAAGTCTCAGGGTGTATTTGATTTGTTTGCTAACTTCACTAATGTAAGAATTGCAGCAACGTGCAAAGGGTAGTGCTCAACAGGGCATTCAGATTGCCTTGGCCTGCCAAACTTGGAGGGACATCTATTGGATGCAGAAGATGTTCTTAGTGAGCTGAGAACCTTGCCCCACCCCCAAAAGACACAACCCCGGAAGTCAAATTCTGAGTGCTCTGGGGGTTTTCTGTTCAGTGTTGGTAACTTAGATGCTGGGGGGTTTGGTTTTTTGGAGGGGGGGATTACAGGTGGCCCCCAGAACTTCCCTACACTGTACTACAGAGGATTGCTATTTTATTTTATTTTATTTTGGTTTTTTGGCACAGGATTTCTCTGTGCAGCCCTAAGCTGTCTTGAAACTCCTGCTGTAGACCAGTCTGGCTTTGTACTCACAGAGATCCGTCCCGCGTTCGGGGATCAAAGGTGTGTGCTACCACGGCCAGGCAAGGTTAGATGGCTCAGTGGTTAAGAACCCGCTGCTCTTTCAGAGGTCCTTTGCTCAATTTCCAAGAAACTACTGGGTGGCTAATGACCGTCTATAAAGGGATCTGATGCCCTCTTCTGGCACGTAGGTGCACATGCAACACTCCTACATTTAAATAAATAAATAAATAAATTTAAAGCCAGTTTTACACAGAAGTAATAAAACACACATTCTAGTCCCTGTCCAAATACTATCCTGGCTGTTCGCCAGCCTTTTTTAGGCCTAGTTCTCAGTCTCCTGCCCATTGAGAACTTGACATCCAAACCTCTGAGCATTATTTCTAAAAACTGTTTTCAATGCTTCATTTTATTTTTGCAAAAAATATGTACCACCAGAGACATTTTTTTTTCTTCCAAAAGAAAACATTTAATTGTAGCTGGCTTACAGTTTCAGAGGTTTAGTCCACTATCAACATGGTGAGAAGCGGGGCATGGTGCAGGCCGGCTTGTGCTGGAGGAGCAGAGAGTTACACATCTTGATCCGAATATAGCCAGAAGAATGATAGAGTTTCACACTGGACAGAGCTTGAGCATTGGATACATCAAAGCCCAACTACACAGTGATGTACTTCCTCTGACAACGCCACACTTCTTAATTGTGCCACTCTCTATGGGCCAAGCATAGAAACACATCAACCTGTGAGGGCTAAACTTACTCAAACTAGCACACTCATGCACAACATAAACTAGGCCTGATTAAAGTGGATAATATAATATCCTTTCTCCCACCCAAGAGACAGAGCATCATATATAGTCCAGCCTGGCCTGAATTCATGGTCCACCTACTTCAGCCTTCAAAGTAGCTGATACTGTGGTATATACCAACCACTACATCCTGAAATCTTTGTGTCCTCATGGCCTACCAACAACTAAACTACTAAAATATATATTGCATCTTGTGTAACTGTACTATAAGTAAAACCCAGCACCCTATAATGTCCAGTCCCCTTTTAAGAAACTGAGCCAAGCAATCCTAAAAACCACATTCTGAGCTACTGGTGGCATATGCCTTTCTGGGTGGCATATGCCTCTAGTCTCAGCCTGGAGGGGAGGAATATCACTGTGAGTTCTAGCCTGGGCTATGTAGCAGGTTCATGTCTCAAAACAAAATACTTGAGCAGCAATAAAACTCTGAGCTTGAATAACATCAGTCTCCACCAAGCAGCTGATGGTGTGTGGTAGGCAACTGGTCCATACAAGTCCTTTAATGTGATTCGTGATTCGCTGGTGTGGGAGGGGCTAGAGGACCAGCCAAATCCCAAAGGGGGCTAAATCTTAAAGAAGATGCAAATGAGAGCTAGAGAAATGGCTCAGAGGTTAAGAGCATTGGCTGCTTCTCAGCATCCACATGATAGCTCACAGTTGCCTGTAACTCCAGTTCCAGGAGATCCTTGGCACCAGGAATGCACATGGTGCACATATATATGCATACAAACAAAATACACATAACAGTATATAAATAGAAATGGATATGCCACACACCTATAATCCAGCTCTTAGAAGGCTGAGGCGGGAGGATCTCGGGTTGGAGGCCAATCTAGGCTGCATAGGGAGAGTGTCTCAAAAAATACAACTGGGTGGCCAGGAGGTGTTGGTGCACACCTTTAATCCCAGCACTTGGAAGGCAGAGGTAGGTAGATCTCTGAACTTGAGGCCAGTCTGGTCTTCAGATTGAGTTCTAGGACAGCCAAGGTTACACACAGAGAAACCCTGTCTCAAAAAAAAAAAAAAAAAAAAAAAACCGAAAACAACAACAATTGATTTGGGCTGTGCGAAGGTGACACATGCCTTTAATCCCAGCACAGAACAGGCAGAGAAAAGCAAGTCTCCATGAGCCCCAAACCAGCCTGGTCTACATAGAGAGTTGCAGGATAGCCTAGGGTACATACTATTTGGCCCCACAATACTTCTAATTATTTACTTTCTTAATGTTTATGCAGCTGAGACTGAACCTGGGATCTTGTGTGTGCTAAGCTCACACTTTACTACTTCCTACATTACAGATGTCAATCATTTTTATCAGTACCTGAGACTCCCAATTTTGGGGTCCTCTACATACGTGTACAAATGGCAAGTAGTTCCATCTCCAGATATAAAACAAAGACCTATATTCTTTAGCCCCATTTCCTGCTTCTTGTTAAAGCCTGACTCTGTCAATCTGACTTTCTGTCCTACGGTTTTAGATGAGAAGCCTATGACAATTATGGATGTGAACCAAAGCTTGCTTTTCTCAGCAGCAGGGCCCCGTGCCTGTTCCTGTCCTATGGCCTACAGTATGGTTGCAGCTAGGTGGCCTCCTGGAGTTTTCTGTCTCCTTAATATTTTCAGTCCCAGGTTCTCTAGCATCTTCAAGCCTCGGCTATTTCAAGGCACATGCTTTCTTTTCTTTTCTTTTCTTTTCTTTTAAGATTTATTTATTTGTTGAAGATGTTTTAATTGGATATTTTAATTCTTTTCATTTCAAGTGTTATCCCCTTTCCCAGTTTCTCCTCTGCAAACCCCTATCCTATCCCCCCTTACTTCTGCTTCTATGAGGGTGTTCCCCCACCCACACTTACCGCCCTAGCATTCATCTACAGTAGGGGGCATCAAGCCTTCACAGGACCAAGGGCCTCCCCTCCCATTGATGTCAAATTAGGCCCCTTCAGCTCCTTCAGTCCTTCTCCTAACTCCTCAGTCCGATGGTTGATCGCAAGCATCTCCATCTGTATTGGTCAGAACCTGAAAAAGCCTCTCAGGAGACAGCTATATGAGGCTCCTGTCAGCAAGCACTCCTTGTCATCCACAATAGTGTCTAGGTTTGGTGTCTGCACGTAGGATGGATCCCTAAGTGGGGCAGTCGCTGAATGGCCTTTCCTTTAGTCTCTGCTCCACTCTTTGTTCCTGTATTTTCTTTAAACAGGAACAATTCTGGGTTAAAATTTTAGAAATGGGTGGGTGGCCCCATCCCTCAACCGGGGGCTATGCCTAACTTCTGGATATGGTCTTGACATGTTCTCCCTCCCCTTTGTGGGGTATTTCAGCTAATGTCATCCCTGGGGGGGCGCTCTTGCTTTCCTGGCATCTGGGACTTTCTGGTTGCTACCCTCAGTTCCCCATGCCCTATTGCTACACACGTCTGTTCAATTTCCTGACCCTCTGTATAACTCCTCCATCTCCCCCCATACCTGATTCTTCCCCTCTTTTCCCCTCCTCCTCTTCTCTTCCTCCCAAGTCCCTCCCACCCACTTCTTTCCTTGATTATTTTGTTCCCTCTTCAATCATCCATTCTTTGGTCTTCCTTCCTCTTGAGCTTCATGTGGTCTGTGAATTGGATTGTGGGTCATCTTGGTATATATTTCCTTTGATGAGTATGAAGTCTCCTTCCTTATTTTTTTGATAACTTTTGGTTCAAAGTGGATTTTATTTCATATTAGAATAGCTACTCCAGCTAGTTTCTTGGGACCATTTGCTTGGAAAATTGATTTCCAGCCTTTTACTCTGAAGTAGTATCTGTCTTTGTCACTGAGGTGAGTTTCCTGTATGCAGCAAAATGCTAGGTACTGTTTACATATCCAGTCTATGTCTTTTTATTGGGGAATTGACTCCATTGATGCTAAGAGATATTGATGAATAGTGATTATGGCTTCCTGTTATTTTTGTTGTTAGAGGTCGAATTATGTTTGTGTGGATTATGTTTGTGGTTGTTGAAAGAAGATTAGTTTCTTTCTTTTTTTAGGGTGTAGTTTACCTCCTTGTGTTGGAGTTTTCCATCTATTATCCTTTGTAGGGCTGGATTTCTGGAAAGATATTGTGTAAATTTGGTTTTGTCATGGAATATCTTGGTTTCTCCATCTATGATAATTGAGAGTTTTGCTGGGTATAGTAGCCTAGGCTGGCATTTGTGTTCTCTTAAGGTCTGTATGACATCTGCCCAGGATCTTCTAGCATTCATAGTCACTGGTGAGAAGTCTGGTGTAATTGTGATGGGTCTGTCTTTATATGTTACTGGACCTTTTTTCCTTACTGCTTTTAGTATTCTTTGTTTTATACATTTGATGTTTTGACTATTATGTGACAGGAGGAATCTATTTGGAGTTCTGTAGGCTTCTTGTATGTTCATGGGCATCTCTTTCTTTTGGTTAGGGAAGTTTTCTTCTATGATATTGTTGAAGATATTTACTGGCTCTTTAAGTTTAGAATCTTTGCTGTCTTCTGTACATATTATCCTCAGGTTTGGTCTTCTCATTGTGTCCTGGATTTCCTGGATGTTTGGGGTTAGGAGTTTTTTGCTTTTTGCATTTTCTTTGACTGTTGTGTCAATGTTTTCTAAGGTATCCTCTGCCCCTGAGATTCTCTCTTCTGTCTCTTGTATTCTGTTGGTGATGCTTGCATCTATGACTCCTGATCTCTTTTCTAGGTTTTCTAACTCCAGAGTTGCTTCCCTTTGGAATATCTTTATTGTTTCTATTTCCATTTTTAGATCCTTGATGGTTTTGTTGAATTCCTTCACCTGTTTGGTTGTGTTTTCCTGTAATTCTTTAAGGGATTTTTGTGTTTTGTCTTAAAGGGCTTCTAGCTGTTTCCCTGTGTTCTCCTCTATTTTTTTTTCTTTATTTTTTGGTTTTTAAAGACAGGGTTTCTCTGTATTGCCCTGGCTGTCCTGGAACTCACTTTGTAGATCAGGATGGCCTCAAACTCAGAAATCTGCCTGCCTCTGCCTCCCAAGTGCTGGGATTAAAGGTGTGTGCCACCACTGACTGGCTTCCTGTATTTCTTTAAAGAAGATATTTATGTCCTTCTTGAAGTCCTTAATTATCATTATGAGATGTGATTTTTCTATCAGAAACTTACTTTTCTGGTGTGTTGGGGTATCCAGGGCTCGCTGTGGTGGGAGAACTGAGTTCTGATGGTTCCAAGTAACATTTGTTTCTGTTGCTTATGTTCTTGCCCTTGCCTCTCCCCATCTGGTTATCTCTGGTGTTAGCTGGTCTTGCTGTCTCTGTGGTTTGTCCCTCCTGTAAGCCTATGTGTCAGCACTCCTAGGAGAACAGCTCTCTCCAGGAGGAATTTGGGTATGGAGAGCTGTGGCACAGGGTCAGCTCTAGGCACAGATGGAAAGTGTTAGGATCCTGTCCCAGACTGCTCTTCCGTTCCTGTTGACATTTTTTATTATTAAAAAAAAATAAACACCCATCCCATATTCAGATAGAAAGGAATTATGGGAAGTGTTTTATTAAAATTCAGCAGAAATATGGGGCTTTCTGCGATCATATGATGGTTGGCATTACTGTGTACCTCTAGCTTTTAAAATTTCCAATCATCTCTAAAAAATTCAAGCTACGTTAGCTTGTTAAGGTTCTTACATTACATTATTTACATTTTATTTTTATACAATGGTTTCCCTCTTGTTATTAGTAAACTTTCGTTTATGATCATTCAGTCTGTCTTTCCCCTCTCCACTCCTTCACAAGTCTTGTGGTCTTCAACACCTGAACTATACACATAGCCATAAAGACATTTCTTGATGATCAATATAGCAGAAGCAAATGGAATAGAAAAGTTGAAGATGATACAGAAGTCACCTGAAAATACAGGAAGAAATAGATTCCTCTGTGAACTAGGTAAGGAAGAGCTGGGCAATGGGTAAGGAGAAAGCTAACAGCACTGTGCACTCTGGCTCAGAGTTACAGCTAGTTAGTTACATTGGCAGTAGTTTCAACTTTAGAATCAAAGAGAAGTACAGAGTGTAAATGTAGATGTGGAAGCATTTACTTCCAGTTTTAAAACACTGCCTGGGATTTTTCGAAAGCTGACCTTGGACTTCAGTTTTTAAATTTTAAGTTCAGTTAATTAGAGTCTGTGAAATCAAAATTAAGAAAACTGCCAAGCTTAGTAATTGTCAGAGGGAAGAGAAAGGGTACCAAGTTGATGGTTTAACATTAAATAGTATATTGAATGCAAACCACAGCTCACTTGCTTGCTCAATCTCTTTCTCTCTGTCTATCTCCTTGTAACAGAAAAAGCTAAATTCATTCATTCATTTCTTGCTTCCTGCTTCTGGTAACTGCTGCTGCATATGTGTAACTGTCTTAGTTACTATTCTATAACTGTGAAGAGGCACCAGGCAACACACACGCACACACACACACACACACACACACACACACACACACACACACACACATAAACACCATTGCATTGAATTGGAGGCTTACTTACAGTTTCAAAGGTTTAGTCCATTTTCACCATGGCAGGAAGTATGGTAACAGGCATACCAGGCATAGTGTTAGAGCAGTTTAGAGTGACATCCTCATAATTAGCACCCTCAACGAAATACAGGAGAACACAGGTAAACAGCTAGAAGCTCTTAAAGAGGAAACACAAAAATCCCTTAAAGAACTACAGGAAAATACAATCAAAGAGGTGAAGGAAATGAGCAAAACTATCCAGAATCTAAAAATGGAAATAGAAACAATAGAATCAGAAAGAGAGACAACCCTGGAGATACAAAACCTAGGAAAGAAATCAGGAGCCATAGATGCAAGCATCACCAACAGAATGCAAGAGATAGAAGAGAGAATCTCAGGGGCTGAAGACACCTTGGAAAACACTGACACAACAATCAAAGAAAATGCAAAAAGCTCCTAACCCAAAACATCCAGGAAATCCAGGACACAATGAGAAGACCAAACCTAAAGATAATAGATATAGAAGAGAATGAAGACTCCCAATGTAATGGGCCAGTAAACATCTTCAACAAAATTATAGAAGAAAACTTCCCTAACC
>NW_022196914.1:36035658-36041373 GCF_008632895.1 Mastomys coucha | reverse complement strand
TATTTAAAAAAGAAGAAGAAGAGTGACATCTGATCTACAGGCAGATAGGGAGACACTGACCTTGGTGTGGGCATTTGAAGCCTCACAGCTCAGCCCTAGAGACACATTTCCTCCAACAAGGCCACACCTCCTAAACCTTTCAAACAGCGTCACTCCCTGATGACTAAACATTTACATATATGAACCTGTGGGACTATTCTTACTTATTGGACCACCATAGTAACCCACAGACTTCTCAGTCCTAAAATTCAAAATTGATAATACTATTGCAAATGAATAATAATAAAGCTTTCCTTCTTGATATGCTTTAATCATAAAAAAATGACACCTTTTTTTATAAGACAAATTGCAACTTTAAAACTCAATACCATTGTACTTACCACCAGAAAAGAGAAGTAGGTATATAGGATAGATTTTTAAAAAGAATATTTTAAAGCAGACTACTAAGTTCATAAGTACTATACAATTTATCTAAATGTTACAGTAGTCATATGGAACCTAGGTCACTGGATCCTCACTATAAGAAGGTTAAAGCCACAGGCAAACAGTGAATGGAGCTCGGGGACTCTTATGGGAGGGTACAAGGAAAGATTGAGGGCCCTGAAGAGGATAGGAACTCCACAAAAAGACCAACCTGGACCCTTGGGGCTCTCAGAGTCAGAAACCACCAACCAAAGAACATTCACAGACTGGACATAGGACTCCCCATTCATATGTAGCAGATGTGCAGCTTGACCTTCATGTGGGAACTGGGGTTATCCCAAAACCTGTTACCTGTACATGGGATATTTTCTACTACCTTGTCTGGCCTCAGTGGAAGAAGAATTGCCTAGCCTCACAGAGACTTGAAGTGCCAAGGGTAGGGAGGTGAGGGGGGGAAAGAGGATTTCCAGGGGGCCCCACCCACTCAAAGGAGAAGGGAAGGGGGAGAGGGAAGAGTTATGGGAGGGGATGACAAGGAGGGGGGCAGTGAGCAGGATGTAAAGTGAATAAGTAAAACAAACAAAACCTAACAAACAAAAATGTTAAAGCAACATTTTTCTAGAATGAAGAAACTTGGGTGTCTGGGAGGGGAAGAGGTTAGAATGATGAGTGACCTGCCAGGGATAGTCTCATATAGGAGATGCCAATTCAAAGGAAAACAAAAGGAAAAAAACAAACCCTAGGAAGGCCTCTGTAATAGTTCACCTTGTCAGTCTGGCTGGTGTGGTAGTTTGAATGAGGATGGTCTCCATGTGCTCATACATTTGAAATCTTGGTCCTAAGTTGGTAGAACTATCTGGAAGGACTAGAGGTATGGTCTTCTTGGAGAAGCTGTGTTACAAGGAATGAGCACTCTCTGTCTCATAGTTGTTGTCTCAAGATGCTCCAGCACCATGCCTGTGTGCCTGATGCCATGCTCCCTCCCATGATGACCATGGACTCACCCTCTGAAACTGTAAGGCACCAATAAACTCTTTCTTTATAAGTTTCCTTTGTCATGATGTATTCACAGCAATAGAAAACTATCTAAGAGAGCTGGATTGAGAATTGCCAAGAACAGGAGCAGCACATCTCTAAATGTATCTTTAAGAAAAAATTGACTGAAGGGGAAATGGTCTGTCCTCAATATAGGTGGGATTATTGCATCAAGTAGGTGGCAGGATGGGATAAAAAGGGGAAAGGGGAACACATAGAAACAAGACTTTTTATATCCTGGTTCTATGCACTGTTTCCTTCAGTCATGATAGACTGAAACATCTAAACATGAATAAAAAAAAAGAAAAAACATCCTACAAGTTGTTTTCCCAGGTCTTAGGATCACACTGTGGGATCCGGCTGTGATCCTTGGCAATGTTATCAGACTTTGCAGTCAAGAGAGACATTATAATATTTTGTAACTCACCTAATTGGAGCAAGATATTAAAAAGAGTTCCAGTCATCTTGAAAAAGAACAAAAAAAGGAATCAGTGGATAGAAATCACATATGCGGGGGTAAATCTTCAACGCCAATAAATATGGGCAAATAACACACAACTCACTTGTAATATTTATATGCTGCATGCCTAACCCTAACCCTAATCCTACCCTAACCCTAACCCTAACCTTAACCCTAACCCTAACCCTAACCCTAACCCTAACCCTAACAATAACCCTAACCCTAACTCTCTAATCCTAACCCTAACTTCTGAATTCAGGAAGTTTTACCAGGAATGAACAGCAGATGCTGTTTTGATTGTGCATGCTGCACAGAGAATGGGGCTTCAAATGAGACAAATGTCTGTGTGCAGAAGAAATTACTGAAATTGGATAAACTCTCTCTTCCCAACTAGAACATTCAAAGAGCTTAAAAGGAAACTGAAGACATATGTGGTTTTAATGTAATAATTTTACTGATATAAGATAAATAATTGTAAATAATTTCATTTACAATAAATAAATATATTTACCATAAATAACTTCATTTACAATTACAAATTTATAGTAAAATTATTTACTGATATATATGTAAAATGTCAGTAAATTTATTGATAGATGTATATCAACAATATTATGAACCATAGAACCAACACGCTGTCTAATAAAAACCCCAGTTTTTCTGACATTATAATGTTACATGTTTTATAGTTTTTAGAGAGTGTTTAAAGGAAGACCATTTTGAAACTACTATTGACAGAGAAAACTTTGCACATAGTATTGTATTAAATAGATAGTACTACTATCTACTTAATAGTCCTTGACATTTTATACAAATTGATTTGGCAACATGATAAACTCAAAATTTTACCTTCCTTGTGCACAGCCTGGTCACTGAGGCTCAAACTACTTTTCTTATTTAATGAAATATGTATAAAATTTTAGGGAATGGCTTACAGGATAAAACACTATGGAAGAATTAGGACAAGAGTGCAGATCCCAAGAATGTACACAGAGCTGAGGTCATGTTCATTAGCTATCACATCCTACCTACAGTTAGAGGGAGGATTCAGAGCACACCTGACCTCTATCATGGAATGTGTAGTTGGGAACTAACAGAATCTTTACCACAAAGAGAAGAGATTGAATAGAAACACCTATGATTGCCTTTATACCTGAAAAATTCATGAAAAATATAAACATGTTCACATTGCCATACAAAAATCACACACTTAGTCATAGATAAACATTCATATAAACCACATATACATAAGAATAAACCTGATTTAATTATATTTTTAGTTGAGAGATAATTATGTCACTTCACTTCTTCCATGTCTCCATTTAGGTCTCCCAGTTACTGTCATTGAAACACTTCTACAGGTATCCTCCATTCTGAAGTCAATAGCAAAAATACTATAGTGGTAGGGTACAGATACATTATATGCATGTGTCAATTTTAATTAACATACTTAACAAAAATTCATAATTTTGTGGTGTAACATATATTTAATTAATGAGTAGCTTATATTTCCATTTTGTTCCTAATATGAGTGCCTAGTGACAATAACAAAAGTAGATGTGAATTCAGTGAAGTCTATAAACATCATAGAAACAGATCTTATTGGAAAAGTGAGTGTCCTGTTTTTCAACACATGTTAAATTTTGAAGTGATGGCATTTAACATAAAGGTAATTTGGTGCATGAGGAATATAGCTTCTTTAATGGAATTATTGCTTTATGAAAACAGTATTTACCAGAAGGAATGACATATCATTGTGCATATGTGAAGATACAGACTAAGGGCCCAAGACAACAAACTACACAATACTTAATATCAGCTGGCTATGTGATATAGACATACATGCATGGGTGTGTATCAAGTTCAAAGTCCGAGCAATTAGTTAATCTAAGCTGTTTTATATTACCATTTACAATGCACTGAGAAATTATGTATTTTTCTTTCACATTTTAAGCCTCATGAAAATAAATGTTACTAAATAAGAATAACCTCTCTGCTCCCTCCACTATGAAAGCATCACCTGCGATGCTTGCTACAGAAAAGCCTGATGTCATTGTTTGTGGGACTGGGATCCAGGAGGGGATGAGGGATGTGGAGTCACAAACCTGGGAAACAGAATCTGGAGACAAGCATTGAGGCACAGATCTACTGTATTACACAGCAGCAACCATGTTTATGCACCCTTTGCACGAATGAGGAAATCCATACAAGGTCTGTATTAACCAAACATCCCACTGGCACTATAGGGAGGTGGCAGACTGCAGCACTTGAGGGGACTTTCATAAAGATGGGGGAAGCAGCAATCACCCTGTTCCAGGCCTGTTCTGAGGTTACACTACTTTGCTAGGATCCTCTTATTCTGTCACGCAGTATTCCAGTGGACATGTGCACTCATTACTATTAGAGCAGTGTGGAAGCCTTTCTAACAGTCCTCTTGGCTCCACCCAGGGGCTGCAGCGTCTACAATTGTGCCCTACAGCAACAAAACAATTTCTTTTTCTGAATGACTAAGTGTTTATTGAGGTATCCACTAATTAAGACAGATACTAAATCATACTAGTAAATTGTTCCAAGTGTTTGTTGCTAATATTCCCCAATAGATATGTCCAGATGAGCAGTACATCAACACTGAGCATAAACACTGCCTGTATACATGTCTCCTTTCTTACTTATGAAGATTTGTTTGGGAATGTTCTTGATTAAATATCCCTATACTTCTTTGCCCTCACAGCAATGCTTCTTGGAGCTCTTAGGAAGTATAAAGATACTCCCACTGTGAAGGTTAATAACCTAGCTCTCAGCTACATCCTGCTCATCTCTTTCACTTCCTGCTTCTTCTACTCCTAGCTCTGCATCAGGTATTCCAGCATGGCCACATGCATCCTACAGCAAACCACATTTTGTGTGTCATGTTCACAGTTAGTCATTTCTAATGTAATGGTTAAGGCAAGTACAGAGTGTGGTTCTGGCTTTCAAGTGTACTATCCAGGAATAAAGAAGAGAGGGCTGCTGGTAAAGGGGGCACCCAATTCTGTTATTCCTATTTATATCCTGGTCATACTTGTTATCTTTGGAATCTTTATGATAACATCTACCTTCATTGGCAGTGATACACACTCTGAACATGGGCAGGTCATCATTTTATTTTCTTGCAACTAAAGCTCAATTATTGACCCAGGATCAGAGGTGAGGAGGAACCAACATCTGTCCCAACACTAGGAGTAATTGGGACCAGCGGGACCAGGCACACAGGAACCATACAAGCCCAGTGACTCGGGTTCCCTCCAGTCTGTCTGGGTTGGTGTCCTGAGCAGATCTTGGACACAAGCTCCACAGCCAGTCCCACAACACACAGAGAAAGCCCCACTCCCAGGTGATCTAACAAGCCCAGGATCACAGGATCCCAAAATCACAGGATCACAGAGACAGCTTGACTGTGTGGAGTTCTGAAAGAATCAAGATCACAGGAAGGACAGGCTCCAATCAGATTTATCAAGGGCCGGTAGCACTAGAGATAACCTGATGGCAGGCAGCAATTGTAAGAAAATAAACAACACAAAACAAGGTCACTTACCATAGCAAGTCCTGGACACACCATTACACTGGAAAAGCAAGACTCAGATATAAAATCACTTCTCATGGTGATGATACAGGACTTTAAGAAAGACATAAATAGCACCCTCAAAGATATACAAGAGAACACAGGTAAACAGCTAGAAGCCCTTCCAAAAGAAACACAAAAATTCCTTAAAGAACTACAGGAAAACACAATCAAACAGGTGAAGGAAATGAGCAAA
>NW_022196914.1:36020328-36035122 GCF_008632895.1 Mastomys coucha | reverse complement strand
AACATCAACATAAGAAGCAAAACTACACCCTAGAAGAAGCAAGAAGGTAATCTTTCAACAAATCCACAGAATCCTAATTCCACCTCTTAACCAACAGGAAGTGACAATTACTTTTTCTTAATATATTAATATGAAAATTATTATTACCAACATATCCTAATCGATTGAAATCCAATAATATGAGTAACTAGAAATTTGTTAATTGTCATTCAATGGTCTCTCTAATTTGGTAATTGGACAAATAGGTCCAACATTGTACAATCTATATACACTTTCAGCTTGTTTGTTTGTGACAGTGTCTGGCTGTGTCTTGAACATAAGGGTCTTGAAATCTTGCTTCTCCTATCTCAGCCTCTCTATTAGTAGTATTATTTATTTCACGTTTTTACACTATACTATGGTTTTCAAAACAGCTTATATATTTGAAAAGTATTTATATACCCAAAAGAAATATAGAGGATTAACTAAGGAGGTTTCTTGTAAGAGAACAACAAAGAGTGAGACTGAATGCTTTGCTTGATGTTTGTAACTCTTGTATCAAGTTTGAAGAAGAGGACTTTATAAGTTACTCTTTCTCTGAGATGAATGCTTTTCCAAATTATCACAGCTAATGAACTAATTTCTTACCCTCACCTAATGTCTGTGCCACCCTCCAAGCAGAACTATTATTCATTGAAACACTTGGTGAATGATTTTTATGGATAGACCATCTTAATACCTATACCATTTCTTAAATCAATGTAACCTGTTCTCTGTGGGCTGAGAATAAAGTCACTCACTCAAGTCAAATAGCTTTGACCATAGCAGGAAGTCCATATCCAAAATTCGAGCCTACAATTCATTTCTTGGTGCAGCAGAACTATCAACTCTCAGCTTAACTATGATGGAGGTAAAATCCTTTCATAATGTGAGGGTCATTAAAGTACAGCCTATTACAATGAAATCCAATGTCTAAAAATTGTTCTTATGTTGGGCTTGTACCACAGTAAGATTTTAAACTCTACAAAAAAACAAAACAAAAAGACTTTATATATTATGTTCATTTAAGAAAATACTAGTAGTGATGCGTTATTTTGAAGTATACAGTTAATATGTTTGGAGTTATTTAAAATTTATATTGAGAAAAATGTATTTTCACTATTGCTGAACACGAGCATCTACATAAGTGTGTTAAATTGATTGTTGTTTTATATCAAACAATGTTTACAATACTTATTTCTATTGTTATAATATTTTGTAAATTTTATGGAGTATAACAAAAAAGATATTGTGGGTATTGAAGGGGGGTTTCTGGGAGGAGTGGGGGTACAAATGGAAACAAGAATGTGATTTAATTCTATTTACTTAAAATATGTTTTTAAATGTTAACAAATTCAGATAAATTGAAATCATGTAACTTTTCTCATCATAATGCAATAAAAGTTTTAAAAAAAGAATTTCATAAAATATATTTTAAAAAAGCTCAAGTATTTATTACATTCCACATATCGATTGAATACTTGGGCTTTTTGGCTCTATGGAATTTCAATTGACTTTCTTGGCCAGAAATCTGCCCTAAAGACTCAAAGAAGCCAATTTTCCAACATTTAGTATGTTGGTGTGTGTTCTACAGTGATGGGGTGACCTTATTCCCTGTTTCCCTCAGCACCAAAGGTCATGCTGGTCATGGAAGATTTCTACATGTTGACCCTGAAGTATTGCAGCACTTTGATAAAATCAGATTCAGTTTATCTTCAAATGTCCAGAGAAAAATTACTTTATTAAGTTCTTATTAGTTGAAATATTTTAGATGATACTTAATAAGATCTGTTTTGTTCAAAGTAAAGTACTTTAAAGACCATACAAATCTATTAAGTACTATACAGTATTAATACTTAGAAAATGAACAATACCATCCATTGTAACAATAATCACTAAGTTAGGATGTAGATTGAATATATTTATGAGTTTCTTTCCTTCTTGTGATGATTGCTTACCGTTGGAGATACAATTAATATTCCCAGTGTAAGCTATGCTACTTGAGTTTTGTCAGTTTATACAACCTAGTCACATTGGAAATAGGAATCTAAACTGAGGAATGGCCTCCATCATCTTGACCTATAGGCATTTGTATAAGGCATGATCCTAAAGAATTATTCATGTGAAACTGCCAAAATTTGTGTAGATATTATCACCCTCTGGCAGGTGGTTTTGGATGACATAAGAAAAAGACTGAAGTGTGGATGCTACAGTCCTACTCAGAAGGGGGAAGAAAACAATCTCAGGAAGCAGAGGGAGAGAGAGAGGATGAGGAGGGAAAAGGGGGGCCTGTTCAGATACAGGAGGATATTGGGGAGAAGTACAGCGGGTCAGGAATTTGAAAGGAGATGTGTAGCAGTGGGGGAGAGGGAACTGTAGAGACCATATCCAGTGGATAGGCACAGCCCCCAGTTGAGGGATGAGGCCACCCACCCACTTCAAAAATATTAATCCAAAATTCCTCCTGTCAAAGGATATTCAGGAACAAGTGGAGTTAGAGACTGAAGCAAAGACGATCCAGAGACAGCCTCACCTAGAGATCCATCCCATCTGCAGACACCAAACTCAGACACTATTGCTGATACCAAGAAGTGTTTGTTGACAGGAGCCTGATACAGCTGTCCCCTGAGAGACTATGCCAGAGCTTGACCAAGACAGATGAGGATGCAAGCAGCCTAATGTTGGACTGAGTATGGGCACCCCAATGGAGAAGTTAGGGCAAGGACTGATGGAGCAGAAAGGGTATGCAACCCCACAGGAAGAACAACAATATCAACCAACCAAAACCACCCCTCCCCCCCTGAGCTCCCAGGGACTAAGCCACCAACCAAGGAGTACACAGGGAGGGACCCATGGCTCCAGCTGTATATGTAGCAGAGGATGGCTTTGTCAGGCATTAATGGGAGAGATCCTTGGTCCTGAGAAGGCTGGATAGATGCCCCAGTGTAGAGGAATTCGAAGGTGGGGAGGCTAGAGTGGGTGGGGGGTACACTCTCATAGAAGAAAGGGTGGGTGATGAGATAGGGGGTATTTTGGCGGGTGGTGCTGGAAAGGGGATAAGATTTGAAATGTAAATAAATAAAATATGCAATAAAAAGAAAAAAGAAAAAAAAAAGAATACTTTCTGGCATGATGGTGTTTTTCAGTAGAGATATAGCTTCTTGTTGGGCACAGTTCTGACTTTTGAAATTTTAATGTCTTAAGTAAGTATTGTCCATAGGAAAAATGGCTATGCCCAGGATGTATAGTCAAAGACACCACTAAAATCTCAGAGAAAAAGTATAGGGAAATATGAGTCAGACATGCTAGATGACTTTGAGAAAGCAGTGTCATCCAGAAGCAAAAGGAATGCTGATTATATGAACTCATAGAGACTTTGGCAGCATATATAAGACCTGCATAGGTTCATACAACATCTCAGTATGTAAAAGGGGATGAGGAATCAAAATCCCACCCCTACAAAAGATATTATTTGCAATTTATAATTGTTGCAAAAGAAATAAAGTTTTCTATAATATAGTGCCATTTATTGAAGCATCACAGTCCAAGGAATGACCATGCCTTGTCATTTATGTGGTCAAAATAAAACAACTTTCAAATACTTTCCGTGTGTGTGTGTGTGTGTGTGTGTGTGTGTGTGTGTTTTGCAGGACTTCTTGTTTATGTCACTTTATTTTGAGCACTGTTTTGTCATAATGTTTCTTATTTGTTTTGATTTTCATTTTATGATCTATATAAAGAGAAAAAAACATGAAATATGTTGCACAGTTAGTTGGGAGGATTGGGAAAAGTTTACAGAAGAAAAATATGATCAAAATCTATTATTTGAAAATGTATAATTACAAATACAATTAGAATTACCTACGTAAAATATCTAAGTGTATGTATATTAACATATTATTCAGAGAATTTGTGTTACTTAGGTTGATAACGATCACCCAAGATCCACAGACACTCTAACATGAATTTCCATATCATGTAAGAGAAACCATATTTCTAGTCATTGCATAGGAGAATTCAAAATGTTGTGAAAACTGTGTTATGACCATTCATCTTAATTTCCTCTCAGAACCTATACCCTTTCACTGAATGCACCCTTCACTTCAGCTACAGGATGTAGAAGTACTAAGCTGAAACTGATCAGGAAACTTCCTGAGGAAAATCATTCAGCATGACTTAAGGGGTTACAAGTTCTTCCAAGAGAGAAAAGAAAACCCGAGTCCTAACCAGCTGTAAAATGGTGGACCACCACAAAGCCTAGAATGAATGCATATATTCTCATATAACTGCGGCAAGTATAACTTTGGGAAAACCAACACCTGTATAACTGTTCTTAAGGAACAAAACAGAAAGAGAACTGTGTTTGACTGTAAACTGAACAAGTACCCTTAACTGTTGAGGTCTTAGAACCTAAAGGAGAACCAAATAATGATATTTCTGTAAACCATTTCAACTGTTATCCCCCTTACCAGTTCCCCCTCCACAAACCTCCTATCCCTTCCCCCTGCCTCTACAAAAATATTCTCCTACCTACTTCAGCCTCAGTACCCTAGCATTTGGGTCATCAAGCCTCCACAAGACCATGGGGCTCCCCTCCCAATGATGCCCGTTAAGGTAATCCTCTGACACACATCCAGTTGGAGCCGTAGTTTTCCCCTTGTACTCTTTGTTTGGTGGCTTAGTCCCTGGGAGCTTTGGAGGTCTAGTTGATTAATATTGTTGTTCTTCCTATGAGGTTGCAAACCCCTTTACCTCCTTCAGTCCTTGCCCTAACTTCTCCATTGGGGTGCCTGTGCTTAATCTGATGTTTGGCTGCATGCATCCACACTTGTATTGGGAAGGCTCTGAGGGAGGTAATCCAGTCACAAAAAACACACATGGTATGTACTCACTGATAAGTGGATATTAGTTCAAAAGAAGTTCGGAATACTGGCAATACAACTCAGAGACCATATGAATCCCAAGAAGAAAGAAGAATACACCAAAATGTGGATGTTACAGTCCTACTCAGAAGGGGGAAGAAAATAATCTTGGGAAGTAGAGAAAGAGAGGGATCTGGGAGGGAGAGAGGGGGTGAAGAGAAAAGGGGGGCTGGTTCAGATAAAGGAGGAAGTGGGGGAGAAGTGAGGAGGGTTAAGAATTTGAAAGGAGGAGAGTAGCAATGGGAGAGAGTAAACTGGGGGGTAGCCACTAGAAAGTCTCAGATGTCAGGGACCTAAGAGGTTCCCAGGACCCAACAGGGAGGACAAAGCTGAAGTCCAAGTGGTTCGAGGACCTCCACATAAAACCAGATACACTAAAACTAATTGAAGAGAAAATGAGAAAGTGCCTCGAACACATGAGCATAGGGGAAATTTTCCTGAACAGAACACCAATAGTTTATACTCTAAGATCAACAATTGGCAAATGGGACCTCATAAAATTGCCAAGCTTCTGTAAAGCAAAGGACACTTTCAATAGGACAAAACGGCAACCAACAGATTGGAAAAAGATTTTTAACAACCCTACATCCAATACAGGGCTTATATCCAAAATATATAAAGAACTCAAGAAGTTAGACTCCAGATAACCAAATAATTCTATTAAAAAATGGGGTACAGATCTAAGCAACTGAGGAATCTCTCATGGCTGAGAAGCACTTACAGAAATGTTCAACATCCTTAGTCTTCCAGCCCTGAGATTCTACCTCACACCAGTCAGAATGGCTAAGATCAAAGTCTCATGTGACAGCAGATGCTGGTGAGGATGTGTAGAAAGAGGAACACTCCTCCATTGTTGATGGGATTGCAAGCTGGTACAACCACTCTGGAAATCAATCTGGAGGTTCCTCAGAAAATTGGAAATAGTGCTACCTGAAGACCCAGCTATACCACTATTGAACATATACCCAAAAGATGCTCCAACATATAACAAGGACATGTGTTCCACCATGTTTATAGCCACCTCATTTATAATAAGGAAACTCCCCAGATGTCCCTCAACAGAAGAATGGATACAGAAAATGTGGTGCATTTACACAATGGAATACTACTCAGCAATTGAAAACAACGACTTCATGAAATTCGCAGAAAAGTGGATGGAACTAGAAAATATCATACTGAGTGAGGTAACACAAACACAAAAGAACACACATGGTATGTATTCACTGATAAGTGGATATTAGCCCCAAAACTCACAATGCTCATGATACAACCCACTGACCATATGGAACTAAAGAAGAAGAAAGACCAGCGCGTGGGTGCTTCAGTCCTGCGTTGAGAGGGGAACAGGATGATTGCAGAAAGTGGAAGGAGGGGGACCTTAGAGGGAGAGAGGAGGGGGAGAAATAAGGGGAGGCAGCATCAGGTACTGGAGGGTACAGAAGAAAGGTACAAAGGATCAGGAAAACAAATATATAGCAGGGGGATGAGGAACTGGGGGATAGCCACTGGAGGGTCGCAAACATTGGGGAAATAAGAGGATCCTAGGACCCACTGGTGGTGAATTTAGCAGAGAAGTGGAGATAGAACCTGTAGAGACCATCTCTAGTAGATAGGTACTGGCCCCTGGTTGTGGCATGGGGTCATACACCCATCTCAAAGTTTTTTTGTTTTTTGGTTTTCTTTTTTTGGTTTTTAGGGTTTTGTTTTTGTTTTTGCTTTTGTTCTGTTTTGTTTGTTTGTTTGTTTGTTTTTTATTTTTTGAGACAGGGTTTCTCTGTGTAGCCCTGGCTGTTCTGGAACTCACTCTGTACACCGGGCTGGCCTCTGCCTGCCTCTGCCTCCCAAGTGCTGGGATTAAAGGTGTGCACCACCACACCCGGCCATCTCAAAGTTTTTAATCCAGAAATATTCCTGTCCAAAGGAAGAACAGGGACAAAGAGACTGAAGGAAGTGTCATCCAAGGACTGACCCACCTGGGGATTCATCCTATCTGCAGGTACAAAACCTAACATGATTGCCATTGCCAAGAGGCAGTTGCTGACAGAAACCTGGTATGACTGCTCCTTGGGAGGTTCAGCCAGCAACTGACCAATACAGATGTGGGTGCTTGGAATCAACAATCAGACTGAGATCAGCAATCCTGAGCTGACTAGACCACCCAGGATTCCCAAGGACTAGATCACCAATCAAGGACGGTACAGGGAGGGATCCATGGCTCCAGATACGTAGGTAACAGAAAATGGCTTTTTTTATATCACTGGGATAGGAGGCCGTTGGTCCTGTGGAAGTTTGATGCCCCAGCATATGGGGATGCTGGAGGGGTGGGACGGGAGAGGATGGGTGGGTGGAAGAGCACCCTCATAGACGCAAAGGGGAGGGAGGAGAGGGGGGTTGTGGAAGGGTAACTGGGAAGTGTGATATCATTTGAGATGTAAATGAATGAAATAATAATAAGTAATAATAATAATAATGAAAATAATGAAATAATAATAATAATAAAGATAAAGAAAAAAGAAGTGAATGGGGATACACACAGGCACACACATAAACACACACACTAACACACACTGCACACACAACAAACACATGTGCTCATACATACATATATCTCATCTTGAAAATTCAAAGCATTGAGAAAACATATTCTATAAGGGAGAACAAAAGCACTGATTTTTAATTAAAATTCATTTCCCTCTATTTTTATATGTAAATAAAATAGTCTTCATTAAAGTGGGAGCTTTTCAACTAGAAACTTATTTAGGTTTAAAATATGAGGGTTTTTCTTTTTTCTTTCTTCTTCTTTTTTTTTTTTTTTTTTTTTTTTTTTTTTTTTTTTTTTTTTAGTAAGAGATAAATGATTTTTAAGCAAGAGCAATCACGTTAAGATGACAGCAGCAATAAATGCTATTGTGTAGTAGAGTGTACAAAGGACAGGGGAGTGTGAAGCATGAAGTTTCTGGTAGAAAAATGATGCTTTGGGTTAGAAAGATTGCTCAGCAGGTAAGAGCACTAACTGTTCTTCCAGAGGTTCAAGCAACCATATGGTGGCTCACAACCCTCTGTAAAGGGATCTGAAGCTCTCTTCTGGTGTCTGAAGACAGTGTACTCACATACATAAAGTAAATAAATAATTTAAAAAAGAAAGGGAGAAAGGAAGAAAGGAAAAGAGGGAGGGCGGGGGGGAGAGAGAGAGAGAGAGAGAGAGAGAGAGAGAGAGAGAGAGAGAGAGAGAGAGAGAGAGAGAGAGAGAGAGAGAGAGAGAGAGAGAGAGAGGAAGGAAGGAAACTGGAGCTTCAAGGCAGACTGAGACACAAGGAGCCATTTATACCCAAGGAAGTATAAGAAATCCTAAGAATTCCAAATGAAGAAAGAACAAAGGGACAATAGGAAGCAGGTGTTGAAAAGCAGACTCAGGTACTAAAGGGAAACAGCTTGACTTCAGTAAACTATCTTAAGACTATAGCTTTTCAATTGTGATTATAATTGACACTGTTAACACTCTCTGTTTTGTATTAAAATGCTCTTTATATTATTTTCCCTCCTCTTCCTTTCTCTTCTTCTCTTCCTCCCTCTGAAGTCAAACAGTTTCACAGAATATGGAAAACACTTAGAAATCTGCTGCATGCTCAAACCTTCATTCTTGAAGTAAATGCTTACATAAGTTCTCAAATACATTTTACTAAGAGTAAGTCAGTTTACTCTTGTTCAGAATACAACAGATGATCCAGGCATGCTATCAAAACACTGAACAAAGAGAAGTTAATTTCAGAAAATATAGTTTATTTCCTCATCATTAGCTAATATTAATTCTATAAAATTCTAAAATTATTCAGTAATAGACAAGATGAGTAAACACTTTCAAATTTTTAATGAAGCCTGTTACCCTGATACACCTGATACAAAAACCAAAGGAAGAACAACAACAAAAAAAAGGAAATTACAAGTTATTTCACTAATGGATATAGTTGCAAGGATTCTTAATAAAATACTTTACAGTTGATCCAAGTAGTCAGAGAGAGAGAGAGAGAGAGAGAGAGAGAGAGAGAGAGAGAGAGAGAGAGAGACTAACCACCATGATAAAGTGATAAAGTGGGTTTTTATCCCAGAGATGCAGTAACTCAACATTTATAAATCAGTAATATAACCTACCATAATAACAGAGTCAAGGACAAAAGCAACACGGTTATTTCATTAGATGAAGAATAGGATTTTGACAAAATTAATTATCTTACCATGATTAAAGACCTAAAGGACCCAGGGAAACAGAGACCATAACTCAATATAATAGATGTAGCATCTATTGTCCCCTTTTACGATTTCTATTCCATATAAAGTTTGAAGTTTTATCTAGGACACGAAGATAAGTGATGATGATAAAGAAGATACAACTAGGAGAGAAGGAAATCCCAAAGGGCTTATATGCAGATGATATAATTCAACAACAACAACAAAAAATATAGTAAAGACTAAGGGGAAACTTCTACAGGTAACAAACATATTCAGCAAAGCAGCTGAATGTAAAATTAACACACAACAATAAGTAGTCTAACTATAAAGCAATGATAAACACTGCAAGAAAGAAATGAAGAACTACACCATCAACAATACTATCTAAAACATCCTGGAATAAACTTAACTGAGAAGTGGAAGACTTTTATAAGAAAAACACAAAAGAAGTTTAAAAATTATGAAGAGATGAAAATCCCTTCCATTTTTATGGAATGAGAGGATTAATATATTGAAATGCCTATCCTACCTAAATCAGTTCTCAGATTTTATTAAATCATCTTACAGTTCACATAGAAACACAAAGGATCAAAGAGAGACAAGGGAATCCTAAAGAATGCAGGAATATCTGTAGATATTATTGACTCAAACTTTTAAGTTATTGAACAGAACGATATTAACACAAAAGCATGGCATTGATATATTAACAAACATATATTGTTCTGTGAAATAAAATGGGGACCCAAATATCATTTCATGATTCACTGAAGAATAACACCCTGGACTCAAGTAGTATGTAAATGTAGAGAGTGTTTATTCTGCATAAGTCCAACATGGTCTCCCCATTATGATAGAAACCAGGAAGTGAGCTCACAGGCCCAATTCAAAGCACATTAGGGAATTCTGAGGTATGTGACCTCTATGTTAATCTGTTGGATCCCTCTGTATGGACATTCCATTACAGGGTGTGGGGGGTAAAAACTTACTGGGGAGATTTGGGAACTGTTCCTAAGGAAGCAGCTGAGGAAGTCTGGGAATTACTGCTGACCCATTGTCCTTACTTCAGGCCAGATGGCTGGAACATTCCACTACCTGGTAATGAAGGCTGGAGCCTGGGTGTTTTCTATTAGTAATTGAGTTGCCTGGGCTTGTTTGAGCTTGCCCAGTTTTTAGGCCTAGTCTTCTTAACTGCCAATTTAAAACCTGGCATGGAGTCAACCTGTTTCATCTCTCTCGTGACCGGAAAAAAAAAAAACGTAATGAAAAAAGGCAACATCTTCAAGAATGGTGCTGTTCAAAATGGACCTCTAAATATAAAAGGATGATATTGAATTCTTATCTTTCACAGGATCAGTTTCCTTTAATCTGCTACATAAGAAATGATGGAATATACTTGAATTCATAGGCAAAGAACTTTCTGAACAGGACCCCATGAGAGCACAAGCTCTAATACTAACAATTAACATATAGAGCACATGTAACTAAAACCCTTCTGTATAGCAAAGAACAGCATAATTCATTGAGGAGCAGCCTTCAGAATAAGAGCAACTTTACCATCTACACATAAGATACAAGGTTCAGATCTAGAATAAAAAACAAACAAGTAAAATAACTGAGCAGTAAGAAAAGAAGGAAACCAATAATAATTGGGGCATGGAATTCAAGAGATTTCAAAAGAATAAATACAGATTTTGTGAGAACAGAGGAAACAGGGACATCTCAGAAAAACACCAGGAGGCCAGGAATTCCTGTGGAGCTCAATAAGATAAGCTCAGGGACTTTGGGAAGGTGGTGGAACTCTCCAGAAGGGAGAGGCTAATTAACATTCCTCAGTCCACAGGGTGAAAACCAACCTGCAGGTGGGGACACAGTCCTCAGGGTAGACCTTTATCCACCTTCAGACAAGGGAAGTCCTTGCCACCTCATTCCCTGAAGACCAATCAGTTTTAAAAGTCACATTGTTTTGCCAATCACATTGTGTCTAATGGCTGCTGCCCTGAAAATTGTATAAAAGCTCACCGAGCAAGCTGTGTGGGGTCCCCTCCTCTCTTTAGTGTCTGGGATGGCCCCGTGCACTGGAACAATAAAAATCCTCTTGCTTTTTGCATCGATCAGGCTCCACATGGTTCACCCAGGGGATCTACAATAAGCTAAGGCTCGACAGAATCTTACACTTTCAGAAACTTTTAAAAAATGTTTATTATTTCTAGCAACCATGGTATAAAATTAAATCTACTTTGCACCTTATTCAAATCAGAATAGCTGAGATTAAACATAATAATAATAAAGCAAACAAAAATGCTGGATGTAAGAAGAGAAGGATTTTTATTGATTGATTGATTATAAAGATTTATTTATTTATTTTGTGTGTGTGAGTACACTGTAGCTGTACAGATGGTTGTGAGCCTTCATGTGGTTGTTGAGAATTGTATTTTAGGACCTCTGCTAGCTCAGGTCAACCCCGCTCACTTTGGTTGGCCCGCTTGCTCTGGCCCCGCTTACTCTGGTCAGCCCCGCTCTCTCCAGTCAACTCTGCTGGCTCCGGTCAACTCTACTCCCTTAGTCCCTGCTTGCTCTGGCCCAAAGATTTATTTATTATTATAAATAAGTACGCTGTAGCTGTCTTCAGACACAGCAGAAGAGGGCATCAATTCTCGTTATGGGTGGTTGTAAGCCACCATGTGGTTGTTGGAATTTGAACTCAGGACCTTTGGAAGAGCAGTCAGTGCTCTTAGCTGCTGAGCCATCTCACCAGCCCAAAGAGAACATTTAAATACTGCTATTAGGTGTGCAAACTGGTGCAGCCACTATAACAAACACTATGTAGGTATGTAGGTTCTTCAAAAAGATAAAAATAAATATACCACATAATGTAGATATAGCACTTCTACGTTCCTGGGCATATATCTGAAGACCCTATTTACCCATTCCAGAGATATTTGCCCATTCATATTTACTACTATGTTATTCACAACACCCAGACAATAAAAACAACCTAGATATTCTTAAACTGAAGGACTGATAATAAAAGTGTGGTACAGATACACAATAAAATGTTAAGTTGCTATGAAACAGGTAATTCTGAAATTCTCAGGGTGGTAGATATGCATGTAAATTCAGAGGTAACCAAGATCCAGAAAGGAAGGCAATCCAAATTTTTATTCTTACAAGTGGGTGTTAGCTAATAATACATAGGTATTTGTGTTTTCTCTGGAATACACGTACATGTTTGGAAATTGATAAAGAGCAGTAGAGAATTATGGGAATCTTTCAAGGAAGAAGAGATAAAGGCAGAAAGGGGAATTTTGGCTAAGGAAGTGTTTATAGAGGTGTATAATGGGAGGGGTGGCCAAAAGAAAGACTACTGGACAGAATAAATAACCCCAAAAGTCTTGCAAAAGAGCTACATGAAAACATTACTGTAGAAGCTTACGTATACATGCATAGGTAAAATATTTAAACTCTATAATGGGATTAGAGTGGTACTGCAACTACACACCTAATATTAGCAGGTAAATACCTAGTATCAGTAATGTGCAACCTTATTTTGAGGTCCTAGAACTTCAAACATTATAGGAACATGGCATTGGTTTTAGAGATTTTTCATAATTTTTGATACAACTCTCTTTGTAGATGTACTGTTGGCTACTTTATTGGGCCCTTTATTTACCAACCTTTTCCACCCAATCTTTCCAAAACTCCCAACACTAGGTAAGTACAAAGGGTGGTTAGAGGTGAAAGAGAACATAGACCTCTTAGAATACTTCTTGCTAATTAGGGGTGTCAGGATCTTTAAGGGTGGTTGGCCTTCACTCTCAGAAAATTCAGTTTCTTCTTCTCATCTCTTTGTACCTGACTACTTGACAAACTGAAAACAACTGCAACAAACTGCAAACAGCCCAGAGCAGCAGCAGTCATACCTCCTGGGGACCTAGCATTTATATATCCTTTGAAAAGTTTCCAGAATTTGATGTGTATGAGTGTTTTGCCTGTATGTGTGTCTATGTACCCTATTCATGCCTGTTGGCCAGGGGGACCAGGAGATGGTGTCAGAACCCCTAGAACTTGAGTTACGAATAGTAATGAGCTACCTTATTTTCAGAGAATGAAACCTGGGAGTTCTGGAAGAAATTTCAATGCTCTGAGCTTTTGAGGTATTTTCCACTTTCAAGTTTTCTATTCCAGATAAATGTTTCTTGTCCAAGGAATTCTAGGTCACTTGAAGGGTCAGCCTTGTGCTGAGGGGGTTCCTGCAGGGACAGGGAAGTAAACCATACAAAGAGATGAGAATGAAAGCTCTGAGCAGATTGACATGAAGGATCAGACCGGGGGACTCTAATACCAGGCAGTTCATTACCAACATATTTAAAACACAGCACAATTTTGGAAAAGATTTCCACATGACAATCAGTCCAGTTCTAGGTGTACAATGTTTAAGGTGTGACTACACAGAAACTCTTTTACAAAGTTCATATGGCCATGAGGGTGGGTTCTATAGCTAAAAGACATAGAATTTAATGTGGTCCCTGACCAATAGCAAAGAAGTCAGCTGGCCATAAAATGCATGTAAGTACATGTGACATCTCCCCAAACGATCGGTAACAGTCTATGGAAGAAGGAGTCTGGGATAATCATCCTGGGGAATTTGGATTATGTCTGCCTCTATAGCAAAAGGTCGGTGAAGTCTGCCTCCACAGACAGCAGAGATTACATGGTTATTAACAAGCTCCACCCTAAGCCCTTTGGATAGAATGCAGGTATTTCATCTCCTTCACTGAGAAGAGGGCCCTTCTCTGGTTTCCCTAGTGATCTGTGGATACAAGGACCTTTGTGCCCTCAACATTTTCTTGCTCATTAAAGAATAGAACTCTCTTACAAGTAGGAGAATTAGCATCAGGCAAACATGAGATCCCTATTTGGCTATCCAATGTAATGTGGTCAGCCATGAAACTATTTGGACAAAACCAACAAAAATGGACTCAGTAAATTTTATTCATATAATTGGACAAACTTATTCACAAGTAGTTAAGAAAGAAATTGGCTGGGAAGAATTTGGGAAGGGCTGGAGACAGGACAAAGTCAGGGGGAGGGGGGAGAGATGCAATAAATTTTAATTAAAATGTATAAAACAAATTTTAAATTAAAAGAGGCTAGAGAAATAGCCTCTTAAGAGCAATGGGTGTTGTTGCAGAGAACACAGGTTTCTTACCCATAAGCCACATAGAAACTAACCATTTCCTGTCATTCTAGTTCCAGGCATTTCCTGCCTTCTTCTGGCCTCTGTTGGTACTGCACACAGATGCATGCAGGCAAGGACAGATGCATGTGCACCACCTCCCCACATACACACACACATACACACACAAAAATAAAATTAAAAAAAAATTATATACAATGATGTCACAACTCTGAGTCAGATGGCTATCATGATGTCAGGCTAGTTTGAATGAACTCCTCTGGTCCTGCATGGAAACAGCTGTGGCCTTCCTCCGAGCCAGCCTGCTTAGAGGTAAAAGGAGCTTTATTCTGAGGTTAAAACAGCTCAGCAATGCTGCTCCTCTAAGAGCAGCTCCTATAGTGCTGATGGGTGATCAGCAATGCTGCTCCCCTAAGAGCAGCTCCTATAG
>NW_022196914.1:36009054-36020264 GCF_008632895.1 Mastomys coucha | reverse complement strand
CTATAGTGCTGATGGGTGATCAGCAATGCTGCTCCCCTAAGAGCAGCTCCTATAGTGCTGATGGGTGAATTTTCCTTGACGTTTAATGATCCCTTTTCTCTGTCATTTGTATATGTGAGAACTATGGCATTGATACGTCTATCTGTTAGATCATACATCATGATTAATAGATAGCATTGGCTCCTGAGTTAACAGTGCTATTTGCTTGGTTATCTAACAGTGTTATTTGCTAAGGTCATCTAAGACCTTACAGTATAAGGTAAACTTTCCAGAGGCAAGTCTGCCCATCATTTTTCATAATTTGCCTATACTAACAAAGAATGCCCTTAAATATCTCTGCTTTTACATTGTGACCATGTTCAGAAGAGGATTTAGCTTAGCATGCTTAGGAGTAGGCAAGCCTATGTGAGTGTATCCGGAACACATAAGTAAATTCTCAATGCTTCCTTTATTGAAGAAATTATTGCATTGGAAAGGACTCCCATGCTTTACTTGCCTGCCACAGGGGTTAAAAAAATCTTTCGCAGCTCTTCTGTCTTGGCTTTTTGATGGCTACTCTTGGTAGTTAAATTGACTACATCTGAAATTAACTGAAATCCAGAGAGTTGGGTACTGTGGGAGATTTTTCTCAATTATAGCTTTTGTTGGTTTGTTTATTGTTTTTTTAAAGATTTATTTATTATTATAAATAAGTACACTGTAGCTGTCTTAACACGTACCAGAAGAGGGTGTCAGATGGGAAGCCATCGTAAGCACATCGCCATTACAAGATGGCGATGACATCTGGCTTGCCGTTGGCATAAAAACGCCTTGTGCGCGTGTGCCTGTAAATCCCAACGATCTGCGGCGGAGTGCCTTTGGTCACGTCAAATGGCCTGATCGTCTCACAGCCTATTATGAGTCGCCACGTCTGAGGCGGGCATAGAGCTCTATATAAGGGAAGGGTTTTGAGATAGTCGGGGTCCTCCTCAACTGAAGCTTGTGATCTCGCTCTCAAGATACATTAAAGCTTGTACTGCAGAAGGATCCTGTGTGTGCCGCGTTGTTCCTGCTGGCGGGAGATAGTGCGGGACATCTACAGTTGGTTGTGAGCCACCATGTGGTTGCTGGGTTTGAACTCAGGACCTTTGGAAAAGCAGTCGGGTGCTCTTAACTCACTGAGCCATCTCACTAGCCCCAATTATAGCTTTTGAAATAGAAAAAAAAAAAAAACATTCTTTAATTTTCTCTTTTGAATTGATAAGATCTAGGCTACAGCTTCCCATATTACCCTACATATAGAAAGGACATTGATGATGGTCACTCTTTCTCATTGTCTGTTTGTCCTACCTGTGGCTTACAAGTTCATTTTTTATTGGCATTAGAACCTCCTTCATAATTCTGGTATATATTGAAGACCAGCTGAGACATACAACAACGTGGACTGAACAACATTAGATAAAAAATGTTGGACTAGTTGGACCACAGCTTGTGAGATATTCTAATAAATCCACTTTCTACATTCATCCTATCAGGTCTATTTATCTAGAGAACCTTTATTAATACAGCTCTGTGTATAAATATGTGTTTACCTTCCCACTGAGGAAGATGTGCTGGCTAACACTAGTGCTCCACAAGGTTTGTCATCTGGATACTGTTTGTCTCCCAGGGTTCTCATATCTACCAGGTAACAACTAGCTGCAGTTTACCTAAGCCATGAAGACTCAACCCAAGCCAAATTAGAGTATTTGCAGGTTTATTAGAGGCAGCTCTCTGGTGCGTTCACTGCTCCCAAGGAACCAGAGGGTTCACTAGTCCTTAGGAGGTCAGAGAAGTATGTATGGGGAGGGAGAATAAGGAGGGACAGTGGGGAGAAAGAGAGAAAGAGCTTGCAAGGCAAACAGGGAGAGAAAAATGCAGGGGGTGGGGAAGAAGGGAGAGAGAATGTGAAGAGGGAAGACGAGGGAGGTAGGGGAGAGGGAGGGGGAGGGGGATAAGAGAGAGGGAGAGAGGGAGAGAGGGAAAAAGAGACACAGAGACAGAGAAACAGAAAGACAAAGAGCACAAAATGTCTGGATCTTATAGGAAGAGCATCTGGGGGAGGGAAAGCCCAGCCCCCAGAAAGTTCAGGGTACATGGTAGTTAGTATTCTAGCCATGCCCTGTACCAGCTGGGAACTGAGGAGTGCTGGGAGAACCTGGAGACCCAGCCATCCCAACAGCAACAAAACATAAATCTTGTTTCCTAAAATCTCTCTTTAATTGTTAATATCCTGGGCATCCTTCTGCTTGTGGGACAGATTGATAATTCCACTGCAAGTTGAGTAATGGACTATGCAAGCTATCTAACTTGATTCCAAGAGGAAAGGGGGAAAGAGCCGCCTACTAGTGCTAAAATAAACATAGAATATCTGTTCTTATCCAGAGGCACCTCCCTGGTCCTTCTACCAAGGTCAATTTAACTTTCAGCCCTTTGTCTTGAGCTTCAGGTGTACCTCCTCTTATCATTCCATGCCGCAGCAGGCTGGGAAATTCCCAACAAACCTTCCTAAAAGACCAACAACCCTCCACCTTCCCTCTCAGCGTCCTGTCATTTGTGTACCCTGCAAAAAGTTCCCAGAATTCCACATGTCACACTAACACAAAAATCTGTAGTGGCAAAACCATGCTCCTGCTAGAAGCAGGAAAAAAAGATTTGCATGTGGATCATGGCTTCTGCCTTCAGAGAAAAACAGGAGGAAGAGTTTATTGTAAACACTGCAGGGTGAAACAGGGTAGGCAGCACCCAGATCACTGACTAAAGTTTAAGGGAGTCAGCTGCCGGGCTCACCATTGTGAAGGACCTGATTCAGGCAGGGTGGGTGGGGATTTTGTAATTTCACAGCACGTATTAACTCATGCACATTAGTGAAAACAGACCAGATTGGTGCGTGTACAATTTGGGGAGGTTGTGTTGAATGAATTTTGTGTTCGATATTCAATGAATATTGAATTCCAATTAGGAGACTGTCCTGTGGAGATATGTATAATCTTTATTGACATAATTAAGTCAGCTCAGAGGGTTGAGGCACAAACCTTTGGCTTCTAGCTGTGTGTGTGTGTGTGTGTGTCAGGTTACAGGTCTCAGCAGGTAACATAGAACAAGGGGGTCAAGGTCAAACAGTATCTTGTTAATGCTATGGATCTAGGTGTCAGGTTCTCCCAGCATCCCTCCGTCCCTACCTGTCACAGGGTAAGGCTGGCATACCTACCTTCTAGCTTAAGGATTTGTGTGCCTTTCTCCTAGTTGCCCTTCCTTATGTAATCCATCCATTTTGGTTACCTGGTCTTTTTCTTCTGTCATTTGCCCTCCTGGCCTCTTGGTCTGGCTCTCCCTCTCCCTTGCACCCTCTCCTGACATAGCTCAGGGCCATGTCCACTCTGGACTATCCAGGTGGCCCTGCCCTGGCTATGCTTTCCCTTTTGTCTATAATAAATTTTCTACTCCTCCATACCTACGAGCAGCCATGTCCTTTTCTTTTCTTTTTATTTTCATTCACCTCCCATTCACTGTTCCCTGATTTCAAATTCGTAGCCACTTTTTGCCGCAGTTGTTGTTACTGTTTTTTGACTGCAGAAGTTCCCAGCTGTGAAGTAAAGGGATGGCTGCACTGGATATTGAGTGTGTGGTAGAGTAAACACATAAAGGACCTGGAAAGATGAACAGATGCCCTCGGAGAGTGGAAGATTCTATTAAAATACAAATTTACCAGAGTAGGGCTCTGTCTACCCCTAGGGTGGAAGGGCTGAGCTGGGAAGGCCTGTCCTGTCTGAGTGTTTTAATCTCTTATCCTTCAGTCATGGAGGGGCTACTGTCCTGAGGCCCATCTGGGTGTTCAAAGCTAATGAGGGACTCTGAGCAGGCTAGCAATCGGGAGGAGTGCCAGTGTCAGGTAGCTTACAGATTCTGTCCATATTCTTCTCTGATGGAGTTCACCAGAGAGCTGGGAGGGAGACCACAAGCCATGCCATTGTGATTGTGATGACTACTGGGAAGAGCAGGTTGGCTAAGCTATCAGAGTCCAATTTGATTGGACTGATGTGAACTATGAACCAGACTGTGGTTCTGTTGGTACATGTGGTGACCTGGTTAGAGGGCCTTGGCCTGTGAGCCTGCCTGAGTGTGCGTTCCCTGGGGAGGAGGAGGCTCTGCAGCTGTGGCCATAGAAAGCTGTGTTGCTTGTAATATCACTGCCCAGTGTGCACACACAAGCATTGCTTTTGGTGTGCAGTGGGAAGACAGATTTCAAAACTGAAGGTCTGGTTTCTAGAAGTTGTGAAGAGGGCATTGCACATTCAATTTTGTGTAATAAATTTTACCATTTACTTTATCTTTCCACTACCAGCAGCCACATGAATGGAGTGATTCAGGGAAATAAAATTCCAGGGTACAAAAATTTCTGAGATGCAGAGGTTTCTCAAGTGTGCATGGTGGTGTGCAGGTGGGTAGGGCAGTTTCTACATCACGTGCTATAATCCACATTGCGGGAAGCAGACATTAAATTACTCTTCAGCCTTGGTTTGTGTGCGGGCTCAGTGTGGCTGGGTTTGTGAGGGATCATAAGGAGGCATAGGGAGCTGCTGCTGAGCATAGCTCACCTTTCAGATCACCTCCATACAGAAAGAGCTCTAGAGCGTAGGTGAGCTCTCTACTTGGAGGTGAGGTCAGTAGTGGCTGGAGGGTCAGAAATACAACAGTTCACAGGTCACTTTTAGTTATTTTTGTGGGAGTTGTGAAGTCTGATTATTCAATGTGTATACACATGCAATTATATGTCACATTGCTCAAGTTCACATTTCTCCCGGCTGAGCTTCCTTCGGTCTTTTGATTACAATTTTACTATAATTTGGAGCTTATGTTCTTGGCTTTTTCTCTGCATCCCATTATTTTTTCACAAATGTAAACCTTTTGATTGTTGTAGCTCCATGATAAGTATGGATGGAACTAACATTGTGCCAAAGTGTGTACTATTTCTTCATAATCCTATTGACAAATCTAAGGGTTTTTTTTTTTTTTCACATAGCAAATAGCTTAGGAATCAGCTTTCTTGTTATATATTGTTAGGAGTGTTTTGAATTTATGCTGCAAATTGAACATACCCAACATCCTTTTTTCTGTTTTTGTAAAACGTCGTTTTCATTGTGTTGTTTACAGTTGTATAAATGGGTAAAAGATATTCTACATAATTATTCATTTAGCAAAATATAGTAAGTATGTGAAACTGAAACTGATGTGAAATACAAAGCCATAGAAAGAGGACTTTAGTATAGACTTTAGTGACACAGAACACATTGTTAGGGTCACATAAACAACTTAATTAAGAAAACAAAAAGAGTTAAAATAAAACATGGTCTAGAATTGAACAATGAATCTGGATGTGACACAGGATTGTGTATTAGGAATAAACTCTGATAGCAGTAGATTGGGATTTTCCACAAATATCAATTAAAATGACTTAAAACAGCCAGACTGTGGTGGCCCATGCATTTAATCCCAGCACTTGGGAGGCAGAAGCAGGTGGATTTCTGAGACCAGCCTGGTCTACAGAATGAGTTTCAGGACAGCCAGGGCTATACAGAGAAACCCTGTCTTGAAAAAAAATAATTACTTAAAACCACCAGAATTGTCATCTTCATTGCAGTTGTATCATGGTGGCCTAAATATAAGAATAATCTCAATGCTGATTTGTTGAAGACAGGCTGGATGCCTCAAGGGGACATTGTGCTAAAGGAATGAAGACAGTAGCAATGGTTAAAGAATTGTGTACTTGTAAAGACTCTCACAGTCAGTGCTGTATTGGTCATAAAACAGCATATAATTACAGCTTAAGCAGTGTCAACCCACGTCTTTCTCCCATCTCATTTTAATCTTTAGTCCATTCTTATCGTCAGATGATATGAGAGCTGCAGCCATCTTGGCTACACTGCAGGTAGCAATATAAAGTGAAGGGCAGAAAGCACAGAATGTAGCTGAAGCAAACACCTTCAAAGGATTCTTCTAATGTTTATTTAGAATGTTATGTGGAGAAGAGAAATGAAATATCAAGCTTTCTGTAGCAAGAGTTGTTATAGATGAGAAGCAAATGTGTGTGTATTATAGTATAGTGTAAAAATGCAGAAACTGGTTTTATTTGGATGGTATGAGATCTTCCTGCCAATGGGTCACACTGCATGAAAAGTAAAAATGAGGTTAAGAAACAGATCGACCGCCAAGTGGTGGTAGCACACACCTTTAATCCCAGCACTTGGGAGGCAGAGGTAATCGGATTTCTGAGTTCGAGACCAGCCTGGTCTACAAAGTGAGTTCCAGGACAGCCAGGGCTACACAGAGAAACCCTGTCTCGAAAAACCAAAACAAACAAACAAACAAAAACCCAGACTGATTGTTTTGTTTTAATTTAAATATTGGCAATAAATTACAGTTGAAAAACATGTAATAGTCTTAAATAAGTGACTCATATCTTTATTTTTTCTGCATTAAGTAACTTACCTTAGATGGTAACATTTTCTTTTTTGCTTTGGAGAATGAGTTTAAACACTTAACATTTTTATACATCAGTTTATTTATGCTTGATGTATAATATAATTAATATAGAAATTTTGTATAACATCACATATTTATTTCTATTATTTGAGTAGTTATTCAAACATTAATTTTTCTTCAACACAAGCAAGAGTATTCCTTGGGAATGAAATGAGAAGAAAGTTTTGTAATTCCACATTGCAAACTAGTGAAAGCTAACACAAGAAAATGATCTGCTTTTGTGTCCTGCATGATATGTATTTCTCATTGTTGAAAGCAAAACTTATGATTTCACAGATATCAAATGGGCCCAAGATGAACTTGACATGAACTCCTGTGTTGCAGGGTATTTGGTCACACTGGAAACTCTGAGACTGAGAAAATTTCCTGGGAAAAAAAGAAAGCTGTTTCTAATTAGGATGTGGCTCAGCCCTAAGTACACACCTTTAATCCCAAACAATAAAGGTAAAGTTAGTTTTAGAAGGAAGCATCATGTTTGAAAGCAATGTCTAACTGAGTGGCTAACAAAATGATGAATCAGGGAAAGATCTGACAGAATAGGACATGCCCAAGTCTCAAGAGGAGGGAGAGGAAAGAGAGGCAGCATAAGAGGAAGCAGCTCAGAGGGTGAGAGGAGGAGGCAGTTTTATTGAGAGTTTTACATATTAAAAAGAGAACAAGCTAGAGAGAGGTGAAGATAGAATGAGCCAGAGAATGAGAATGTGGGAGAAGATGAGAAGAGATTGCTAGAGTTAGTTTCAGGCCAATCAGAACAATTCAGTCAGAAGTGAAAGAAGCCAGTGTGAATCAGTTAGCCTGAAGAGGAGTTTGAGCCAGAACAGCTGAGTTGACCAGCCATCCAGAGTTCAGAGAGAAAAAGGAAATGTGAATTTATTCAGCAGTTAAGTCTCAGATGCCATAAACATTCTAGACCTAGATAAGATTGTACAGAGGCTAAAAGCATCCTGGACTAGGCCTAGGTTAGCAGATGGAGGCAGTAAGACTCCAAGATGATACTTATAACTCCTGTGTGATGGAGTTATACAAAAACAGAATGAGAACTAAATTTGTCACAATCATACTGCCCCTGTCTTCACTATTTTTCTTTCCTTTGTACATTATTGCCTGCTTTCTTCTTTGCATTTTGATTTAAGCAATATTGAGTTAATGTTTCAATTGAAGACAGATTCTTCTCTCATACAATATATCTTGACCATTGGTTCCCTCCCTCCACTACTCTCAGCTACTCCCCACCCTCCTATCCTCCTCTCCCCTAGATCACTCCCCCATATCCTCTTAGAAATCAGCAGGGAGGACAGCAAATAGGACAAAATAAGATTAAAAACAAAGTCAAGGTGAAAGCCTTCATACTGAGGCTGGACAATGTAACCTGATAGGAGGAAAAGAGTCTCAGGATCAAGGAAAAGAATGAGAGCTGCACCTGGTCCCACTGTTAGGAGTCCATCAAAAACACCAAGCTGACAGCGGTAACATCAGCAGAGGACCTGGCACAGACCCATGATGGCTCCATGCTTGCCATTTAAGTCTCTGCTAGGTTCCTGGAAATCCAGGCACTGTTAGGCATGGATTCTCTCTCATGTCTTTGGTATCAGGTGAAACCAAACATTAGTTGTCCACTCAAACAAGTTTGTTCCCATCATGCCCCAGCACATCTTGCAGGAAGGACCAGTTGTAGGCAGGAGGGTTTTATAGGTGGGGGTTGGTGTCCATCTCTCTTTTTCTGTAGCCTGTAGAGTACCGTCTCTCCTAAAAGAGACTAGAACATAGGGGTGAAGCTTGACCTCTGCACTCAGTGGAGCTGTGTAGAATTTGTCCTCAGGGATGGGGCCCTGCTGCCAGTTTTCAGAGAATGAAGTGTTTTGTCCTAGCATTAACACGAATTGTTTAAGGATCTCCAAGGGACCTTCTTGGGCAACAGCTCAATTGAATGTAACCTATTCTCAAAATTAAAGCCCTGCCTGGCTACGAATGATGATCAGTTCAGATTCCATATATCTCCATTTCTAGGAGTCCTCATTAGGGTCCCCTCATAGATTCCATGAAGTTGTCATTACACTAGTTTTGTACACTAACACCCAAATGCCCCCTAACGCCAGGTGTTTGTGCACTGTACTCTCTCCCTTCTCCCCACCCCCTGCTCCCAACTAATCCCTCCGACTCCTGTTCCCATCAAAACCCAATCTACTCACAGAAATTATACTATTTCTCTTTAGAAGGAGAGCCATGCTTCCCCCCTCCCCATACCCCTGCTCTTTACCTAACCTCCTTGCATTTGGGAGTGTATGTAGCTTGATTATTATTGGCCTAATAGATAATATCCATTTATAAATGAATGCATACCATATCTGTCATTCTGGGTCTTGGTTATGCCACTTAGGGTGATTTTATTTTCTAGTTGTGTTCACTTGTCTCTAAATTCATGATGTCATCTTTTTAAACAGCTAAATGTTGGACTGTGAAAGGCAGTCTGTGTTCTGGTTGAGTGAGGCTTACTCCGGAGACCCAGTAGAAAATTCTACAAGGGAAAGAACTGTAAGCTACACCCCCAGACATTAGGCTGCTGACACCGCAAGCCCTCAACTCTATAATCCTGCGGCTATCAGTCACATAGAGCAATGCCCCTGGCTGGACTCCATCCCCACAGTCAGCTGACTACAGCCAGGTATGCCCTTCCCCACAGTTACCTGGCAACAGCAACTATAAAAGGGGCTGTTTGGCCCCTCCTCTCTTTCTCTTAAGCTCTTGCCCTTACTTTCATCTCTCCCTGCCCGATTCTCCTCCCTTCTTCCCTCTCTCCATGTGGCCATGGCTGGCTTCTACTTTTCTACCTTCTGTCTATATATATCTATTTTGTACAATAAAGCTCTAAAACAATGGACTGTCTATACTCATCAGGACCCACTGTGCTGGAGCCATGGCATAGGTCTTCCCCTAAAGAGCCACATTTAACCTCCCCGACACTGCTGCCAGCCAAACCAAGCAGCCCACTGTGGTAACCACCTGAGCTAGCCAGACTTTCTCCTCCCCATGGTAAACTGCCAGAGCTACACTTCTCCCTTTGGCCCTGGGCCGAAGTCTGCTTGAGGGTCTATTGATAATCAGGGTCTGTGGGCCTGAGAATTTGAGCAGAGATTGTGCATTTCCCACCCCCCAGAGTGGGGTTCTGCAACCTGTGAGTCCTAACGCCCGACCCTGGTTGTTCTGTGGGGTCCCGCGACAGTCTCCCTGAGCTCTGGTGGGACGCAGAGATCTCTCCCACCCCTTTATCTCCCCACACCTGGCATCCCACAGCTGAGTGATACTCCATTGTGTAAATGTGCTACATTTTGTTTATCCATTCTTCAATTGAGGGATATCTAGATTGTTTCCAGTTTCTGGCTAGTATGAATAAATATGCTATGAATATAACTGAACAAGTGTCCTTTCGGTAGGATGGAGCACCTTTTGGATAGATGCTAAACAGTGGTGTACCTGGGTCTTGAGTTAGATGGATTCTCGGTTTTCTAAGGAATCATGATTCTAAGGAAATATAAAATATAAAAAATACTGATTTTCGGCCGGGCGGTGGTGGCACACGCCTTTGATCCTAGCACTTGGGAGGCAGAGAAAGGCGGATTTCTGAGTTCAAGGCCAGCCTGGTCTACAGAGTGAGTTCCAGGACAGCCCGGGCTACAGAGAAACCCTGTCTCGAAAAACCAAAAAAAAAAAAAAAAAAAATACTGATTTCCACAGTGGCGTGTGTTAGTTTGCACTCCCACATACACTGTATGATGTTTCCCCTCCATACCATTGCCAGCATGAGCTGTCACTTGTAGTATTGATCTTAGCCATTCTGACATGTGTAAGATGGATTCTTGTGGGGCAGTGAACTGTGCAGGCAACCTGGTCTCAGTGGAGCCAAAGGTCTGGAATCCCAGAGACCCAGTAAGTAATTTCTGCCTGCATGGGACGGAAGGTGTTCGACCACACCTCCTGAGCGCCTGGCTCCTGTTGCAGTTACAGCCCCCCAAAATCCCCCCACTCAGGAGAGGTGTGCGATATTGGTTACATGTAGGCAGCACTAAGCCTTTCCACATGCAAATAAGGTTTCCCCAAGCTCTCAGTCCAAGCCAATTAGAAGTCCTGCTGTCGAATCCTGAATCACCCCCAAAACTGTATATAAATCCTATCCAGGGAAGTAAAGGTGTGTGAGAACTATTCTGTTGTCCAAGCCTTTTGTTCTAAGAGCTGTAACACTTGGGAAGAGGTCTGTTCTCGTGAAGCTGCACTGCACTCCTCACTGGCTAGTCAGCCTCTGATAGGCCCAGCCCAACCCGACTCAGTGCAGGGTGGCTCAGAGTAACCTAGTAACCTCGAAAGCACAACAGAGATGGAGGTGAAGCCAACTACAGCAGCAGAAGCAGGAAGTGATTTCTCCTCCCAGCCCATGCTTACTTCCCTTCACTAGAACTCTCACACCAGGCCAGGCCAGGCCAGAGATCTCCGTGAAAGCCTCTGGTACACAGGCCCATGGATTCTCAAAGTAGTTTATTTGCATTTCCCTAATGACTAAGCTGGTGAAGGTTTCTTTAAGTCTTTCTCAGCCATTTGAGATTCCTCTGTTGAGAATTCTCTGTTTAGATCAATACCCCACTTTTTAGGTTTTTTTT
>NW_022196914.1:36000116-36009044 GCF_008632895.1 Mastomys coucha | reverse complement strand
TTCCTTGAGGTCTTTATACATTTTGCATATTAGGCCTCTATACAATGTGCATTTGGTTTAAAGAAAAAAAAAAGAATAAAAGAAAGGAATCTCTCCCATTCCTTAGGCTGGACCTTTGTCCAATTGACTGGCCTTTGCTACTTCCAGTTCATTTCCTATTATTGACAAAGAGGAGAAATAGAGGGCACAAGATGAGTGCTGGCCTGTAATATCTTTGATTTTCTTAAAATTATAATCTTGTAGTTGTTGTTTTAAAAGCCTTATAGGTCTTTCTGCCTCCTTTTATAGGTGGTGCCATCTATGTTGTGTGATTTTATTCACTATAATCTAATTGTATTATTGTTTCTCTGGAAAAAGATAGGTAATAGGATTTCAGTGGAAAATAGACTACATCAAAAATTTAGCTAAAGGACGTTTGTTTAGTATTTTGAGTGGAAATATTTCTTATTCTGCCCATGCCCTGAGAAATTAAGGCAGGCAGAATTAAAAAATAATGGGCTGAACTCTTCAATGGAATATTGAATCTGTTGGGTGAGTATTGCCAGTGAGTCATTCAGGACTACAAAAAAAGAGAAAGAGAGAAAGAGAGCGAGGAGAAGGAGGGAGGGAAGTAGAGAGAGCAAAGAAGGAAAGAAAGAAAGAAGGAATGAACAAATGAATGAATGAAATAGGGCAGAAATATATGCAAAGTCTGTTGTTTATAGAGAAAAACAGCACTGGGTAGTTTCAGATGGCAGCCAAATGCTGAGACACAATCTCTGGATTTTCAGAGATTATCACCATTAAAGAGAAGAAGGTCCTTGCTCAGGACTGGAAGCCTAAGGTGAATTAAGGGGAACACTCCCTCCTGCTAAGCCTTCAGTTAATGGAAGGGGAAGTAGGCAAAATGATTCCTAGTCCTAGGAAGGGACTTCATACAAAACCTGCTACAACTGTGATCCAGGCGTGGCAGGGTCCTTTCCACATCTAAACTTGGCAGGATCACCCAAGTTCTGGAAACAAGAAAGATGCAAAATATAAGATCACAGACTCTTCCCCTGTGGTTTCAGTTCAGCACTGTTCAAACTTTCTGTTTGGCAAAGTCAGAGCCCCAGTGAGGGAGGAAACTGTGAGAGTGCATTGCATGATTTTGTGAGGTTGAAGCCTGAGTTGCATTTTGAGACCACAAGATGTTGAGATACCTAATCTATGAGACACCTGCCATGGAGTCCTGCATATATGGAGTGGGAGAAAGTAAACCAAGAGATGTAGGAGAAGTTGCAGGGATAGTGCCTTTTGATAACTGAAGGCCCCTGTGTCTGAGAGAGCTGCATGATTTGTTGTTTGCCCTCTGGGTTTCTTGCTTGGGTCCAATTGTCCCTCACTATGTACACATTCTTCTTTGTTGGAATGAGGAGAGGCATTCTGTGCCATTGTATGTTGGCAAGATATAATTTGCTTTCTGATTTTACAAGATGTAGCAAGGGAGAGGATTGTCTTGAGTGTCAGAAAAAACTTCAGACATTTGAAAAGCATACGAGTTCTTGCAGATTATTGAAGTAGACTACATGTATTTTTAGTCTTGGATGACCATGAGCCTATATTGACCAGGGTCAGGATGTAGAGGATTGAGTTAAAAAGCTCACAGATAGGATGGTGTCTTAGTTAGGGTTTCTATCCCTGCACAAACATCATGACCAAGAAGCAAGTTGGGGAGGAAAGGGTTTATTTTGCTTACTTCTACATTGCTGTTGATCACCAGAGGAAGTCAGGACTGGAACTCAAGCAGGTCAGGAAGCAGGAGATGATGCAGTACAGATGGTATCTTTGAACACTTATCTCTCCTTTGTGGCTTTCTTTGGGGGAGTATATAGAAGCTCTTGTAGGAGAAACTTTCTAAATTCCTTATTGGGCATGGGATTTGAGTGTCTATAGACTCAACCCATTTCCTGTTTTTTTCTGTCTACTGTGTTTTGCTTGAAACTGATCAGCTTGCCTTCTTCATTATAGACTCTATCCCTAAATCATATAAGATGAGTAGAAGCAATTGCTATTCAGTGCCAAGCTATTTTGTGAGCCTGGGTTGTTTTTTTTTTTTTTTTTTTTTTTTCATTTTGATTTTGGTTTTGGTTTTGAAGACAATGTAGCCATGACTATAATGAAAGTAGGTATATAGAACATACAAGCCTCAACCTTAAAGTTCCACCTGACTCTGACTCAAGAGTGCTGGGATTAAATGTGGGTCAACATGCCTGGCTGTTTGTTTCTTTGCTTGCTTGCTTGCTTGCTTGTTTTTATATTATTGGCTGATGGGCCTGAAATGTAGATTTTGATACATGTCAAGCATATGCTGTTGTATTAATCTTCATCCACATGACTCCTGGAATCTGGCAGAGTGAATATTCTATTTCTCAGGATGGCGTGTATTTGTAACATGAATACTGCCTGAGCTTTCTGAGTCTTTGAACTGCAGTTGCATAACATTCTTCCTATTTCTGGATTTTTTTCAATGAATATGAGTACTTAGCCTGTATGCATGAACATGTACCTCATGTGTACCTGACCCATATAGTAGTCAGAGGATGGCCTCAGACTTCCTGAACCTGGAGTAATGGATAGTTGTGAGGCCCCTTGTAAGTAATGGCAATTGAGCGCAATTATTTGCAAGTCCAGCAAGAGCTCTTTACTGCTGAGCCATCTCTCCTACCATATGTTGGTTATTTAAGATCCACATTTACACTACTAATATTTTCATTTGTTCATTTGTAACTGTTTAAACATGTGTCCCCTTTTAGAAGATCTTATTAATGTTACAGTTTAAACTGGGCACTTCAAGATTTTGGAAGATGAATATAGAACTGGAATGAACGTATAATTCTTTGAGGGAACTTCAGTAAAAACCTCTGAGTTCTTTCTCTCTTGTTTGATTGATTTTTACAGGGGAGTCAGGGACTTAATATGTACCTCTGGCTGTCCTGGATAGAACAGGCCTGCATGTAACTCAATGAGCTACATCTCCCTCTGCCTCCTGACTGCTGGGATTAAAGGAAGGTATGTGTCAATACATCCAGTTTGCCCATCATTTTTTTGTAGTTAGTAACTGTTCATATAATTTCTCTGATGTGTGCTCAGTACTGTTTGCTTGTCATGGTCTCTCTCTCTTTCTCTCCCTCCCCCTCTCTTCCTCCGTCTTCTGCCCCCCTCTGTGTTAGTTGGCATTTCTCTTGAAAGGCTGTATCCTATTCAAAGAGCAAATAAATGAGAGAGGTGAACCTCATTATTCAGTTTACTTCTAAGGTCACTTAGTGATTACATTAGAACCTATGGGTCAAGGAATAAGTGGAGGAACCATCAGAATTATATGAATATATTGTCAATGAAGTATACATTTACGTGATCGTCTGTATCATGGTTTCTGTTGTACTCATGTGTGGGGTATTTTAGGATGCAGTGACCTATGATGATGTGCATGTGAACTTCACTCAAGAAGAATGGGCTTTGCTGGTCCTTCACAGAAGAATCTCTACAAAGATGTGATGCTGGAGACCTACAGGAATCTCACTGCTACAGATAAGAATGAATTTTCTTTCACACTGAAGAGAAACCTTATGAACATAAGCAATGTGATAATGCCTTTACATACCATTTTCGACTTCAAAATCTTTAAAGAAATCATACTGGACAGAAACCCTGCAATCAATGTGATAAAATCTATATATGACACAGTACTCTCCAAGTACATAAAAGGACACATACAGGAGAGAAACCCTATGAATGTGATCATTGTGGTAAAGCCTTTGCACATTGTTGTCATCTCCAAGTACATAAAAATACAAGTACAGAATACATACTGGAGAGAAACCTTATAAATGTAATGAATGTGGTAAAGCCTTTGTGTGTAATGTTAGACTCCGAATACATAAAGCAACACATACTAGAGTGAAACCTTATGAATGTAAGCAATGCAATAAATCCTTTGTCTCTCATGATCAACTTAAAAATCATGAAAGAATTCCTGGAGAGAAGATTTATAAATGTAGTCAGTGTTGTAAAGCTATTCACAATCAGATCACCTTCAAGTATATAAAAAAACACATATTAGATAGTAAACCTATGAACATAACCAATGTGATAAAGCCTTTACAGGTCACAGTGATCTTCATAGGTGTAGTGGTTTGAATATGCTTGGACCATGGCAAGTGGCACTATTAGGAATTGTGGTCCTTTTGGAGTACGTGTGACCTTTTAGGAGGTATGTCACTGTAGGGATGGCTTTGAGATCCTATGCTTAAGCTCCTCTCAAGCCTTCTGATCAAGATGTAGAATTCTCAGCTTCTTCAGTACTATGTCTGATAAGACACTGCCATTCTTTGTCCTCGAAGATAATAGATTGTATCTCTGAATGTGTATACCACCACCAATTAAATGTTCTCCTTCATAAGAGTTGCCTTGGGTATGGTATCTTTTCACAGCAATAAAACACAAATTAAGACAAATGGCATAAAAAGATTCTACACTGGAAAGGAACCCTATGAATATACTGAATATAGTGAAGCCTTTGCACATTTCCATAGTTCTCACTATAACAAAAGTATTCATACTTCCATTCACTGAAACCCTGTGAATGGAAGCAATGTACAGTCTTTGCTCTTCACAGTTATCTCTAAATGTAGAAAATAACACATACTAGAGAAAAGACTTATGAATGTGCTTAGTGTGGTAAAGTATTTGTGTTTTGGAATCTGCATAAGTATTTAACAATACAAATACCTGGTCAAAGTAAAGGCAAAGAGTTTACAGTAATGAAGCTATTTGAATTAGAATATTAGGGGTTAGGGTTAGGGTGGATTGGTTTATTAATAGAACATCAAGAGTTAGTTAGGGTAGGGAGGGTTAGGGCTAGGTATTGGGTGAGAGAGACAGAGACAGAGGGGGGCGTGAATTTGAGGGAGGAAATGGGAGGTGGTTGAATGGGGAAAGGGAGTGATGAAAATGATATAAATATAGTAATCACATATACAATCTCAAAACAATTAAATACAAAAAAATCAAGGTGAAAAGTCTCAAAGTAAATAAACTAGAGGGTAAAAAGAGCTATTATCACACATATTAATGAAATTTAGAAAAATTGTTAGGTATTACCTTAAAAATCATAAATTTTAATGAATTGGAAAACTTTAAAATAAAATACATAGATTTGTAGATGTATATGACATACCTAAAATAAATCATGAAGATATAAAAAAAAATTGAGCAGCTTTGTAGAAAACAATAAAAGTGAAGCAGTAATCAAATATCTACCATTAAAAAAAAAATCAGAACTTCAATGAAATACTAACACAAATGCTTCTCAAATTTTTCTAATAAATAGCAAAGGAAGGGTACATTACCACACTCTTTATGAAGCTAGTATTAGGCTGATAATAAAACCAGATAAAAAACAAAATAAAAAAAATACTGACCAATCTCCAATACATATACATAAATGTATATATATTTATATATATGCAAATTTTCTTTAGAAATACCTGCAAACCAGATTCAATAATATATCAGAAAATCACCATGATCAAGCTGGCTTATTCCAGAGAGGTAGTGCTGGTTCAGTATGCCAATTAATAAATTTTATAAATTTCACAAGTGATCTCTTGTTTTTGATAGAAGAGAAATCATATGACATCTTGATAGATATGGAAGGCTTTTAACAAAACCAAAATAAATCATGTCAAACATTCCAAAGAAACTCTGAATATAGGAAACATATCTTACCATAATAATATATGTCAAGCCTGTAGCTCACATTATATTAAATAGAAAAAACAAGGGTTCCCACTTCCCTGACTCTTATTCAAGGTGGTACTAAACAATCTTAGCTAGAACAATATAAAGCAAATAAAAGGAATATAATAAAGAAAGGAAGAAGTCAAAGTATCTCTATTTGCAGATAATTCTATACATCAAAGACACTAAAGACACCAGAAAATCTAAAGAATGAAATGGATAAATATGTTCAACAAAATGGGAGAATGCAAAAAAATGACATATAAAAGTCAGTATCCTTCTTATAAGCCAATGGAAAATATACTGAGAAAGAAATCAGAGAAATAATCTCATTCATAACACATTAAAAAGTCAAACAAAAAGCCGGGCGGTGGTGCCGCACACCTTTAATCCCAGCACTTGGGAGGCAGAGGCAGGTGGATTTCTGAGTTCGAGGCCAGCCTGGTCTACAGAGTGAGTTCCAGGACAGCCAGGGCTACACAGAGAAACCCTGTCTCAAAACAAAAAAAAAAAAAAAAAAAAAAAAAAAAAAAAAAAAAAAAAAAAAAACAAAACAAAACAAAAAACAAAAAAAAACAAAGAAAAATATCCAAGCAAAAAAAAAAAATCTCGTGAATTAATCCTGACCAAGAAATCTCTATAATGAAAAACTTTAGATATTCAAGAAAGAAATTAAAGAAGACATTAGAAGACGGACAGTCATACTCATGGGATGAACATACTTCAAAAATCAATCTACAGATTCATTGCAACCCCAAGAGAAACTAAGGGGTTTGGGGAATATTGTCAAAATATATTACATACATGCATGAAAATCCCTATAATAAATCCCATTATTCTATACAATAAATATTTATAGAACCATTTTTGAAAATGTTTTTTCTATAGATCCAAGGTGTTTTTAGAAACACACAATCACATACACGCATATGACAAAACTCCAAAACACCAGTCAGGCATATGGTGTTCTGTCAGTAATCCCAGCTCTGGTGAGGTGGAGACAGGTGGAGCCCTTCCTTGGATTCATTGTCAAGACAGCCTAGCCTAAATTATTGATCTTAAGTGAGAGACCCAGGATCAAAAACAAGGTGGCTATTGCCTCAGGAAGACCCAAAGCCAACATTTGGTCAAGAGATGCATGCAAACATATATGAACACATACTATATACAAATAGAACATAATCCAGATTAAAAACTGTGGTACATGCCAGAACATAGATGGCCCAAGATTTTTACACAAAAAGAAATATCCCAGTTACCAAGAGTCAAATATTATATAATTTCATTTGTACAAGGAGCTAGAGACATCAAATTGGTAGCAATGGAAAGTAGCATGGTTGTTGCCAAGGCTGCAAGAGGGAGAAGTGAAGAGTTAATATTTACTGGGCATAGAATTTCAATTTAAAAATGGTGAAAGAATTCTGGTGATGGATGGGAATCATAATCCCATAATACTGTAAATGTACTTAGTGCCACTCAACTATCAACTTAAAGAGATAAAAATTGAACACCCTCAGACCCGAGGGCCTCTCCTCCCACTGATGCCCAACAACGCCATCCTCCACCACATATGTGGCTGTGCTATGGGCATCTCCATGTGTATTCTTTGGTTGGCGGGGGAGGAGAGGCCCTCGGGCTCTCGGGTGTTCAATCCCCAAGTGTAGGGTAATGCCAGGGCAGGAAGATGGGAGTGGCTGTGTGTGGGAGCACCCTCGTGGAGGCAGGGGGAGGGGGGATGTGATAGGGGGTTTCCAGAGGGGAGACCTGGAAAGGGTAAAACATTTGAAATTTAAATAAAGAAAATATCCAAAAAAATAATAATAATAATTATAGCTTTCTCCAGCCCTTGATAATGTTTCTTAATGAATCTACCCTAAATTACAGGGTTTTCAAACTTGCTTGCTTTCAAAACTTAAACAGTTTTGAAGTCATTCAATAACAACATTTCATTCATGGTTTGTCAAGTGCTTGTTTGTGCATGTCTCATGCTGCCATGTTTAAAAGAAGAAACGATGTTTTATTCCCCTGAAAGTGGTAGTGGATACATTTTTTGAACTGAAGTTCTAGTGATGATTGTAGTCATCAGACTTCAAGGCAAGGGAAAAGAAGACTCTTACCTTTCAAATTCTTTTTTATTTTTATTTTTTTTTAATTTTAATAGTTATTTAGTTTTGGTTTTTCAAAAAAGGGTCTCACATGTAGCTCTGCCTATCCTAGAACTCACACTGTAGACCAGGCTGTCCTCGAACTCACAAGAGATCCTCCAGCCTCTGCCTCTCAAGTGCTGGAATTAAAGGCATGTGCTCCACTATGCCCAGCATAAATATTTAACTTTTTGTTTTTGTTTTTGGAGACAGTTTCTCTGGGTAGTCCTGGCTGTCCTAGAGCTCGATACATAGACCAGGCTGGCCTCCACCTTACAGAGATCTGCTTGCCTCTGCCTCCTGAGCACTGAAATTAAAAGTCCGGGTCGTTTTTTTACAGGAAGCGGCGTGGAACGGAATTTTTCAAAACTCAGTGAGCTGCGTGTACGTTCCATTGGTGTCCAGTTTTAACAGTTCTTCACATTTGCTGTTGTTGGCCACAGCTTTTCACAGACTCACAAAGTGGGAGTACGGTAATAAGCCCTCCTCCTTTCAAGAGTTAGAATGGTACTGCATGTTCCATCTTTTCACCCTCCCCCCACCCCCAGGATGGCTTGCGGGATGATCAGAACACCGCCAGGCAGATGGAGAATTGAGACTTGCTTGCCGGGTTTCCGTTTCACTTAACTTCACGTTTAACAGAGTATTAACCATTTTGGGAAGAAGTTCTGTGTCAACTCCCTTGAAGAGACACACATAGATCACCAATCCTCTCCGAATCTCCACCCACTGTGCCAAGGCATCTCCATTGGCCCCGCATACTTGCATGCTGCAGGAGAGCACAAGCCATTGCCTCAGGATCACGGATCACCGGCCACCAAGGCGCGGGTCCCTCAAAATCTTTTTTAATACCATAACTAAGGAACTTTAGTTTAGAAATGGTTAACATAGCCGGGCAGTGGTAAGTGGTGGCACACACTTTTAATCCCAGCACTTGGGAGGCAGAGGCAGGTGGGTTTCTGAGTTTGAGGCTAGCCTGGTCTACAGAGTGAGTTCCAGGACAGCCAGGGCTACACAGAGAAAC
>NW_022196914.1:35995706-35999899 GCF_008632895.1 Mastomys coucha | reverse complement strand
AAAAAAAGAAAAAGAAAGAAAGAAAGAAAGAAAGAAAGAAAGAAAGAAAGAAAGAAAGGAAAGAAAGAGAAAGAAAGAAAGGAAGGAAGGAAGAAAGGAAGAAAAAGAAAAAAGAAAAAAATGAAAAGACTCCAAAAGGCTTCAGTGAGTATACCTTAAGAAATGGCTAGTCCCATTAAAGTCACAGGCATTATTTCAGCATTTTACAGTACCTGTCTGCATAAAAATATATTCTACTGATAAAGTGTTTGTCATTATTAAGTAAGTATTTGTAACTGAGTCATGTTTTGGCTGTAAAGTAAACAAAAGAATTAGAATCCTATTGTAGCCAAGTGATTTGGTGCACATCTTTAATCCTAGCACTCTGGAAGCAGAGGCAGGTGGATCTCTTTGAGTTTGAGGCCACCAACCTCTACAAAGTGAGTTCCAGAAAGCCAAGGCTACACAGTGAAATCCTGTCTTGGAAAAAAAAAATCCTGATACAACAAAGTGTTTAATCAGGGACAGAAGGTGGCTCAGCTAAAGCCATTTGCCACCAAGTCTAATGAGTTCAATTCCTGGGACACATATGGTGGAAAGAGAGAACTAACTTCCTCTACTTGTCTTTGGTTTCAACATGCACTTCAGAGATTTACACACACGTGCACGCGCACACACACACATACACAGAGAGAAAGAGAGAGAAAGAGAGAGAGAGAGAGATACTCATGTATGCACACACAAGGGCAATTAAAATGGAGCACAAATCCATAGATATATGAAATGGATAACAAAACACATGAAATAAAGAGAAGATTCAACATAAAAAGAGAATGGCAAGGAATGAATCAGTTTGAAGAAACTACATTTTAACTGCAAACCATGAGTCAGATATAAACAAATCTAAAATAAACTCCAAAGTGAGCTGCTTTTATCAGAGAAATAACAAATACCAAGTCCAAGGAGAAATGTCCAGGAGCTTCAAATTAGGGGAAAAAGGACATAGCTTCTTTCTAAAAAGGCTCCGAGTCAGTTTATCTATTACACCATATGAGAAGCAGAATATGATGGGACACCTAAGGGAAGAATAACGCCTAGCCTGAATGTATCCGTTGGTAGGCAATCTTTCACGTGCCTTTTTACCTTCTGTCCCTTTCTACTCTTACTTTCATTTTCATAATATTTTTATTTTACCTTATTCAGCAGGGATTTCTTCAGTATTTATTTTTTTAAAATATACATACATTTGGGGGCTGGAGAAATGACTAAAAAGTTATCAACAGTTGCTGATCTTTCAGAGGGCCTGTGTTCTGTTCTCAGCACGCAAAAGGCTCAATAGTTTGACCTCTGATGATCAACAATGATCACATCTTATGTCCCCTATGAGAAGACAATATTGTTTCTCCTCTCCTAAAGTTAACTCAATAGGTAGAAGCATCTAATGTCAAGTACTACAAAGATTCACAATGTATAATGTGATCATAACTAAGCCGTTTTGGACATTTAACTCTGGAAATACCTTCAATAATGTCAGTTAGGGTTCTAAACTTGAAAATCATTTAAAAACAAAAGAAGGAAATCCACTTGAGAAAGGGAATAATCAGTATAAGGACCTCATATTGGAACTGTTGAAAGTCATTGTACACAGACTTTAAACATCAATTAAGGGGTAATTGTTCAAATTCTGAAGCTTATGATAGGATCAATGAAAAAAAAAATCTTTCTTAGTCAATCATAAGGTAAAAGCTGATGATTTGAGCTCATTTTCCAGTCAACGGAAGCTTGTGGTTTGAACTTGTTTTCTAATTGTCATGGCCACATCCTTCAATAGGTCAGAACCAAAAGTCATGCACTCTAGAATGCATGTAAGAGGCTCAACATTGACAGTAGGAATTATAAAAATACCTATAGACAATAGTCACATGAAAAGTTAATATAAAACTGGAAACAAAAAGTGGAAAATTAATATTATTGAATGAATAGAGTACTTCATGTGCTTTATGATACACTGTAGCTAAATCAGTAAATATATTTCTTATTGTTGAGTTAAACATTGCAAAATAAAATAACTTTAAAATGTTTATTTTGTTCTTTTGTCTTTTTTTTTCCAGAGCTAAGGACTGAACCCAGGGCCTTGCACTTGCTAGGCAAGTGCTCTACCACTGAGCTAAATCCCTAACCCCTATTTGTGTGGGTGGATGTACCTACTTGCACACATGTGAATACCACAGTGCACCTGTAGAGACAAGAGGACAACATTCAGAAGTTAGTTCCTTCCTTTCACCATATCTATTATGAGGCTAAAACTCAGAATATCACTGGCCCTAAATAAATTATTTAAATCTACATTTATATCCCTCAAAGTTTCTATACTCAAGTTGACTAGAAAAAAACCTTTTGTACTGCCTTAGTTCATTTTCTGTAATTATAACCACAGCTGGGTAATTTTTAAAAGAATAGATTTGTTGGGCTCATGGCTCTGGAGACCGGGAGCTTCAAGAACACAACTGATAAGGGCCCTCTTGTGACATCATAATGTGAGGAGGGCATTATTACCTAGTGAGACAGAGCAAATGTGATAATGAGGTTTCTCCACTTGTCCTTATAAAGGCACTTGTGCCATCATGGGGATTCTGTTCATGATCCTGTCTAAACTGAAGTTACTGGGCAGGTATTGAAAACACTGAGTAAGGCCTGAAGAGATGGCTCAGCAGTTATGAGCACTGACTGCCTTCCAGCCGGGCAGTGGTGGCCCATGCCTTTAATCCCAGGGAGGCAGAGGCAGGCAGATTTCTGAGTTCGAGGCCAGCCTGGTCTACAGAGTGAGTTCCAGGACAGCCAGGGCTACGCAGAGAAACCTTGTCTTGAAAAACAAAACAAAACAAAACAAAAGCATTTCAAATCTTAACATCTATACCCCAGACATAAGAGCATCCACCATTGTAAAAGGAACATTTCTGCAGCTTTAATAACACATTGACCCTCACACACTGATAGTGGGAGGTTTCAATATCTCACTCTCACCAATTCACAGGCCCTGCAGAGAGACACTTAACAAGAAATACTTCAGCTCACTGACATCATGAACCAAATGACCCCAACTGCTATGTACAGAACATTCCACCCAAACACATTTATTGGTGATTGAGGTCATTCATATTGAGAGATATCAATGAACAGTTTCTGATAATTTCTGGTATTTTGTTGTTTGTGGTGGTTGCAGTGGTGGTCTGTGTGTAAGTTTGTGTGTGTGTGTGTGTGTGAGTGTGTGTGTATGTGTGCTTCCCTTCTTTGGGTTTTGTAGATAATGTGATATTTACTTCATGTATTTTCTTGTGTGTATTTAATTAACTTCCTTGGTTTGGGTGTTTTCTTATAACACCTTGTGGTAGGGCTGTATTTGTAGTAGATATTGTTTGATACTATCTGCTCAGCAACTCATGGAATTTTATCCAAATTTGATGACATATTTGAACACAGTGCAAGTCTCAACAGATAGATGAAAATTGGAATAATCCCCTGCGTGTTACCAGACCACCATGGATTAAAGCTCTATATCACTGAAATGGAATTTTAAGATTCAATGAAAATGAATATACCCCACCTCACTGAAGTCCCTGGGGTCAGAGGTCACCTGCGCAGAGGGGAGGAGACCCCTGTAGCAGGGAGCTGTGGTGGTGGCCTGGTGGCAGTATCCGCGGCAGGAGCTCCCCCTCCCCGAGGCAACGCCCTCTCTGCCCCCCTTGATCCCAGCTGTCTGGGACCCCCACCTCTCCATCCCCCACCACAGCCGAGAAAGCACAGCTCCGGCTTGGGTCCGTCGGCGATTTACGGGCAAATGAGATGCAACGCGCCTCCGGGGGCGGGGTCCAGCCTGGGGTTTGCCTGTGACATCGCTAGCCCCGCCCCCACCCGTCAATCAACACTTGCCCGCCATTTTCACAGGCTTGCGACGTCACCGTGGCCCCGCCCCTGCAATAATTTTCACCCGCCTCCTCAGTCAGTCACTCGGCTTCGCCCCCACGCTCATTATTCAGAGTAAATTGAAATCCCCCCCCCAGGGACCAGAAATTGAATCGGAGGGGCGGGGTCGGGAGCTGGGGCGTGGCTGATGGCCCGGCGACGCCACCCTCCTTCTTCCCCTCCTCCGCGGCCTCTGCTCCGGGAGCCGCAGGATTCAATAAGACAGACACCAAAGGATTTCCTGCTGGTCG
>NW_022196914.1:35981651-35995574 GCF_008632895.1 Mastomys coucha | reverse complement strand
AGGCCTGGGAGAGGAGGAGCCGCCACAGCCTGCGCTTAACCCGAGACACCTGCTGCCCTGCCACCCCCTGCCTCATACCTGCCATCCCTGCTATTCCCCTGCCTCATCCTCTGCATCCCTGCCATCTTCCCGCTCAGCTCTGCCATTACCTGACTGGGCTCAGCCATCCCCGTGCCTCAGCCCCGCCATCCCCGCCAACCCCCTACCTCAGCCCCTCATCCTTGCCATCCCCCTGCCTCAGCCCCACCACAGTGACTGACAGGGTTGAGTGACAGGTGCCGGGCCCGCCCTCTGTCACAGTGACGGACAGGGGTGAGTGACGGGAGCTGGACCCTGTCCTCTGTCAGTGACTGACAGGCGGGGTGACTGGAACCCGGGGTCGTCATTTGCAGGATTCGAAATTTCTTCCTTGCATGATGGGAGCGGGGGAAGTTTATGCTCTAACACCCCTGCAGGTGGTCGCTACGGCGCTGAGCAACCTACACAAAGCGCATGTGCAACCTCCTCGGAGGGCCACACAGTAGGTGTGTGATTGGAGAGCTGCGATCCCCACTGCCCCTGTGCCCGGAGAGATCACGACAGCGCCTGCCCGTCCACCCAGTTGTGGGAACGGCCTTCGGGATTGGCAGCACGCATGCACCTGGCGTCTGGGTTTCCCTCTATCTTCCACGTCTTTCTCGGTGACTCTGAGGCCCCGAAGTGGTTCCAGGCGGCTCGGTGGCCCCGTGCCCCTCGGGCGATCGTGACAGAGACTCCGGGGCCATTCTGCTCCAGACAGCGCAGTGTGATGACCTGAGTTCATGGTGTCGCTCTTGTGACACAGCGAACACCTGAGTCTAACGACTCGTATGCCCTATCGTTTTCGCTGCGGCTGGTGACAGTATCCCCACGTGCCCCGTTCACCTGCACGGCTGCCTGGCTGTGGTCCCAGCCAGGGTGCAGATGGTGCCTTTCGGCACGTTTTGAAGCTGCAGCCCGAGGCAGTAAGCGCCGCCGGTTTGTTGTGGTCACGTTTGCTGAAGTCTCCGGGCGCCAAGATCAATCCATGGGTTTGTATTGAAACCGCGGACGCGTGGCAATAACTGTGCGCCAGCGTCTACCCGCGCTGCAGGTCTGAAGTCGCGGCCTGTGCGGATCAGCACCGGCTACTTGGCCCTCCCCTCTGTTATGGTTGCTGCTCGTGACACTATCGCTCTGCGCCCAGTCTGTCTATACGGCAGGCTGTGGCCGTTTTGAAGCCCGGCAGCCTCGTCCGTCCGTCGTCTGTCCGTCCGTCCGTCCGCGGATCGTAGGTTCGTCCATTGGTCTGTCCTGCCCCGCCGCTGCCATGCCACCCGGGAAGCCACTGCAGCCCCGGCTGCAGATGAAAGTGGATGAGCTCTTCCTGTGCAGGCTCAGTAAGACCGACCGCCAGCCCGCGCTGCACAACGGCCTGCCCCACATCCAGGGGGAGAACTCGGACCCCGCGACCTCTGATCCGGTCTGTCGTAAACCTGTGATACCCCAACCTTTGAGCCCCAACCCCGAGACCCTTAACCCCTCCAACCGTGTCCCAGTGTCACCCGAACCCTCCAGGCAGGACACCACAACACTCCACTGTGCAACCTCTGACCCTGCGACCCCTGACCCCATCTGCACGCTGCCTGTCGGAGCCCCTACCTGCGCCCGATCAGCGCCAGGCCTGCAAAGGACTGTAGGATCTAGAGTGGTGAGTGACCATGGGGAAGCCTGGGCTGGGGCTTCTGACTTCACAGGGGGACACCTGATGTCGGGGGGGGGATGTGGCCGGTGGGGGGAAGCCGAAATCTTATGAATGTAATCAATGTAATAAAGCCTTTTCATGTCATAGTAGTCTCTGCTATAATAATAATAACAATAAAACATACTGGAGAGAAATCTTATGAATGTAATCAATGTGGTAAAGTCTTTGCAGGTCACACTCATCTCTAAAGACATAAAAGAGCACGTACTGGAGAGAAACCTTATGAATGTAGTCAATGTGGTAAAAGCCTTTTCACAAAGTTATTGTCTCCAAAACCATAAAAGAACCCATATAGGGAGAAATGTTATGAATGTACTTAATGTGCTAAGGCCTTTTTATGTCCCACTAGTCTTCAAAACATAAAAGATCCCATACTAGAAAATCTCATGAATGCAATCAATGTGGTAAAGACTTTTCACAATTTTCAAGTCTCCATTATTATAAAAGAACACATGCAGGAGAGAAACCTTATGAATGTAATCAGTGTTGGAAAGCATTTGCAAATCACAGTTATAAAAGATCAGTGACATTAAAGATCACATACAAGAGAGAAACTGCATGAATGCTATCAATGTAAAGGCTTTGCATGTCATAGTTCTTTACACATACACGAAATTACACTGGAGTTAACCCTTATTAATGTAATCACTGTGGTAAAACCTTGGCAATTCACTGTCATCTGCAATGACATAATAGAACACTCTGAAGAGAGTAACCCTATGAATGTAGTCAGTTTATTGAGCCTTTTCATGTCACAGTGATCTCCACATACATAAAAGATCACATACTGTAGGTAAGCTGCATAAGTGTAATGAATGTGGTAAACTCTTTCCAGGACAAAGTATTCTCCGAATACACAAACAAAATGTACAGGAAAGAAAGCTTATGAATGTAATCAATGTGATAAAGCCCTTACATATCACAGCCATCTCCAAATACATTAATGAGCACATCATTTCAGAGAAGCCTTTTGATTGTTATGAATATGGTAAAGCCATTATATATCACTGTAGCCTCCAAATACTTAAAGGAACACATACTGGACAGAAACCTTGTGAATGTACTCAAGTTGGAAAGTCCTTTACATGCCACAGTAGTCTCTGAATACATAAATGAACATATACTAGAGAGAAACCTCATCAATATAATCAGTGTGGTAAAGCCTTTGCATGTCCTAATCACATTTAAATGCATGAAAGAATCATAGTAGAAATAAACTGATGAGATGAATATGCTAAAAAGTGGCACTATTAGGAGGTGTGCCTTGTGGGAGTAGATGTTACTGTTTTGAAGGAAGTGAATTACTATGGTGGTGGTCTTTGGATCTCTGGCCAGTACAAAACAGCCCCTCCTACTTCTTTGCTGGAAGACAGTCTCTTCCTGACTGCCTTCTCATGAAGATGCAGAACTCTCAGCTTCTTCTCCAGCATTATGCCTGCATGCGTGTTGCCATTCTTCCTGCTATGATGGAAATGGACTAAACATTTGAATCTGCAAGCCAGGCCCAATTAAACATTTGCCATTATAGGAGTTGCCTTGGTCACAGTGTCTCTTCTTAGCAATGGAATTTCTGTCTAAGGTAGAAGTTGGTACCTCAGACTTAAGTATCACTATGATAGGTCTGACCATGTTTTTGTTTGGAGAAATGTGGATTTTTAGACTTTGGATTTGTACAAGCATTAAATGAAACTTAATGGCCGTCCTAGTAGAAATATGGAACACATATGTACTGAGGGTGATTTGAACTTTATATATAGTTTTTATGATGTTTTGCTGAAGAATGTTGCTGCTTTTTTTTTTTTGCCCTTGTTTGAAGAGTATCATTGAGGCTAAGATAAAGAGGTTTATATTAATTACATTAACAAAGGAAGTCTCAGAATAGTCAGCATTGCCTTTGGTCTGTGTTTGCTCTCATGATGATTGTTTTGATCAAGCATAATAATCTTAGAAAGTAAAAATATAAAATGTAAGGTTCAAAAAGAAAAGATTCACCAGAAAGTTGAATGAAGCCAAATCCTGTGATCAAGGATATTCAGTGATATAGGAATGGTGACATAAGGGCAAAATTCCATCCAGCTAAACATATGGATTTGCAGTTGAATGGAGAACTGTATTTACTGTAATCAAGTCAATATTGATCAATTGCAGGGTCACAAAAATATACTCAGAAGCTAAGCTACAACTCCACCCTACCACCCTAAGCCAGAAAGTTATATAGCTTCCAAACCTGAAAATCACAATGTCCTGTGCCAAGTTACAGCTTAATTTTCCTCCAGTCACGATGTTTTACTGTTGTTACTTTATATCAACTGATAAATGTAAGTTTCATGGTTTAGCATGTCATAGCAATTTGTTCTTCTGTGGCTAGGAACAGGAAGTATATTTTTAGGAATAAAACATAAGTAACAGAAATTATGGTTAGTAACAGTCATTTATTTTGGGGAAACAACACTTGAATAATGAAAGCTGGCATATATTGTAAAGTACACAGGTCCCTTATAACTTGGAATTTAAACTTAGTTTGAACTTACGATTAAATGGAGGTTGGTAACAAAATGGCAGTCCTGAGGGCAACTTTCTTTTGCTTGTTCCCATCATTTGTATGTCATAGTCATCTTTGAATACATAACGACACATATTGAAGATAAATCTTACAAATGTAATCAATGTGATAAAAACTTTTCTGTGAGTACATAAAAGAATGCATCCTGGAGAGAAATGCTATGAATAAGCAATGTGTTCAAGCCTTTGCATGTAGCAGTAGTCTTAGAAACCATGACAAATAGTCATAATACAGAGAAACCCCATAAACGTAGTCAATGTGTTAAAGTTTTATACTTCCTGTTATCTTTATAGAAGAGTAAACTCTTTACTATGTAATCAATCTATTAAAGGCTATGCATACCACAATAGTCTTTGAGGACCTTAAAAAGTAATGTGTGACCACAAAGAATTTGGTAAGATCTTAGCCAAAACACTTACATTGAGTTACTCAAGATCATTTATTTTGTAGAAAAAAATGTGACAAACATCAACAATCAATTCAAACTTTATGATGTCCCTCTATTGTGTTTGCACTTGGATAAAAAAGCCATATGAAATCAACAGTAAGAAAACCTCTTTAGATTTCACAAATCTACTCAGTTATATGTAATAACTCTTTCAAGTGTAAAACTTTATTGTTATGTATTAGTGCCTTTTCTGTTGTTATGAGAAAATATAATGTTTAAATCAACTTATGAAAGAGTTTAATTTGATTATGGTTCCAGAGGCATATGGTCTTGCAAGTGGGAGAATTAGCCTGAGGCAGAGGTTACTTTTCTAATTGCTTATCCCATGGAAATTGTCCATCCCTGTACCATATATACAACCAACAGAAATGCACTCAGCATGTTTTATTCATGTATTTGTACATGCTTTCTCAAACATACTTAAAATGAGTGACTTGGAAGAGAAGAGTTAGGGAAGGCATGGAGTGAGGACAAGGGAAAACATAATACATAGCTAGAGAGGCAGCATACTAGGCAAGAGCATTGAGGTTTGTTAGGGAGGAGACAAGTCTCATTCCCATAAACCACTTGGTAGCTAGTTATGTCTTGTAACTCCAGTCCCAAAGGATCTGATGCTCCTTCAGGCCTTTCAGGTACTGCACACAGACATAGTAGGCAACACATCCATGCACATAAAATAAAAATAAAGGTAAAAAGGAATTCTCTGTAGTGATGACTTAGCCCTGAGGCAGAGCGCAGTCAGGGCTAGGTAAAATGAACTCCTTCTGGTCTGAATTTAGGTGAAGTTGTGACTGTTCTTGGAGCCAGCCTTCCCAGAGGCAAAAGCAGCCTTATTCTAATGATAGAATAGCACAGCATAGCTGTTCATCTGAGATCTCCAACCACAGTGCTGTTTGACCACTTTTCCTTGATGTTTTCTGTATTTGTGTTCTCTGTCTTCATGCCCCGTCCAGTGGTGCAATCAAGCAGAGACTATGGGAGTCATCTGGAAGAGAAAGCAAGACAGGGAATGCAAAGGAACAATGACAGAAAGTCAGGGAATCTGATCAAGCTACAATTTTTACTTTTTCTCACTCAGGTTATATCTTCCAAGCAGAATGGGGGAAAGAACAGGGGACAGGGTCGCTTTGTCTTCAGGGAGTGCAGGTGCTCTCAGGACCAGGAAATTGGCTTGGTAAAAAGTTCAGGTTGCTAGGTACCTGTCTATATGATGCATAGCTATTTTGTCCCTAACTGGACATAGAGTTAAACACTTGTTTACAGGACCCATAGATGTCTGATCTCATAGCAAAATGAATTCCTAGATATCTAACTGAAAAATCTAAAGTGGGCTTCCATAACAAAGTGGGTTGTTAGATACCTATCAGTAAGATTAATTAACTATTTGTTCTTATCTATGTTGGTACTAAGTGGGTTGCTGGATACCTAACAGCAAGATTAATAGGCATTTGTTCTCAACTGGGTCAGTGCTTTCCCATCGAGGCAGCTGTTGATTTTCAACTGAGCTGGTACATTCCCACGGAGGCCAAGACTTTTGTGCCAATAAGCAGTTATGGCTGACAGAACAGTTAACGTTCAGACAATGTTGCTCCCAACATCTTCATATGTGTGAGAATTGTGCTTTGGCATATGTTTTCAATCTACATTTTAGATCAAACGTTATGATGTAGAAGATAAATTTCCTCTATAAATCTCTACCTGACATAGTGGGTAGACTTGCAATCTCTTGCCCCTATTCAAATTGTCTAATGTATATCATAGGACCTGAACCTAAAAGAGACTTAAGGTTGACAGCATATGTGATATGCTAATTCTTTTCTAGGCTGTGTCTTTTTTGACTGTTAGCCAGAGATAAATGCCATGCTATTATTAAGGTGACTTTTTTTTATTAGCCACTTAAGTGTGTTGAGTGATTTCTACTTGGGAAGGGATATTAATTATAGAACAGCTAGACTAGCAGTCTTTTAGAAAAATTAATCTGAGACAAACTGTCCTATGTTTGGCTGGCTCAGGTGCCTCGATCCCAGAATTTTGCTCCCTAGGTCAATGACCTTGCTGTCCTCTTATTTAAACTAAATTCTAAATTAAATGGCTGTGCAATATTCATTTACCTGTTGAGTCACATAGCCAACTTTCCATTCTGTCATAGGAGAAGGATTCACATGTCAAGCATGGCTTCTGCCTTCAGACCAGAATAGGAGGACTAGCTTATTTGTGTTCTTAGTGCCTGCACTCTTGGTGTTTTGTTCAGAAAGTGGTCCCCTGTGCCAGTGAGTTGAAGGTTGTTCTCGAATTTTATTTGGTTCAATGTATCTGGTTTTGTGTTGAAGACTTTAAACCACGTAGACTTGAGATTAGTTCAGATCTCATTACAGGTGGTTTTGAGCCACCATGTGGTTGCTGGGAATTGAACTCAGGACCTTTGGAAGAGCAGTCGGTGCTGGTGCTCTTCCCAGCTGAGCCATCTCACCAGCCCCATATATACTTTTAAAATACAAAAGTATCTAAATTTTCCCACACTGAATTGGTTTTGCACTGTGCATTCTTCATTCTTCAGGGACATGGGCAGAATGGAAAGGTGCCCCTGTGATGGACATCTGGTACAGATGATGTTCACATTCCATAACTGGTATTCGCTTTATTCCATACATGTCAGTTCCACTGATTTGTCATTCTTTCAGTATTCATGGCAAAAGAAGCTGCGTCTCTCAACAGTGTGTGCAGAACTCTTTAACTGGTCCACCTAGACCCACAGATGCCACAGCTCTGCAGCATCTGCACCACTACACCATGTCTGCTGGCACTTTGTCTGGATCATGTCTAGCATTTGGTGTCATTAGATCAGTAATGCCAACCAAGCTTATGCCACATGCTTAGAAACCTAAGAGCCATTATTGAGAACTGAGATTAGCATCATCTGCCATGGCAGTCCACTGGGTTCTGTGTCCCACTCTTGCTTCATGTGGTGTTGCAGATGCAATCCTGATGTCCAGGTGGCCCAAAATGGAGCAGCACTGTGTGAACTTCTGTGGTGGTCCACAGGAGCTTCCTGTCTAGCAGTGTGGTATAAGTGAAGACAGATGCCACAACAGAGGTGTGAAGGGGGGCATCCTTTCATGGCCCTCACCCAGAAATGACCTCAGCATGTCAATCCAGAATATTGCTGTCCAAACAGGAAAGGGAACTACCCAGAAACCAAAACCAAGTGAAAGGATACCCTAACTTTAATCAAGTCTCAGAAAGCCTGATCTCAGCAGATAAGCCAGCCAGGTGTAAAACATTCTAGAAAACATGGAGGGATGCAACACAGTCAACCTGGCCTTCTGCCTTTTGCACCAGGGGCAGGTTACTTGGTCCAGCTGAATTTGGGAATCTCATAGTGCTCAGCGAGTGTCCAGGTGTCGGTCAAAGTCCTCCACTCTCTGTTTGTGGGTTTTGACACCTTCTTCAAGATTCTTATCATTTGCCGTTTCTTTTGCATCTTTTTGAAGACTGCCTGCACTGGAGTCTGCTTGTCCAGGAAGCACCTCTTCTCTTCCTCTCTCTTCTTGCTCATCACCATGGTCTCCAGCTTCTTGATCTTGTCTTTGTTCTTCTTCTTCATGAAGGAAAGGGGGCCATTAAGCAAGGCTAGAGCCTGCCTTTGGCCCTCAGGGACAGACCATGGGCTCCTGGGCCTCACTGCTTCTTCACTCCAAGCTCTGCCACACCTTTCAGCTTCAGGGGACTCTTCTGGACCTGCTCATATACCTCCATAGCACTCATAAGCCATGACCCCGAGAAACTCTTAATTCTGAATATCTATACCACAAATCCAAGGGCACCCTCATTCACAAAAGAAACTTTACTAAAACTCAGAGCACACATCAAACCTCAAACACTAATAGAGGGAGACTTCAAAACCTCACTCTCACCAATGGATAGATCATGAAAACAAAAACTAAACAGAGACACAGTGAAACTAACAGAAATTTCGAAACCAATGCACTTAACAGATATGTACAGAACATTTCACCCTAAAACAAGAGAATATACTTTCTTTTCAGCATTTCATGGTACCTTCTCTAAAATTGACCATATAATTGGTCACAAAACAAGGCTGAACAGATACAAGAAGATTGAAATAATCCCATGCATCCTATCACATCACCATGAACTAAGGTTAGACTTCAATATTAACAAACACAAGAGAAAACTCACATACCCTTGGAAATTGGACAACTCTCTACTCAATGTTAACTTGGTAATGGAAGAAATAAAGAAATTAAAGACTTCCTGGAATTCAATGAAAATGATAACACAGCATACCAAAACTTATGGGGCATAATGAAAGCCATGCTAAGGGGAAAATTCATATCATTAAGTGCCTTGTAAAGAAATTGGAGAGATCCTACACTAACAACTTACAGCACACCTAAAAGCCCTAGAACAAAAAGAAGCAAATGTACCCATGAAGAGTGTATGACATGTAACAGTCAAACTCAAAGCCAAAATCAACCAAATATAAGCAAAGAGAATGATAGAAAGAATTGACAAAACCAAAAGCTGGTTCTTGAGAAAATCAACAAGATAGATGAACCCCTAGCCAATCTAACTAAAGGGCACAGAGACAGTATCCAAATTAACAAAATCAGAAATGAAAGGGGAGACACAACAGAAACCAAGGAACTGCAAAAAATCATCAGATCCTACCCTCAAAGCCTGTACTCAACAGAACTGGAAAGTGTAGATGGAATGGATAATATTCTAGACAGATACCATATACCAAAATTAAATCAAGAGCAAGTAAACTATCTAAACAGGACTATATCTCCTAAAAACATAGAAGTCATTAAAACCATCCCAACCAAAAAATCCCAGGGCCAGGTGGCTTTAGTGTGAAGTTCTACCAGACCTTCAAAGAAAAGCTTATACCAGCACTCCTGAAACTATTGCATAAAATAGAAACAGAAGAAACACTAGCTAATTCATTCTATAAAGCTACAATTACTCTGATATATAAACCACACAAAGACTCAACAAAGAACGAGAACTTCAGACCAATTTTGCTTATGAATATCAATGCAAAAGTACTCAATAAAATACTAGGAAATTGAACAAAGACACATCAGAACCACCATTCACCAAGATCAAGTAGGCCTCATCCCAGGGATGCAAGGTTGTTTCAATATATAAAAAATCCATTAACATAATCTACCTTATAAACAAAATCAAAGAAAAAGCTCACATGATTATTTCATTAGATGCTGAAAAAGCCTTTGACAAAATACAACACCACTTCATGTTAAAAGTGTTAGAGAGATCAGGAATTCAAGGCCCATACCTAAACTTAATAAAAGCAAAATACAGCAAACTAACAGCCTATATCAAATTAAATGGAGGGATACTTGAAGGAGTCTCACTAAAATCAGGGACAAGACATGGCTGCCTGCTCTCCCTGTATCTTTCCGTCTTTTGATATTTTCTTCAATTTCATTTTTTAAATACTTGTCATACAAATTGTTTTTGTCATACAAATTGTTCACTTGCTCTTTTAGTGTTAGTCTAACATGTACTGTATGAGGCTAATGTGAAGTGTGTTGTCTCACTGCTTTATTCTCAGTCCCTTAGTTATTTGCATATAAGAAGCTTACTGATTTATTTATTTATTTATTTACGTTAATCAAGTATCCAACAACTTTGCTGAAAGTATTTATTAACTCTGGGAATTGCCTTTCTGAAGTTTTTGTTCACTTATGCATACTATCATATCATCTGCAAATAACACAATTTGACTTTTTCCTTTCTAATTTATATTCCCTTCATTTCTCTCAGTTGTTTTATTGTTCTAGCTAAACTTTCAGGTACTATATTGAGTAGATATGGAAAGAATGGACAACCTTGTCTTGTTCCTGATTTAATGGACCTAATTTGAGTTTTTCTCCATTTAATTTAATTTTGGCTATATGCTTGCTGTAAATTGTTGTTATCATGTTTATGTATGTCCCTTGTATCGTTCATTACTCCAAAAATTTTATCACAAAGTAGTGATGGATATTGTCAGAAAATTTTTCATCATGGAATGAGATAATCTTTTTGTTTATTTGTTTTTTGTTTTTATTTTTTTCAATTTAAGTAAGATTTATTGAGTGCCTACAGGGTTCGTTGTCCATCACCAAACATGTTGAAATTTAGCAAACAGCATATTCCAGACTCCAGTATATTATGATCTAATTAGTATAAGACAGTTTAGACATGGACAAATGAATTCCATGTCACTGCTCAATCACAACCAACATTAAAGAGCTGTAACTTAAGTAATCCAAAACAGCATCTGATCCTAAAGTCATCTGTAACATTTATTTGGCTTTAGATAAATTCCACTGCAGATAGAAGTCACAAAGATGAAAATAAATAGCAACAGAAGAGAGTACTATTGATGACTTTTATTTTGTATTCTCTATTTTCTTCTTATAATGGTCCGAAGCCTCTGCAATACCAGGTTGTCAGAGAGTAACATGTCATCTTGTTGTTCTAGATAATCCAGCAGAATTTCAGTCCATTCAAGTGCAGCTTTATGGCTAATGTGCTTCTCTGGATTCAGTTCTGCTTTCCTAGTCTTCCTAGAAGGCTTTTTTTGCTCAGTGGCCTTCGCCCTGTCTGCAGCACCTACAATGTCAGCTAACACCTGACAGTTTGAGCCACTATTCTGAGAGTCAAACCACTGCCCAATATTTTTGATGTTAACATGTTCACAGTCTTCCGTTTTCTGTAAAACCATTGCTAAATTAGCTGCTAAAATGACTCCTTTGCCAATGCTTACACTTGGATTTTCCTCATTGCCCAGGAAAAGTTTTCCACGCTCTGGTTATGCTATTTGATCGTATCTGGTTCTAGGCTCTTGATGCCTCATAAATTGCATCTAACACTGTCAAATTCTTCCAAAACGTTTTTGGGTCATTTCCCTCATCCATGTATTTCTGGATAAGTCCTGCTCGGTAATATCTTTTCACTATGGTTAGAATTCCTTGCCTCATAGGTTGGATTAGACTTGTGACATTTGGTGACAAGTATTTCACAATTATTCTGCCATCATCTTAGCTCAGCAGTTCTTTAGCTGGATGTGCTGGGGGAAAATCCAGAAGCAGTACTGCTTTTTCTCGAAGCCCTTTGGATTTCAGATGCTTCTGCATCTGTGGCACAAAGCACTTCTCAAACCACTGTTTGAGAACAGATGGCTCGATCCATGCACTTTTTTGACTGAAGTACGTGACAGGAAGGTTTGAAAGGTCAGTTCCTCTGAATGCAAGGGGTCTTTTTGCTTTCCCCACAACACGAAGATTAAGCTTGTGTAAACCTGTGGCATTTACACAACACATAATAATGATTCTTTCTCTGCTTGTCCTATACTTGCAAGTATTCCTGGTCACTATCAAAAGCTAATGTCCTTGTTGGTAGACATTTCCAGAACAATCCAGTTTGGTCAGCACCATAAATTTGTTCTGGTAGGAGATTTTCTTTCTGCTCTTCAGAGGCTGGCAGGGTGGGCTTCTCCTGGAACTTCCTTTGCTGGCTCTGCTTTCTGGCGGGTCAGGGGGAGCGATTGCCGGCGCCCCTCTTCCCAGCATCCCAAGCGCCTGGTGACCATTCGCCCACAGCATGGCTTCGGCCGTGACCCCCTGCCTCCGACTTTCACCCAGATCGAAGCTTGCTGGCTGGCCGGGAGAGACCCTGGTAGTGTCAGGAGGTTCCAAAGGCTCGAGTACCTATACCGCCCCTGCAGCTACTTCTGTGGTCATGGAGATCATCTTCCACCAGAATTACTGTGCGCTCTTCACCCAGCCTACCACCCCCTAGTTGCAGCCTTGGGTTCTGATTTCCACCAATGAAGTTTTTTATCCTTTCTTAAGTTATGTGACATCACTTTTTAGCCACTGTTTCCCTTTCAGTTGCCTTTAGCTATAAGTTCTTTTTGGTTTAAAGTACTGAGTTATTTGCCTGTCCACAACAGGTGATACACCCCTCCCCTGCTTTCATAGGTACTCACCAGGAGTCCTTGCCTTGAAGAGAGCATTCACTCACTTGACTGTCTGTCAAAGACAACAACTGTCAAGCAGTGAGTCTTCCTGCTCTGTTTTTCTGTCTGTTAAGTGTGCAAGCCCGAGTAAAACTGTTTTCTTGAACATTGCATAAGAAGAAAAGAAAAAAAATCCTGTGGTAATGGCAAAAGTTGATCATCATTAGAATGTTTTCGAAACCTCAGTAGGGCAGTATTGATTCAACTTAGAGCTTCCAGTAAGGCTGCAGTTTATGAAAAGAGCAAGGAGGGCTTCTATAGCTATTGGAAAAGAAAGTCAGTAGCAATATAAATCCTTCTTTATTAAAACTATTTCTATTTTTAGATCATTCTAACATTTTATATTTGTTAATACCATAAGATACAATAGGTTTAACAAATAAATTCACAATCTATTGTGAAAATATTTACTCAGGAATGGGGAATAAGCAATGTATATCCCTCTTTCTAAGTTCTCAGGGGCACCACAGTTCAAAATTATCATAGTTCACCCAAGGATAACAATGAAATTATCGGTTTTCCTTAAAGAAAATTGACAATGTGGTTTTTTTTTAAAGATTTATTTTATTTATTTTATGTGTATGAGTACACTGTAGCTGTACAGATGGCCATAAGCCATCATGTGTGTGGCTGCTGTTGAACTCAGGACCTCTGCTCATCCTGCTCACTCCTGCCTGCTTGCTCGATCTGCCCCCACTCGCTCCTGTGTAATTTACTGAAGCCAGAAGAGGGCATCCAATCTCATTAAGGGTGGTTGTGAGCCACCATGTGGTTGCTGGGATCCGAACTCAGGACCTTTGGAAGAACAGTCAGTGCTCTTACCCGCTGAGCCATCTCGCCAGCCCCAGCAATGTGTTTCTTATGAGACGGTAGATATCCTGCAATCAGTACACTAAAAATACTTTACTCAGTATTTCTGGAGACAAATCCACATTACCTAAACAGTTATGCCCCTTCCAAATTATACAAATACTGGCCAGCCATGTTCTTTTGTAGAGGTTTAGTAACATTTAAAAAAGCCCTGCTGTAAACCAGTGGCCAACATCAAACTAAATGGAGAGAAACTTGAAGCAATCCCACTAAAATCAGGGACT
>NW_022196914.1:35956015-35979009 GCF_008632895.1 Mastomys coucha | reverse complement strand
ATATCAAAAAAAAAAAAAAAGACCTGCTGTGATTATTTTAATTCAACAGAGCTGAAGATATGAAAATAGTAATTATTTAATTTAGAAGATAAGACACAAGCCTTGTGCTGGATCATTCAATCTTTGTATAATTTTGTTTTAAAAAAGGTTTTACTGGATATAAATATCTTTTAAATTATTAACATGCTTATGTCTGTGTAAGAATTCAAATATGTACATATCATAATTAAAAGCACAGATATATTGTTCTTATATGAGTGAGGAAAATGTCCATTATGAATAATATCTCCTGGTCTAGGAGTAGTAAACTCTTTAAAAGTAATTAAGAACCTTAAGGGATAGAGACCATATTGTATACTAGAATTGGGATAGGGTTCAAATGAGATACCATTGTGACCAGAATCCTATGATTATATTAATCATGTCCTTAAAAATAGACATTAATACTTAAATATCCTCATGTTACCTATTCCAAAGAAAGATTCAGATCCATAATATCATGTTATATTTATTTTACTTGTGTGGATATGTTGATTAAATATATTTTTGTCCTTTCATATCAATTTTTATGTTTAATTTCATAAAGAACAAAATTAACTAGGGCCAAGTTAACAAGTTTAATTTACTTGTAATACATTTGCTATTGAATACATGATCTGAATAACAAACCACAATTCTGTGTACAGAGTCAATATATAAGTAATAAGAGGGCAAATTATAATAAGCCATGAATTTGTGTTTATTGCTTGTTGGGATTCTGTTTCCATAATTCTCACTGTGAAAGCAGGGTTAGAGTTAGGATTAGGCGACTAGAGTGTTATGGTTAGAATTAGGATAAGGGTTGTTAGGATTAGGGTTAAGATGGTTAGGAAGTTAAGGGGTGAGGTTTAAGATAGGGTTAGAGGTGTAGGATAAATCTCAGGGTTAGGCTCAGGGTTAGGGTTAAGGTGGCCACCATTATTCTTATGGTCCCACTGAATCAATAATATTCCTACTACACAAAGAAGAAATATGAGGGTTAGGGTTAGCTCAGGGTTAATTCAGAGGATTTGTTGTTCTATGTGAAATCAGCTTCAATATTTTCTCTCATCTGCCATTTTCAAAATATTTTGAAAATATTTTCTAGACCTTTGAGCTGATGTGTTGTTCCAGAGGCAGAGGCCTAGGCTGGTGGGCAGCCTGGCTGAGGCTCTCTCTCTCCCTGGAGGTAGGCCTGTTGCTGAGGCCCGGGTCTCTCTCTTCCCCCTCCCACCCCCTGGGGCTGACCTGTTTGCTGCATGGCACTTTAATTAAAAAGGAGGCAATGTATGAATGAGTTATTTTATTGTAGGAAGGATAGAATATGCTGGTTGAGTAAAGGGAAGGAAAGGAGAGGGGAAGAGAGAGAGAAAAGGAGGGAAGGAAAGCAAGAAGAGAACAAAAAGCAGAGTGGAGAGAAAGCAAGAGAGAGAGGAGAAGAGTAAGAGAGGGAGAGTAAGAGAACAAGAGAGCAAGAGAGTGAGAAGAAGAGAACAAGAGAGTGAGGAGGTAAGAGAGGAAGGAAGTAAGAGGACAAGAGAGTGAGGAGGGGGCAAATCACCTCTTTTATTATATGGGGTGTGTCATGCCTAGCGTGTGGTCAGATGACTGTGGGTAAGGTCCAGCTAGAATGCTGGGAGCTTGAGGCATTGTCTGCCTTTCCCAGGTTCTCACTCTTCTCCTTTCTCCCAAAGAACCTCTTTTACACTTTATCTATTGCATGTTTTAATTTCTCAGGATCTGCTGTGAAAGGATAGTTTGGATATCATGGTGACATATTTTCCTGGTTATTATTCATTATGTTCTTATGCTGATATCTAGCATAAGCTGGTATCTAGGTGATTATTGATTTAGGTACCGGTTTCTGGGTTTCTCTTGGTTGGGTGGGAGTTTTGCTCCTGTGTTACTGTTTGATGTATGGATTTGCAGAGTGTTGGCTGAGTTTTGCTTCTTTTACTGACCTGTTTGTTGGTTATGTTCAAGAGAGAATGCTTGCTAATGTTGAAAGCTGGGAGAAGAGGTGGGTGGGAAGAGATGATCTTAGTAATCCACCAGGAGACATAGTCAGGATCAAGGTTAAGCTGCCTCTAGTGTTTAGTACAGTGCTAGTGGCAACTGTAATAACTGCATCTGGGATAACAAATAGTGTGGAAGATCTATGGAAAGCTTACCCTGTGTCCTTTCAGGCATGGCAAGTGGTTGAACAGGGTATTTCTCCCCAAGTGGGGGCTGTGACACAGGGATGAAGGAAGAAAGGACAGGTGGGAGTTGTCTGTGGTATCTATAATTGGCATGCACAGGGGGAGAGGAAACTTTTACTGGTATTCTGTTCCAGTGGTAATGGCAACTAATATTAGGGTCTGCAGTAAAAGATAGTGAGGTGGTTCTTTGAACAAAGTACTTCGTCTACTGGCAGGCAGAGCTTATGATTGATCAGCAGTATCTGTCAATAATAAGTGGCTCAGACACAAACATGAGTTTATGAAGCCCCACCAATTCTGTTTTTGAAAGTTCACAAAGTCCATTTGAGCACATCCTATGACAACTTCCCTTATCAACAACCAGCCAGTCAAAGTACAACAGCAGGGTTAAGCTACATATAGGTAACTCATATACCTTATAGAAAAAAAAAGTTAGCCTACCCATCATGGTTGTCAGATGGTTTTGCCCCCATGTTTGGTTTCTGCAGATTATGCCAGACATACAATTTTTAAAAAAATTAAGTTGCTGTTCTGTATGGAAATTCCCCAATCTTGCTGTAACTTTAATAAATACACAACACCCCTAGACTTGATCTCTCAGTTTGGACCCCATGCAAGGTTGAGTGATGAGAGCCTTTGTTACTGGGCTCATAATAAAGACCTTTGTTTGTTTGCATTGCCATAAGCTCCATGGTGATCTTTGGGGTTCCTGTGATTTCAGCATAATATCTTGGTGCACTGACTGGAACCCCAAGACACTCAGGACTCTTACCCGAAGGGTTGAAAAGACAGCTGTAATGATGTGTCATTGTTGTGCTTTGTGTTGGTGGTTTCTCTGTCAGATTTGGGTCTGTGTGCCTTGGTTTTCAGATTTTTCTAGAGTGTTCTTTTAGAGAGTTGACTAAAGTGAACTGAGAATCCTGCTACAGTGGATGCACTGGAGAGTCATAGACACAAAAGGCTTGGAAGATGTTACAGAGCCTGGTATAGGGGACAGTATTCTGCTGGTCTTAATTTCTGGGAAAGTTAGAGCAGACTTGGAACCCTGCTACATGGCTCACAGCTGCCATCCTGTCTTCATTTTCTCCTCTGTATAAGTGAAGGAATCTGCTGGGTAGCCTTTACTACCCCTTTGTGGCTTGTCTATTATGTGTGTGGCACTTTAGTATTCTGTGACTGAGAAAGGAAATGAGTCTGTTTCCATCCCAGTTGATATAGTTACTAACCCCCATTTTGTTTTTTGTTTTTTTTTTTTTTTAAATATGGAACACTTCATGAATTTGCATGTCATCCTTGCACAGGGGCCATGCTAATCTTCTCTGTATTGTTCCAATTTTAGTATATGTGCTTCCAAAGTGAGCAACCCACATTGGTTTAAATCCTTATCAAGAGGATCTAGACCCACTAAATTGCCCCTGACAGAGAGCTCTTTGAGACAGCATCCAGGGCAAAATCAAGCTCTCCCTATCCTATTTTGCAGTGTGGAAAGGACAAGACCTCATTTTTTCCCATACAAATCAACCCTTTTCCCAGTCCATATGTGACTCTAGTTTTGAACTTGGAGCTGTAAATAGATGGAAGGTTGTTGCTCATTCATTGCAATAAGATTAGCATATCTTCCTTGGAAAAGCAGACTTATTTCAAGGTCTGTGGGGCAATCTGCTTCTCTGTTCACCTTCCAGCTGCTTTAGCCACCTCTTTGGTGTCACTGGCCTGAGAACCCAGGGTTAAAGACAACTTCCCCCAGGGCAGCACAGCCTCTGAACTCCCCATTCCAGTGTATCCTTCCCTGCTCTGAGACAGGGGCCCTCCACATTTTGTCTTGGCTCAGCCACAACTCTTAACTCCCTCATTCAGTTGCAGGGGCTCCTGTAATTGATATGGTTAGATCATTTTTGGTTTTGGGTTTTTACAACTTCCTCATTTATTATTGTCTCTGTCATAATTGTCTTCAGTTCTCAATATTTCAGAGCTACAGTCATCTGAAGGAGCCTCAACTGAGGGTGTGCCCTCATAGAATGGCTGGTTTCTATGTCTGTGAGAGATAGTGTTGATAATTGATGTGGGAAGGATCTTCCACTGAGGGTGGCAATATTCCTAAGCAAGAGGGCCTGTGCTGGAAGAAAGAGCTAGGTAAGCATGAGACAATAAGCATGAGACCAAGAGAGCAAGCCAGGAGACAATGTTTACCATTTTTTGCTTTCATTTTCTAGCTTCAGTTTCTATTCTAAGCTTCCAACATAATGGACTATGATCTGACAGAACCATGCCTACATAACACCCATTTATTACCTGAGATGCTTTTCGTCAGAGGATTCCATCACAGCAGCAGAGTAGCAAGGTAGAACAACAGCAACAACAACAAAATGATAGCAAAAGGTGATGTTGCTGCTGGACAAAATCTATGTTTTTTTTTTTTTTTGAAGGAATGTGGAAAATATCAGTACATGGAGATTAATTGGTTGTTCTCATAGGACCTGGACAATTGGAGTGTTGACAGTAATGCAACCAAAGGAAGTTGAGGTCATATTACTTCAGTGGAAAATAGTCTCTGAAACCTTTAGTGAGAGGTCATTTGTGTGACATTTTGGCCAAAAAAATCTTTCTTACTTGGCTTATGCCCTGACATATTGAGTAGGGCAAACGTATTTGTTCACTTTTCTCATTTTTTCACTTATTCAATTTACATTCCAATTGCTACCTATACCCCATTCCACCTTACACAGTCCCTCATCCCTGAATCCTTTTTATCTCCCCAGGGAGGGTGGGGACCACTGGAGTGTTCCCCAACTGTGGCACATCAAGTCTCTGCAGGGTTAGGCACATCCTTTCATACTGAGGTCAGACAAGGCAACCACATTAGGGTAACAGTTGGATCAGGTAGGCATCAGCTTAAGAGACATCACCTGCTCCAGTTGTTGGGGACCCATGTAAAGACTGAGTAGCACATGTACCACATATACATATATTCATATGGTGGGGGCCTCAGTCCATTCTGTGTATGCTCTTTGGTTGGTGGCTCAGTCTCTGAGAGTCTCCTAGGGTCCAGGTTAGTTGACTCTGATGGTTTTTTTATGGACTTCCTGTTCCCTCAGAAGCTCTCAGTCTTTTCTCCAAGTCTTCCAAAAGACTCCATGAGCCCTGTCCAATATTAGGCTGTGGTCACTGCATCTGTTTCTGTCAGGTGCTGGATAGAGATGCTCAGAGGACAATTATGCTAAGCTAATGTCTACAAGTTTAACAAAGTATCCTCAGTAATGTAAGGTTTTTGCTTGCCCATTGAGTGGAACCGGCCCGCAGTCCCACTCGGGTCTGTGTTCGCTTCAGCTGGAGGTTAGGCAGGACCTGCAAAATGAAATGGTTGAGAAAAAAGAGGCAGATGCCAAGTAGAGTTCTATCAAGGCATCTATTTACTTGGGGGTGTTTTGAGCTTATATAGGCAGGTAAGAACTGAAACCGAAATCTCCAGTAAACATTTCGGGAGGAGTCAGGAAAGAGTCAGGAGGGAGTCACATCTTGACTGCAGATGTCTGCGGATGTCTGCGGATGTCCTCAGGCAGTAGGCATTGACACAGGCTCAGTTGTATCTCAGCATGAACTTCTCGGGCAACTTCTTTCAGAGATAAGCTGATAGTCTTCGGAAAGTCTTTAAGTCTTAATTCCCCAGGTGACCGCCTCGGGCGAAAACCCGCCAAAGTCCAAGGCTGAACTGGGTGTGGGAGGGATGGCCTCATGGGATGGGCCTCAAGTTCGGCAGGGTATAGTTTAGCCATTCCCTAAGTCTCTGCTTCATCTTTGTGCCTGCATTTCTTGCAGACAGGACCAATTGTGGGTGGAAAGGTTTCTAGTTTGGTTGATTACTTAACTCTCCATTAGGGGTTCTGCCTTGCTGCAAGATGTAACCTCTTCAGGGTCCATAATTCAATGGTATAAATCTCTGCTAAGATGCCCTCCTTAGTGCCCTCCCATTCCTGGTCTGTGACACATTGTACAGATGCCCCGACCCTTCTACCCCCACCAGCTGCACACGTCAGTTCATTTTCCTGGCCCTTTAGCCCTCTCTTGTCTCTTACCAAACCCTTTCCTGATGTCCTCACCTTTCCCTTTCTTAGCTGCTCTCCCTTTCAGTTCTCTCTCTTCCATCTGCCTCCTCTGACTTTTATTTTCCCACTTCTGAGTGAGATTCAACCATGCTCATTTGGGCCTTCCTTCTTGTTTAGCTCCTTTGGGTCTATGGAGTATAGTGTGAATATCCTGTACTTTATGGTTATTATTCACTTGTAAGTGAGAATATGCATGCATGTTCTTTGGCTCTGAGTAACCTCACTCCAGAAGATAGTTTCTAGTTATATCTATTTCTCTGCAAAATTCATGATGTCCTCGTTTTTAATAGCTGGATAGTATTACATTTTGTAAATGAAATGCATTTTCTTTATCCATATTTCAGTTGAGGGGCAACTAGATACCTTCCATTTTCTAGCTGTTATAAATAAAATGACTATGAACTTAGTGGAGCAAATACCCTTGTGGGTATATGCCTAAGAAAGTACGCTAATTGTAACACTTCATCCTGCTAAGTCTTAAATTAACGGAAGGAGTAGGCAAAGTGTTTCCTAGTACCAGGAAGGAACTTTAAATAAAACCTGCTGTAACAGTGGTCCAAGCAAGGCAGGGTCCTTCAACTTAGAAGCCAAACTTCACAGGATCATTCATATTGTGCTGAATCTGGAAACTGAAAGATGAAAATATCATGGTCATGGATACTTCTTCTATAGTTTCCATTTAGTACTATTCCAGCCATCTTTTGACAGAGTCAGAGCCCCAGTTAAGGCTCTGTGAGAGTTCATTGAATTGGAGTTTTGAGGATGATGCTTGAGTTACATTTTGAGACCACAAATTGTTGAGATACCTAATGCATTGAGAAATCTGCCATGGAGAGATGCATACAGGGAGAGGAAGTACCAAACTGAGAGATGTATGAGATGTTATGAGAATAGGGCCATCTAAGCCTTTAGAATGTGAAGTCAAATGTGTCTGAGACAAATTTATAGGATTTGATGTTTGCCCTGCTGTATTTCTTGCCTTGATCCAATCTTCTCTATTCTGTGCCATTGTATATTGGAAAGATATAACTTGTTTCTGATTTTACAAGATGTAGCTTTCAAGATATTGCCTTGAGTGTCAGAATAAACTTTAGACATTTAGACAGTGTAGGACCTTCTACATACTATAGATTCACTGTATACTGAATGCATTTTCATCACAGGATGAACATGAATCTGTAGTGACCAGTGTCAGAATGCAGTTGATTGAAACAAAAAGCTTCTAGATAAGATGATGTCTTTGAACACTTTTCTGTCCTGTCTGGTTTTCGTTGTGGAGCTTGTGGAAGCTCTTGTAGGAGGAGCCTTTCTAGATTTATTTTGGGGGAGATGAAAGTGTATATACACTCAACATTTTCTTTCTTGTTTATCCTATAATTTATATATTCATTATCACCCTGATCACTGTTCCCGCTTTAGGTGTCCCTACTCAGGGTTGCCCTCACAGAGTCCCTCCTCCAATCTCTTCTGTTGCTCTTTTGAGTGGGTGTGGCAGGCCCCTACATACTCCCTGGGTGTATAGGTTATATTATATTTTTCAGGATAGCATATCCTCATGACATCAATACTGCCAGAGGCTTCAGAGTCATTGGATTCCAGGGGGAGAAATCTCTGCCTGACTCTTGTGTTTGTTCTGAAAATTTTAAATAAATAGGTGTATTTTGCCCATGTGTCTGAATACAAATACCATGTATGCCTCATCTGTAGTGTTGTCATAAGGCCTCAGAACTCCTGATCTTGAAGTAATGGGTAGTTGTTGGTCCCCATGTAAATGTTAGAAATTGACCACCAATATTTGGAAGATGAGCAAGAGTTTTCCATTGCTGAGCCATCTCCCCTGCCCTATGTTTGCTCATTTTCGACCAACATTTATACTACTAGTATTTTCATCTGTCTATTTGTAACTGTTTAAACATGCATTCCATTTTAGTAAAATTTTATTAATGTTGCAGTTTAAACTGGTGCACTTCATGTTTCTGAAAGACAAATACAGAACTTCAGTGAATGTATAATTCCTGTAGGAACTTCAGTAACGAACTGTGAGTTCATTCTATCATTTTTGTTTCTTTGATTGATATTTGGGAGTGATATTTGGATCTTAATATGTAACTTTTCCTGTCCTAGGACACATTACATAGGCCATGCTGACATCTACCTAAATGACATACACCTGTCTGTAACTCTAGGATTAAAGACATGTGCAAAATTCACCCAGCTTGTCCATCATTTATCTAGCTAGTAATTGTTCATACCCTTTCTCAGATGTGTGCTCAGTACTGTTGATCTGTTTCCCCATACATCTCCCTCTCAATTGGCATATTTCTTGCAAGTTTTTATCTTAATCAAAGGGTTCAGTAGTGACACAGGTAAACCTTATAATTCAATTTCCTTCTAAAATGACATGGTGATTAGATTACAACTTCTTTGTCAGGAAATAAGTGGAGGAAGCACCAAAATTACATGAATATATTGCTGAGAAAGCATATATTTACTTTATAGTGATATCATAGTCATGCTTTGTGTTGTACACATGTATGGAATCTTTCAGGATGCAGTGACTTATGATGATGTGCATGTGAAGTTCACTGGGGAAGAATGGAATTTGCTGGATCCTTCCCAGAAGAGTCTCTACAAAGATGTAATGCTGGAGACCTACTGGAACCTCACTGCTATAGGTAAAACCGTGAATATTCTTTTGCTTTTCAACATAAGGGAAACATATTTCTTGGTTATTGATGATCTTCTGTTATTTCAGTTGAGAACAAGGAAGACTGAACCAAATAAATCAGGTTCAGTGCTATGAAAATTCACTGTAACTTGAATTCTGCCTAATTTCCAATACTATATCATTCATTTTCTTGTACTGTGTTTTAGGCTACAATTGGGAAGACCATCATATTGAAGAACAATATCAAAGTTCTAGACATCATGAAAGGTAATTTTCATGTGCAAGCTGATATAAATATGCCTCTGAGGAAATTTTAATATGTTCTGAAAGCTCTAAAGAAAACCAAGAGTGTGAAATATCAGTCTTTAAGTGTAGCTATGATTATAATAGTCTCACAACACCATGTACTTCAATGTCAGTCATCTGATTTGTGTTTGCAAGGCATTCCCTTTAGAAAGAAAACAAGGAAACAATGCCTTAAGAGATGCCTTTATTTGATTTGTAGCTCTATTAGAGTTGTGTTGGGGAACTGCCAGTTTCTATACTCTCATAATATTTAGATGTTACATATTGAGTAGTGATAAATATATATCTAAGACCTTCTAATAATCAAGTAGTCCCTGGTAAAGTTCTTGTAGTGACAGTGCCAAGTTTATTGAGAGGGTAGTTTATGAGAGTCAAGAATATTGTCATGAAGAAACCTTATTCCATATACCACATGTCTATGAGGAACAAAAAGTCAAACTATGTGAATGCAATGTAGAAACCTTTCATTTGTTTTTCTTCTTTTAATGGGTATATCAAGTGTTACAATGGATAAAAACATGTGAACATATGGATATTGAAAGAAACAATGTACATCTTTACATTATAGAACAAAGAGAAGATATATAGAAGTTTGCCTTTGGTAGACTTTATGAATGTGATGGAAGTTTGCATTTAATTGGTTTTCTGACTTTACTGGTATCATCCCCAAAGTCACACTGCAGAAAATTTCTATAGGTAGTAGAAATTTGGAAATTCATCTGTTTGTTGAATTAGGTTCACAGTGCTAATGTGGTATGATTCACACAACAGGAAAAATTATGAATGCAATCAGTATTTTAGTCCTCTGAGTTGTTTCATACTTCTTCAGATATATGAAATACATCATATAGACATGTCAAATAGAAAAAGGATGTTTTAAATGTGAGCCGTGTAATAAATATTCTTAACATCACAGGTATTTTCAAAGAGGCAAAACAACCCATAGTGAGGGAGAACACCATGAACATATGAAGTGATACAACCTTAAGATCTGAGTCTTCTTTATAATTAGACCAAACTGCAAAATTAATTCATATTGGTAAAACAATTGATCAGCATAGTGAGTGTGGTAAAGTTTTCAAATGTGCCAATTTATTGTTGCAGGCATGTAAGAAGTCATAATGGAGAGAAACCCTATGAAATTAATCAATGTGCTAAAGCCTTTGCAAGACCCAGTCATCTCCAATATCATAGAGTACATATTGGAGAGAAACCTTATGAATGTAATCAATGTGGTAAATCATTTTCACGTCAGAGTAGTCTCCAAAACCATAAAAGAACACATGCTGGGGAGAAACCTTATGAATGCAATCAATGTGGTAAAGCCTATTCACAAAAACAAAGGAGATATCTCTAAAAACATAAAAGAATAATGTAATCAATGTGGTAAAAGCCTTTTTAAAAAGTTATCTCAAAAACAAAAGAAACCATATTGGAGAGAAATTATGAATGTAATCAATGTGCTGAAGCCTTTGCATGTCCCAATAGTCTTGAAAAAATAAAAGCTCCCATACTGGAAAGACCTCATTGTGCAATCAATGAGGTAAGGACTTTTCACAACTCTGTAGCCTCCAGTATTGTAAAAGAACACATATAGGAGAGAAACATTATGAATGTAATCACTTTTGTAAAGCATTTGTAAGTCACATTTATCTTCGGCAACGTAAAAATCACATACAAGAGATAAAATGCATGAATGTTATCAATGTGGTAAAGCCTTTGCATGTCATAGTTCTTTACACATACACAAAATAAATTACAGTAGAGAGAACCCTCATTAATGTAATCACTGTGGTAAAACCTTGGCAATATACTGTCATCTGCAGCTGCATAATAGAACACATTCAAGAGAGTAACTCTTTCAAAGTAACCAGAGTCCTTGCATGTCACAGTCATCACCCTGCCACATGCCAGGGTTTCTTGTGGGAAGCCCTAGTTCCACGGGATGAGAGTTCGGGCCAGGGGGGCAAGGGAATTTGGTACATGAGAGACAGATACGACACAGAAGTGTGTTATCTGAATGTATTTCTTAAAAATGTCATGGGGCTTTTACAATCATTGCAAAAGAGAAATGAGAAATCTGGCAGCTCAATAGTTGAGGTACATTTGAGGCCACCTGAAACACACTGGGTCTAAAACAGGAGCCATCTCCTCTGGACTGATGCAGCACCCCCGGGGCTCTGAGCATGCTTGGGATTCATGGGCCCTGCTGGTGTCACAGGGGCTGGGGGGCTACGGGTGTGCCAGCCAGGACAGAGGCTCAAATCTCAAACCTAGAATGCTCAATGCAGACTGCTGCACACTGTCTCACACACACACTCTGCTCAAGGTCCCGCCCATCCTAGATAAAACACCCACTATGCTAATCTTTTGGGCAAGTAGAGACATGTCTCTTGCTAATTCCTATGAGTGGTTCAGCTGCAGTACTTGACTGAGAATGAGGATTCTACTAGACCTTGCTCTGGGATAAGTCTCCCATTCTGTAAGCTTCAATGCCCTACCCACAATGCTGGAGGCAATTAGTCTGGATGGGTAACATTCTTTAAGAAATTCCAGGCTAAGGTTTGGCTAAGATGTTGGAACATTGGTAAAGGTCAGAGAGCAATGTCCAATTTTGTCTATCTGTTAATAAATCATATCTTGGTGGGCACCTAGCACGCGAGTTCGCAAGGACATATTTGGGCTACCTCTGAGTTAGGGGTGCCAGGAGACAATGCAGGGGCAGGAGACTGGCTTTCTTGAAGCTCTCACCTCAAATAAGTGTGTGTGTGGCATCACTCAATACATACAAGAACACATAGTGTAAAGAAATTGCATGAATGTAATGAATGAGGTAAAGCCTTTCCAGGACACAGTAATCTCTGAATACACAAAAGAAAACAAGCAGGAGAGAAATCTTATGAATGTAATCAGTGTGATAAAGCCTTTGTATACCCAAGTCATCTCCAAATACATTAATGAACACATAGTGGAGAGAAGCTTTATGATTGTAAAAAGTGTGGTAAAGCCTTTGCATGTCACTGTACTCTCCATATACTTAAAGGAATACATACTTTAGAGAAACCTTTATGAATGTAATGAATGTGGAAAAGCCTATGCATATTACTATAGTCTCCAAAGACATAAAAGAACACAAACTGGACAGAAATTTTGTGAATGTAGTCAAATTGGAAAATTCTTTCTATGTCACAGTAGCCTTTGGATACATAAAAACACATACTAGAGAGAAACCTTATCAATATAATCAATGTGGTAATGCCTTTGCATATCCTAATCATATTTAAATGCACAAAAGAATTCATATTAGAAATAAACGGTGGTGATTTGAATATGCTTGGCTCTAATAAATGGCACTATTAAGAGCTATGGTCTTGTGGGAATAGATGTTAACTTTTTTGAAGGAAGTAAATTACTATGGTGGTGGTCTTTGGAGCACCACCCAGTACAAAACAGGTGCTCCTACTACTTGAAGATGTAGAAGTCTCAGGTTCTTCTCCAGCATTATGCCTCCCTGCATGCTACCATTCTTCCTGTTATGATGGTACTGGACTAAATATTTGATACTGTAAGCCAAACCCAATTAAATATTTGCCTTTAAAACAATTGCCTTGGTCACAGTGTCTCTTCTTAGCAATGGAAATTCTATCTAAGGCAAAAGTTGGTGCCCCAGACTTAAGTATTGCTATGATACTCTTGACGATGTTTTTGTTTGGAGCAATGTGAATTTTTAGACTTTGGATCTGTACATGCATTAATTGGAAATTAATTTGACATCCTAAGAGGAATATGGAACACATAGTGCTTTGAACTCTGTATTTGGATTTTATGATGTTTTGCTGAAGAATGTTGTTGGGTTTTTGCTCTTGTCTGAAGAGTGCCCTTTATGCAAAGCTAAAGGGGTTTATATTAATTTCATTGACAAAAGAAGTCTCAGAAAAGCCCAGCATAGTCTTTGGCTTGTGTTTACTCTCATAATTATTGTTTTGATTAAGCATAACAATAATTTCTTTTCTTAGAAAGTAAAGACCTAAAATATAAGGTTCAAAGAGAAAAGGCTCAGCAGGAAATTGAATGAAGCTAAATCTGGTGATCAAGGATATTGAATTGTATTAAAGGAATGGTGATGTTAGAGTAAGATTCCATCCAGCTAAACTTATGGATTTGCATGTTTGCAAAGGAGAACTGTATCATGTTAGGCATTATTATTACCTGGTTATTACTTTCTTGTGGACATAAGAAGATACATGTGTGTGTCAAAATGACAAGTGATAGATTGTGATTACTATTCTGGGTTTTCAACTTATGATCTAAAAGGAAATACGTAGGTACAGGCTTCATGGGTGCATGCCTTAAATCCCAAAAGATGAGAGCAGATTTCTGGTTCAAGTCATCTGGGTACAGAACAAGTTTTAGGTAAAGAAAAGCTTAGGTACAGACAAAGGGTAACACACCTTTTTTTTCCCCACTTTTCAGGAGAAAGAGCCATGCATATCTGAGTTCAAAGTTAATATACTGAGCAACTTCCAGGACAGCCAAGCTTAGGCCATGAATTCTTTGGAAAATAGAAAGCTGGTGATAATATAATAGGAGGGGCTATGTTCCAGCCCCAGCAAGCAGCAGAATTCAGCAACTTTGTCCATGTGACTCTGACTTTAGAGGCAAAAATAGAAGGGACTACTAAGACAATTGATACTGGTTAGCTGTAGTTTTAAAATTAGTGGTGATGAAAAAGAAACCAGCATCACTGAGGTGAAATCTTCAGGTAAATGATTTCTGAGCAGAAAAAGAGGCTGTGTTCCAGAGATAACCAAGCTTGTACCTTATGGGGCACCTGGACTTGGTCATGTGTGAGAATCACCCATGTGGTTTTGGTTTCGAAGGCATGAATGTGTCATGTAAAGTAGCAAATACATGGCACAATGAAGTGAGTGTATGAGAGGAAAGCAATAAAACCTTGTTGCACCAGAAAAACAGCATATTGAAGCTGTCAGTCCCATGGGATGAGCAGAAAGAACAGCAGGATCAGTAGAGTGAAGTCAAGCAGAACCTAGAGTGCTACAGAGGGAAGAGCTGAAGAAGTGACCCAATCTCTTTTGAGGAGCGCAGAAGATCATCTGTGGATCTCAGATACTTGAACAAGAAGCTGTAATATTGAAGATACATTAGAGACTCCAAGATTTTGAGATGCCAGAGCTATGGGATAGCTGCTCAGGAAAACAGCTTTCAGGGAATAAAACCAGCCAAAGTAAAAGAATTGTGCTACACTGAACAAAGCAGAAAGGAGTTGGAGATATGAAAAGTTTGACATCAGACATGGATATGTAGAATTTGGAGATTTCCCAGTTGACTTTTGGTGTTCTTTTTGTCCAGTATTACCTCATAATGACATTTAGTAATGGTGAACTATATCATGTGAATTTAGAGGTATATGATGTGCTATTTGTTTTTGAAAATATAGGGGATTACAGACACATGATTTGATGAATCCCAGAAGATGAACTTTAGACTTTAACATTTTTGACACTTCTATAGATGATGAGGACTGCTTAAGTTGGAGCTCATGTATTTTGTATTATGCTATGTTGAAGAGTGGTCCCTATATATGCATGTTTTTGAACAATCATATGGGGACAAGCAAGTGGAATGTGCTAGTTTAAATATGCTTGGACCAAGGAGTAGCACTATGAGGAGGTGTGGCCTTGTTGGAGGAAATGTATCACTTTGGGCTTTGAAGTTCCACCCAGTGCTGAACAGACCTTTCCATTTCCTCCCTGAAAAAAAAAACACAACAGTCTTTTCCTGGTTATCTGTGGATCAAGATGCAGAACACTCAGCTCCTTCAGCATTATGTTTACCATGCTCCCTGCTATAATGAGAATGGACTAAACCTCTGAATCTGTAAGCCAGCCCCAATTAAATGTTTGCTTTTATAAGATTTGTCTTGATCATGAAATCTATTCCTAGCCTGAATGGCAATGCTAAGTCAGAAACCCTGTGAATGTATTTAATATGGTCAAGCCTTTGCACAATTCTGTATTCTTCTTCATCATAAAAGAATGTGTACTATGGAGAAAACTTGTGAATGTATTTAGTATGGTGAAACTTTGGGACACGTCTATAGTCTTCATCATTGTGAAACTTCATATTGGAGAGAAATTTTATGAATGCCAGCAATGTGGCAAAACCTTTATGTTAAGGGGTGACTGAGGTCCAACACAACTCAAACACAGGACAATGCAAGTGATAAGAATTTATTGTAATAAAGTCAATACTGACCAATTGGGGCCACAAAAATATACTCAGAAACTTAGCTGCAACACCCCACTCCCATCCTGAACCAAAAAATTATATAGCTTCCAAGTGTGAAAACCACAAAGTCCTGTGCCACATAATATCTACAGTTTTTTCCCAGTCACAATTTTTTCTGTTCTTTTTCTTTCCTTTTTTAACTAGATATTTTCTTTATTTGCATGTCATGTGATACCTCCTTTCCCCATTTCTCCTCTGAAGAAAATAAAAAATAAAATAAACAAAAACAAAAATAAAAATAAAAAAGTCTGTTCCCTCCCCCCTCCCCCTGCTCACCAACCCACCCTCTCCTGCTTCCTGGCCCTGGCATTCTACTACACTGGGGCATAGAACCTTCATAGGGCCAAGGGCCTCTTCTCCCATTGATGACTGAGTAGGGCATCTTCTGCTACATATGGTGCTGGAGCCATGAGTCCCACCATGTATACTCTTTGGTTGGTGGTTTAGTCCCTGGGAGCTCTGAGGGTTCTAGTTTGTTCATAATGCTATTCGTCCTAAGGGGCTGCAAACCCTCCAGCTCCTTGGGTCCTTTCTCTAACTCCTACATTGGGGACCCTGGACTCAGTCCAATGGATGGCTGTGAGCCTCTACTTCTGTACTGTCAGAACCTCTTAGCTATATCAGGCTCCTGTCAGCTAACACTTGCTGGCATCCACAATAGTGTCTGGGTTTGATGATTGAATATGGAAAGGATTCCCATGTAACGCAGTCTCTGGATTGTCCTTCCTTCAGTTGCTGCTCCATAGTTTGTCTCTGCAACTCCTTCCATGGGTATTTCCCCCTTTTAAGAAGGAACAAAGTATCTTCCCTCTCCTGTTGTTAATATATGTCAAATGATACAGAATGTAGGTTTTATGGTCTGGCCTATCATAGTCATTTGTCCTTTTGTGGTTAGGAATAGGCATTATATTTTGAAGAATAAAACAGGAGTAATAGAAATGATGGTTAGGAAAAGTCATTATATTTTGGGGAACAAAACACAAATAATGAAAGCTGGCCAGATGTTAAGTATGCAGGTCCCCTTTGACCTGGGACTTAAACTTACTTTCAACATATGATTAAGTGGAGGTTGTTAACAAAAAGAACCAGTTTCTTTTGCTTGTTCCCAACATGGCATAGTCATCTTTGAATATATAACAGAACACATATTGAAGAAAAATCTTACAAATGTAATCAAGGTGATAAAACCTTTTCACAACACAGTTATCTATGAATACATAAAAGAATGCATTCTGGAGAAAAACGCTATGAATAAGCAATGTGTTCAAGCCTTTCCAAGTAGCAGTAGTCTTAGAAACTATGAGATAAAGTCATAATGCAGAGAAACCCCATAAACCTAGTCAGTGCATTAAAGTTTTGTACTTGCTGGTATATTTATACAAGAGTAAACTCTTTAGCATGTATTCAAACTGTTTAAACATTTGCATATCACAGTGGTCTTTTTTTTTTTTACCAAAAATGTACTTGATTTTATGAGTCGGGTGTTTCATCTGCATGTCTATCTGTACACTACAGGCTTGGTTTAGGGAACTTTGTGACCATTTGACTCCTGGATGGGTAGAGGTTGCTGGGGAAGAAATGGTGTCCTCCAAAGTTGGTGATTGGGAGGGACTGTGGGAACCCAGGGCTAGTGAGTTGAGTCTTGATGAGATTTGCTACATGTGTTTCTTGTTCCTTGAAGTTTGTCATGTTTTTTTTCTCTTTTATGTATCTGCAATCTGTATGTTGGATACATGTTTTACAGAGGTCAGAACCGTGTCACTCAGCAGTCTGGGCCAGGGACTAGGCTGACTGCTCCAGGCTGACTACAGCCAGCCAACCATAGCCTGCGGGGCCTGTGCTGAACGCTAGCTCTACTGAGCAGTGGCTACACAGGGATCCACTGCTGAGGACACTCTTCCTTCCCTGCCTTGCAGCCTCTCCCCTACCCATGAGCCCTTAGGAGTGTAAGCATGAGGGGTCCTGCTGGCCTTTTCTGTACACCCCACAGGGTTGAGCAGGGTTATAGAAGGAGAGTGAGCACTGAGTAGACAGCATTCTGGAAAACCCAGCCAGCTGGTCCCAAGAGGCCTAGAGATGAAAAGGCCTCCATGAGCCACCCTCTTGTCTCCTTGGTTATTTATAGTCTCCATTGTGTTATGGTTGACCAAGCCAGCTCAGTCAGTCAACAGGTTCTCCAGGCCAGAAGTGAGGATTAAAAAGAAAATAAAGACCATTAGACAACATTGTAGTATGACCCCAGCCAGTTCTGAGGCTGAGGCAGAGGCCCACAATCGTCTTTGAGTAACTTCTTTAAGGTGTAATCTGTGACCATATCAAATTTGGTAAGATCTTAGCCAAACTTACATTGAGTTACTCAAGATTATCTTTTTAAAAAATGTGACAAGTGTCAACAATAAATTCAGACTTTATAATGTCCCTCTTTTGCACACTCATGTGGACAAAAGCCATATGAAGTCAACAGTAAGGGAACCTTTTTAGTTTTTACAAATCTCAGTTACATGAAATAACTCTTGCAGGTGTGAGACTTTATATTAGTTGTATATTAGTGCCTTTTTGGTTGTTAGGATAAAATACAATGTCTAAGGCAAATTATGAAAAAGTTTAATTTGGTTTATGGTTCCAGAGGGATATAGTTACCTTGAAAGTGGAAACACAGCAAGTATCTTGCAAGTGGGAATTGGCCTGAAGCAGAGATGAGCTTTCTCATTGCTTATTCAATGCAAAGTGTTCATGCCTGAACCATATATATGTACAACCAACAGAAATGCACTCAGCATGTTTTATTCATGTATTTGTACATACTTTCTCAAGCATACTTAAAATGAATGACTTGAAAGGGAATAATGTAATACACAGCTAGAGAGGCAGCATACTAGTCAAGAGCACTGAGGTTTGTTAGAAGTTTCATTCCTGAAAACCTGCAATGCCAATCCCAAGGGATCTGTTTTCTCCTTCAGGTCTTGCAGTTACTATACACAGATATATGTAGGCAACACACCCATGCACATAAAATAAAAATGAAGGTAAAAAGGAATTCTCTATAGTGCTGACTTAGCCCTGAGACAGAGAGCAGTCAGGGCTGGGTAAAATGAACTCCTTCTGGTATGGATTTAGGCACAGCTGTGGCCTTCTGTTGTTGGTTGCCCTGGTGCTTTTTATATTTTAATGCTAATTCAACTTCCCCAAGAGGGCTGCCTGGGATAAGGAGTGTACTTAGGTGACTTCATGTGAACCTTCTCCCCATTTTAACTTGTAAAATAAATGCCAGAGTTGGTGATTGGGCAATGGAAGAGAGGTGGAGTTAAAAAGTTTCAGGGGAGAGAAGGAAAGAGAGTGAGAGGAAGGATAAGGGGAGGGGGAGAGAGAGAGAGGAAGAATGAGAGGAGGAGGTAGAAGGAAAATGGAGCAGAAGCACATGACCTGGAGAGACAGAAAGTTATAAGGGATCTCGTAACTGGGGAATATAGTAGTGTAGTGCTAGATTTGCGCAATCTAGGTGTGCAGATTGTATTCATGTTAATTGAGTTGTGTTTTTCTTGCATGGGCTTATTTGGGTTGGAGATTTACCCCAACAAATTTGTGCCCATCATATTGATTAGAACTCAACTAACCTGAGATAAAAATTCACTGCCCTCCCAACTCCCAAATATGGCTTGGGCAGCAGTGTATGGATTGAAAGCTGACTAGTATTGATTGGACTACAGAGAACTGCAGAGGGGCTCCCTCCCCAAACCTCCATGCACAGAGCTATGACCCAGGCCAGTACCCCAGCCTGGAGCTGGACTTGGGCATCGCCATGTTAGAATTTCAGGGGAGCACAGGAGAACCTTGGAGCATAACTGCCTGGGAGGTAATTTTCTGACAGACAGTGAACTGATCTGGGCATATATGACCAAGAGAGCCTTTCTGTGTTTGCTTCCCAGTATCCCACTTCCCCCACATCTACCAGGAAACAGTCAGATTGGATCTCCTGACAGCTTACTTGTGCTGCAGGCTGCATAAGATTAGCACACAATCTCACAATTCCAGCTACAACCCAAACAGGAGCACAGAAGCCATGGATCTTTCTATGCTCAGCCCCTCCCTGTGAATAAAAGAATAGGAGATGAATACAGTGTTCAGAATTGAAGAGCAGAGGGAGACAAAGGTACAAAGGGCTGCAGATCAGGTAGTACATTGATAACAAATTTTTGATACTTATAGATGAGAAACACAATAAATAACTTTTGGGCTTTATGGGCTTTATGATATTTTGAATGGTTTGACAAGGGATGGATTTAAAGGAAATAAACGCCTTATCATTTACCCATATTGCAATATTTATGCTTTTGATTTACTATGAATTCTCAAAAGATGGGGCCCTAGATAAAAATAGCTTGCCTTAGAAAATAAGATTACAAGTAATACTAGAACTAAATATTCAGGATTTTATAGGTCAAAATAAACAACAAAATGAGGAGAGTAAAGGCTGGAGACAGGAGCTGGAAGAAATCCTAGAAAAAAGAATTTGACAATTCATATCTCAGACTGAACAGTAAGGAGACAGAGATAAAATTTGGAAGCAAATTTGGATAATTTACTAAAGCTAGCAAATCAAAATTAGGCAGATGCTGCAATATCAGAGATACAATATGAAGAGAAGCTAAGATTATGGAAGCAGGGCTTACTTAGAACAGAAGATACAGGAAATTATAGAACAGCATGAACAACAGAAAGAGAAATTAAGACTTGGCAATGTGGCCTAGAGGAAATACTAGAATTGAAGATACAGAAAATTATAGATCAGAATAAGAGACAGGATGAAAATGAAGGTGGGAGACAGGAGCTGGAAAAGATGCTAGAACAAAAGATCCAATAGGTCACAGATCAAACTGAGCAGCAAAAAGAAAATAATGAGCATTGGAAGCAAGACTTGGAGAATTTTAAAAGGTTTTTTAAAATTAATCAATCAAAATAAAATGGACATCAGATTATCAGAATTTCTATAGAAAGAAAAAAATCAAAATCTGGAGGCAGAAACTTGAACAGAGAATACAGTAACTCAAGGAACAGGAGGAGTGACAAAAGGAGAGTAATGAAGCATAGACAAAGACCATGACACCCTGTAGAACACTCCTTTTAGTCTGTCAAACTGATTAGACAGTGAGTCTTGAGTGACATACATACCCCACCCCAGTGTTATCATGTGCTGAAGGGACACAGCATAGTGGTTCCTGCCTCAGGCTTCCGGTCCAGGGCCAGACTTTGTTCAGATTTTTGGAGATTTGCATTCTAGTAGCATTTGGATCTGTCATTCAATACCCTACCTATCTCTGAAAGGACCTATCACTCCAGCTTCTTATGCTCAGCAGCCTGTGCCTCCCTCTGTGGGCAGGTGACTCTGGGCTCACCATGTGGCTACTTCTAGGCTTGCCTGAGCTGCCTTCACAGCACTCAGCTGACACTTCCATTGTTTCTCCTGGAATCAAGGTTGATAACTTGCATAGCCTATTATTCAACTTGCGGTGAAGTTATTAATATGTCCCACAAGTGGAAAATTCCCAGAATGTTAACAACTAAAGAAAGATTTTAAGAAACAAGATTTTTGTTTTGTAGTTTCATTCTGGGTTCATATAAATGGTGACTACTTTTCACTTGATAGGTATGAGACAACCCTGGGGAAAAAAGCAGGAAACAAATTATAAACACTATGGTGCACTATTGTTAGTCAGCACACCTTCCTCAGTTGGAAGGTGAAAAAAATACCTGTATTAGTAAAGATTTTCTTCATAAGCATGCCTGAGAGAATGAATTTCTCTATGGATGTAGAAAGTATACTTATTAAAATGTCTCACAAGCTGTGGTCCAACTAGTCCAATAATGGCTATCAATGAAATGTTCAAGAAGTCAGTAGTGCTTCTGTCCATGTAGCTGAGTATCTAAGATGGTCTTTCACATGTTCTAGAATTCCAAAGAAGTGGGATCTATAGTCAGTAAAAAATGAACTTGCTAGACAAGGATAGGACAAGCAGACAAAGAGAAAGTGGGGGGGTTTCCCAGTGAAGAAAATGGTAATCAAGAAATCCCCCAAAGTACCCAACACTTTTGGTTTTAGTTAATGCCAGAGGTACTTCATTTGACTTCCAAGAATAGCCATCACAAAAGCCAAAACAGAAGAGCTGTGAAAGATTTTTCCTGTGGCAGGCAAGGAGAACGTGGACGTCATTTCAAAAGCAGTGATTTCTTTCAAGAGTGTCTTTATGTTCACTTATAAGTTAGTCTACTCTTAAATATCCTAAGGTAAACCCTCTTCTAACTGTTCTCACTGTGTAAAACCAGAGACAATTAGTGGCACTCTTAGCTCAAAATCATGCAGAAACACATGCAAATCATAAAAAAAGATAAGGCAGAAATGCCTCTGGAATGGTCATTGATGGATGAAATGCATGAGGACCTGCAGTGGGCTTCCTGGAGATGGCCCACAATTTTGTCCTGAAGTGATAGTTGAATCCTAAAAGGGATTGCCTCAGGAACTTCATCCCAGGATTGCTTCTGGATATTGAAATGCCTTCATATGTTTGTCATTGCTGTATTCCTCATTTTTCTGACATGGTGTTTTGGAGCATAGAAATACCCTTTTATCTATAGTCTGTTATGATTTATTCCTGGGTATTAACACACATTATTGGGCAAAGTTCTTGCAGATCAACATTAGGATGAAGTTTCATTAATTAATGATGGTTTAGATGAATTAATGATTTTACAGAATTACTGATTTGATTCAAATAATTTTAGGAACTTAGAGAAGTTAGTAGATATTTTAGAGAGATGGTTTAAGCTGTTTTGCCAGAAAGACATAATTAAGTTATAATCAAGAATAGAATGCATGCACTCCTCATAGAATTATAAGTAAAGGCTGTATTATAAGGAGTAAATGAGCTTACATCCACTACAAGCACATAAATTGCACTAGGAAGAAAATAGAAATTAATAATTTGTTCCAAGAAAAGCATTCATTCTATGTTAGGTGCAAAGATGAACCCACAGGTGTGCACCATGTAAGTATGGCCATGAACTAGAAGTGGTAATCACATTTAAAACTATCGCTTTGACCTTATCATGATCAAATGGAATAAAAGAAAAAGCAAACTATTGTGATGAAATCATGATGAACATGTGAAAGAAAAGATAAAACTATTACTTAGAACTTAAATCAATGAATAGATTAAAAGACAAATAAAACACACACACACACACACACACATATATATATATATATAATAAAGTGATCAAAATCATCCACTCCAACTTAAGGGACTGGGACAATGATTTGTAATTGTTTCCTGCTGAATTCAGGTAAAGTTCATTTTGGGGGCAAAGAAAATTAGAAAAATGATTAGTCTAAAC
>NW_022196914.1:35932213-35954136 GCF_008632895.1 Mastomys coucha | reverse complement strand
TCAACAGCTGTGGTCTCCATGGGTTTTGCCATCTGCCACTGTATTGGCTGCCCTTAGCTTGTGTGTAACCTGGAGTTGGTTACTCCCCTTTGGCTGGCCACTGCTGTGCTTTGCCCTTGGGAGAAGCCTCCGCTTTGTAAATTTATGTCCAGCTACTTTGCTGAAGTTGTTTATCAGGTTTAGGAGCTCTCTGGTGGAATATTTGGGGTCACTTAACTATACTATCATATCACCAGCAAATAGTTTTACTTTGACTTCTTCCTTTTCAATTTGTATCCCTTTGATCTCCTTTTGTTGTCTAATTGATCTGGCTAGGATTTCAAGTACAATATTGAGTAGGTAAGAAGACAGTGGGCACTCTTGTCTAGTCCCTGCTTTTAGTGGGATTGCTTCAAGTTTCTCTTCATTAAGTTTGATATTGGCTGCTGGTTTGCTGTATATTGCTTTTACTATGTTTAAGTATGGGCCTTGAATTCCTGATCTTTCCAAGACTTTTATCATGAAGGGATGTTTGATTTTGTCAAATGCTTTCTCAGCATCTAAGGAAATGATTATTTAGTTTTTTTTCTTTGAGTTGGTTTATATAGTGAATTACATTGATGGATTTCCGTATATTGACCCATCCCTGCATCCCTGTTATGAAGCCTACTTGATCATGATGGATGATTGTTTTGATGTGTTGTTGATTCAGTTTGCAAGAATTTTATTGAGTATTTTTGCATCGATAATGATAAGGGAAGTTGGTCTGAAGTTTTCTTTCTGATAGGTCTTTGTGTGGTTCAGGTATAAGAGTAATTGTGACTTCATAGAACGAATTGTGCAGAGTACCTTCTGTTTCTATTTTGTGGAATAGTTTGAGGAGTATTGGTATTAGGGCTTCTTTGAAGATTTGATAAAACTCTGCACTAAACCCATCTGATACTGGGCTTTTTTTGGTTGAGAGACTATTAATGACTGTTTCTATTTCATGAGCAGATATGGGACTGTTTAGATCATTGATCTGATCTTGATTTAACTTTGGTACCTAGTATCTGTCTAGAAAATTGTCGGCTTTTGTAGTAGGTTCTCATGATTTTCTGGATTTCCTCAGTGTCTGTTGTTATGTCTCCCTTTTCTTTTCTGATGTTGTTAATTAGGATATTGTCTCTGTGCCCTCTAGTTATTCTGGCTAAGGGTTTATCTATTTTGTTGATTTTCTCAAAGAACCAGCTCCTGGTTTGGTTGATTCTTTGGATAGTTCTTTTTGTTTCTATTTGGTTGATTTCCGTCCTGAGTTTGATTATTTCCTGCCTTTGACTCTTATTGGGTGAATTTGCTTCTTTTTGTTCTAGCGCTTTCAGATGTGCTGTCAAATTGTTGGTGTATGCTCTCTCCAGGTTCTTTTTGGAGGCACTTAAAGCTATTAGTTTTCCTCTTAGGACTGATTTCATTGTGTCCCATAAGTTTGGGTATGTTGTGGCTTCATTTTCATTAAACGCTAGAAAGTCTTTAATTTCTTTCTTTATTTCTTCCTTGACCAAGTTATCATTGAGTAGAGTGTTGCTAAGCTTCCATGTGTATGTGGGCATTATATTGTTTATATTCTTATTGTGGAGCAGCCTTAGTCCATGGTGATCTGATAGGATGCAAGGAATTATTTCAATCTTCTTGTATCTGTTGTGGCCTGATTTGTGACCAAGTGTATGGTCAAATTTGAAGACGGTACCGTGAGGTTCTGAAAAGAAAGTATATCCTTTTGTTTTAGGATAAAAAATTCTATAGATAACTGTTAAATCTATCTGTTTCATAACTTCGGTTAGTCTCATTGTGTCTTTATTTAGTTTCTGTTTCCATGATCTGTCCATTGCAGAGAGTGGCGTGTTGAAATCTCCCACTATTATTGTGTGTGGTGCAATGTCTGATTTAAGGTTTAGTAAAGTATCTTCTATGAATGTAGATCCCTTGCATTGGAGCATAGAGGTTTAGAATTGAGAGTTCATCTTGGTAGATCATACTATTGAAGAGGATGCAGTGTCCCTCCTTATCTTTTTTTATCACTTTACAGTGAAAGTCAATTTTATTCGATATTAGAATGGCTACTCCAGCTTTTTTCTTGGGATCATTGGCTTTGAAAATTGTTTTCCAGCCTTTTATTCTGAAGTAGTGTCCTTTGTGTCACTGATGTGGGTTTCCTGTATGCAACAAAATGTTGGGTCTTGTTTACATACCCAGTCTGATAGTCTATGCCTTTTTATTGGGGAATTAAGTCCATTGATATAAATAAATATTAAGGATAGGGAATTGTTGCTTTCTGTTATTTTTGTTGTTAGAGTTGGAATTCTGTTCATGTGGCTATCTTCATTTAGTTTTGTTGGAAGATTACTTTTTTGCTTTTTCTAGGATGTAGTTTCACTCCTTGTGTTGAAGTTTTCCATTTATTACCCTTTGAAGGGCTGGATTTGTGTAAATATATTGTATAAATTTGGTTTTGTCATGGAATACTTTGGTTTCTCCATCTACGGTAGTCGAGAGTATTGCTGGGAAGAGTAGCCTGGGCTGGCATTTGTGTTTTCTTAGGGTCTGTGTCACATCAACCCATGATCTTTTGGCTCTCATAGTCTCTGGAGAGAAGTCTGGTGTAATTCTGATAGGTCTGCCTTTATATGTTTCTTGACCTTTTTCCCTCGCTGCTATTAATATTCTTTCTTTGTTTTGTGCATTGGGCATTTTGACTATTATTGGGCCGAAGGATTTCTTTTCTGGTCCAGTCTATTTGGAGCTCTATAGGCTTCTTGTATGTCCATTGGCACCTCTTTCTTTAGGTTAGGGAAGTTTTCTTCTATAATTTTGTTGAAGATATTTACTGGTCATTTAAGTTGAAGGTCTTCACTCTCTTCTATACACATTATCCTTAGGGTTGGTCTTCTCATTGTGTCCTGGATTTCCGAGATGTTTTGGGTTAGGAACTTTTTGCATTTTGTGTTTCCTTTGATTGCTGTGTCAATGTTTTATTTTTTTTATTTTTTTTAACTTTTATTTCATTAAGATGAGAAAAATTTCATGATTTCAATTTATCTGAATTTATTAACATTTAAAAACATTTTAAGTAAATAGAATTAAATTCCATTCTTGTTTCCCTTTGAACCCCAACTCCTTCCAGAGACCCCCTTCAATAACTACAATATCTTTTGTCATATTCCTTAAAATTTATAAAATATTATAATAACAAAAGTGAGTATTATAAAAGTTTTTTTGATATAGAACAACAATAAAATTAACAGTCTTATGTAGATGCTTGTCTACAGCAATATTGAAAATACATACATTTTTCTCAATATAAATTTTAAATAACTCCAAAATATGAACTGGATATTTCAAAATAGTCCATCACTACTAGTATTTTCTTAAATGAGCATAAATGTAGAAAGTCTTTTTGTTTGCTTATTTGGTTTGTATTTAGTAGAGTTTAAAGTCTTGTCTCTTTCTGTGGTACAAGCCCAAAATAAGAACAATTTTTAGAGATTGGATTTCATTGTAGTAAGGCTGTACTTCAATGACCCTCACATCACCAAAGGATTTTACCTCCATAGTAGCTAAGCTGAGAGTTGACAGTTCTGTTGCACCAAGGAATGAATTGTAGGCATGATTTTTGGATACAATCTTCCTGCTATGGTCAAAGCTATTTGACTTGAGTGACTTTATTCTCAGCCCACAGAGAACAGGTTACATTCATTTAATACATGGTGTGTGTATTAAGATGGCCTATCCATAAAGTCATTCACCAACTGGTTCAATGAAGAATGGTTCTGCTTGGAGGGTGGCACAGACATTAGGTGCGAGTAAGAATCTGGTTCATTAGCTGTGATAATTTGGAAAAGCATTCATCTCAGAGAAAGAGTAACTTATAAAGTTCTCCTCTTCATACTTGATACAAGAGGTACAAATGTCAAGCAAAGCATTCAGTCTCACTCTTTGTTGTTCTCTTACAATCAACCTTCCTAGTTAATCGTCTATGTGTCTTTTGGGTATATAAATATTTTGAAATATATAAGCTTTTCTGAAAACCATAGTATAGTGTAAAAACATGAAATAAACAATACTACTAGTAGAGGCTGAGATAGGAGAAGCAAGATTTCAAGACCCTTATGTTGTTCACAGCAAGACACTGTCACAAACAAGGTGAAAGTGTATATAGGTTGTACAATATTGAACCTGTTTCTCCAATTACCAAATTAGAGAGACCATTGGATGACAATCAACAAATTTCTAATTCCTCACATTTTTGGATTTCAATCGATAAGGATATGTTGGTAATATTAATTTTCATATTAAGATATTATTAAAAGGTAATTTTCCTTCCTTTTGTTTTTGTTGGAAGAGGCGTAATTAGGCTTGTGTGGATTTGTTGAAAGATTACTCTCTTGCTTCTTCTAGGGTGTAGTTTTGCTCCTTATGTTGATGTTTTCCATTTATTATCCTTTGTAGAGCTGGATTTGTGGAAAGATACTGTGTAAATTTTGTTTTGTCATGAAATATCTTGTTTTCTCCATCTATGGTAACTGAGAGTTTTGCTGGGTATAGTAGCCTGGGCTGGCATTTGTGTTCTTGTAGGGTCTGTATGGTATCTGCCCAGGATCTTCTAGCTTTCATAGTCTCTGGTGAGAAGTCTGGTATAATTCTGATAGGCTTGCCTTTATATGTTACTTGTATTTTTTCCCTTACTGCTTTTAAATTTCTTTGTTTGGTTAGTGCATTTGGTGTTTTTATTATGTGATTTCTTTTCTGGCCCAGTTTATTTGGAGTTCTGTAGGCTTCTTGTATGTTCATAGGCATCTTTTTCTTTAGGTTAGGGAAGTTTTCTTTTATAATTTTGTTGAAGATATTTACTGGCCCACTACATTGGGAGTCTTCACTCTCTTCTATACCTATTATCCTTAGGTTTGGTCTTCTCATTGTGTCCTGGTTTTCCTGGATTCTTTGGATTAGGTGCTTTTTGCTTTGTGCATTTTCTTTGACTGTTGTGTCAATGTTTTCTATGGTGTCTTCTGCCTCTGAGATTCTCTCTTCTGTCTCTTGTATTCTGTTGGTGATGCTTACATCTACGACTCCTGATTTCTTTCTTAGATTTTGTATCTCCAGGGTTGTTTCTCTTTCTGATTTCTTTATTGTTTCTATTTCCATTTTCAGATTCTGGATTGTTTTGCTCATTTCCTTCACCTGTTTGATTGTGTTTTCCTGTAGTTCTTTAAGGGATTTTTGTGTTTCCTCTTCAAGAGCTTCTAGCTGTTTACCTGTGTTTCTTTGAGGGTGCTCTTTATGTCTTTCTTAAGGTCCTGTATCATCATCATGAGAAGTGGTTTTATATCTGAATCTTGCTTTTCTGGTGTGATTGTGTGTCTAGGACTTGCTATGGTGGGAGAATTGGGTTCTGATGATACTAATTAACTTTGCTTTGTGTTGTTTATTTTCTTATGCTTGCCCTGCCATCTGGTTATGTCTGGTGCTACATGCCCTTGCTAAATCTGACTGGAGCCTGTCCTTCCTGTGATCCTGGTTGTGTTAGAACTCTTCAGAGTCAAGCTGTCTCTGTGATCCTGTTATTCTGGGATCCTGTGATCCTGGAATTGTTAGAGTACCTGGGAATGCAGCACTTCCTTCTGGGTGTTGTGGGAGTGGCAGTGGAGCCTGCACCCAAGGTCTGCTCAGGACACCAGCCCAGAGAGACCAGAAGGAACCCGAGCCACTTTGCTGGTGGAGTTCCTGTGTGCCTGGTCCCACTGGTCCCAGTCACTCCCCATTTTGGGACAGACATTGTGACCTCCAAACCTCTGATCCTGAGAGTGTCAGAACTCCTGGGAGTAGAGCTTCCTCTGTGTGTTGTGGGACTGGCTGCAGAGCTTGTGTCCAAGGTCTGCTCAGGACACCATCCCAGAGAGACAGGAAGGAACCCAAGCTACTCTGCTGGCAGAGTTTCTGTGTGCCTGGTCCCTCTGGTTCCAGCTACTCCCATTTTTTGGACAGATGTTGTGTCCTCCTCACCTCTGATCTTGTGAGTGTCAGAGCGCCTGGGAGTAGAGCTTCTTCTGGGTGTTGTGGGAATGGCTGCAGAGCTTGTGTCCAATGTCTGCTCAGGACACCAGCTCAGAGAGACCTGAAGGAACCTGAGCCATCTGCTGACATAGTTCCTGTGTCTAGTCCTGGTGGTCCATGTCAATGTTTTCTATGGTATCTTTTGCACCTGAGATTCTCTCTTCTATCTCTTGTACTCTGTGGTGATGTTTGCATCTATGGTTCCTGACATTTTTCCTAAGATTACTATCTCCGAGTTATCTCTCTTTGTGATTTCTAAACTCTACTTCCATTTTTAGGTCCTGGATGCTTTTATTCAATTCCTTCACCTGTTTGGTTGTGGTTTCCTGTAATTCTTTAAGGGATTTTTTTTGTTTCCTCATTAAGGGCATCTACTTGTTTACTTGTGTTCTCCTGTAATTCTTTAAGGTATTTTTGTGTTTCCTCTTTAAGGGCTTGAACCTGTTTACCTGTGTTCTCCTGTATTTCGTCAAGGGAGTTATTCATATCCTTCTTCGATTCCTATCACCATCATGAGATATGATTTTAGTTCCAAATCTTGCTTTTCTAGTGTTTTGGGATATCCAGGATTTGCTGTGGAGGGTGTACTAGGTTCTGATGAAGCCAAGTAGTCTTGGTTTCTGTTGGTAGGATTCTTGCGTTTGCCTTTCACCATCTGTTGATCTCTGGTGTTAGATGATCTTGCTGTCTCTGGCTGGAGCTTGTTCCTCCTGTGGGTCTGTAAGCCTGTGTCAGTACTTCTGGGAAATCAGCTCTCTTCTGGTAAGATCTGCCATGTAGAGGGATATGGAGTCATCATCCCTCCTGACTCCTGGGGTCAGAGCAAACCTGCAGGCTGTCCACTTGCAGGAAAGGTGCAGAGAACGCTATGGATCTGCTGTCCCTCCTAGGTGTAGATAGAGGTAGAAAGTATCCTGTGCCAGCTTCCCTGCCACTTCTGAGGCCTGTGTCTCCTGGCTGGTCCTGAATCCCTGGGTTGGAGCACTCCCTGGAGGCAAACTCTCCACTTGCAGGGAAGGGGCAGAGAGGGCTGTGGGTCCCTGTCCCAGTAAAGGATCCTGTGCTGGCTGCTCTGTTGCTTCTGAGGCCTGTGTCTCTCAGCTGGTTCCACCTTAGAAAGTCACCAGAGTGAGAGAAAATGGTGATCTCACCTGAGTACCTGGGTTAAAGCACTCCCTGGAAGCAAGCTTTCTGCTTGTAGGGAAGGGGCAGAGAGGGCTGTAGATCCCTCCTAGGTGTGGACAGAGGTAGAAAGGATCCTGTGCCAGCTGCCCTGCCACTTTTGAGGCCTGTGCCTCCCGTCTGGTCCTGAGTCCCTGGGTTGGAGCACTCCCTGGAGGCAAGCCCCTCTAATTCTTTTTTTAAAAAAGATTTATTTATTATGTATACAACAGTCTGGCTGCATGTATGCCTACAGACCAGATTACTATAGTTGTTATTACTTACCTCAGTATAGATGGTTATGAGCCACTATGTGGCTGCAAACTAAACTCAGAACATATGAAAGAACAGCTAGTGCTCTTAACCTCTGAGCCCTCTTTCCAGCTCTCTAATTCTAGACCTGTGTGCTGAAGACAATTGTTTTTGTCTCTGTCTCTATGTATCTGTGCCTGCCTGGCGGTCTGTCTCTGTCTCTGTCTCTGTCTCTGTCTCTGTCTCTCTCTGTCTGTCTCTGTCTCTGTCTCTGTCTCTGTCTCTCTGTCTCTCTCTCTCTCTGTCTGTCTCTCTCTCTCTCTCCAGCCTTGAAGTTCAGAAAGATGGAATCCTAACCCATAAGTATCACTTTTTCCTAGTATTCATGTCCTTCTATTCCCTCTATGTATGTGTACATGTGCAAGTGCATGTGTGTATGTGTGTCTGTGTGAGTGTGTGTGTGTGTTAGTCTAGGGTATACAGATCAAAGAAAGCATATTTCCCAGAGATACTTAGAAATAAACGATCAACCCTAACCACGACTACCAACAACAACAAAAAGGCTGTGGAAACTGTTTCATGTTCTTCTTCCTCCACATGTGAGTGTGTAGCTGCTTGTAAATTAATACTGTGTGTTTGTTTGTGTGTGTGTGTGTGTGTGTGTGTGTGTGTGTGTGTGTGTGTGTGTGTGTGTGTGTTTCCATGGCCAAGCTAGGACCCACCAGATTTGTTTTTCAGAGATCTTATTTATTTCTTGTGCCTGCTTCCTCAGTTTCTCCTTCTCACCTGGATACTCCAGAGTCTGCTAGTTCTACCTCTCCAGACCACTTCCCTTTTTCTGTGCCAGTTGTAGGTTGCTCTAAACACCCCACACTGGCATCTACCTTCACTCCTTCTGTCACCAACTCTAAGGCCACAGCCAAACCCCCAAGTCCTTCCTCCCCAGAGACACCTAATCCAGCATTGATCCTTCCTCTAAGAGAAGTTGTTGGGGTAGATGGACTTGTCAGAGTACATGTTCCTTTCTCACTTAGTGAATGTTCTTAAATAGAAAGCAGACTTGGTTCCTATACTTCTAACTCTTCCAAGTTTAATAAAGAGTTCCAGTATAACACTCAATCTTATAACTTTACCTTCCATGATGTTCACATGATTCTTACTAATAATTTACTTGCTGATGAATGCAGATGAGTTTGGGAAGAGGCAAGATTGCATGCAGATGGAATTCATCAAACAGATGGCACATACCCAGTTGGTTTGAGACAGTGCCAGACCAGGATCCCAGGTGGAAGAGACAGGTTTATTGCATGCCTTCTGGCTGGTCTTAGAAAAGTGGCCCTAGAGCCAGTAAATTTTGAAAACTCCAAGAGGTTGTCCAGGACAAGCAGGAAAATCCATCTCAATTTTTAGAACCAATCTGGGTGCTGAAAACTCAGAATGTAAGCAATTTCTGATGGCCTACTTCTTTTCCCAAAGCTACTCTGACATAAAAGCTAAACATAAAAAACTGGAGAGTGGACCTCTAACTCCACAGGCAGAAGTCTTTGCGCTGGCCTTCCAAGTGTACCATGCAAGAGATGAAAAGTCCATAAACAAAAATATCATATGCTAGCAAAGGCTGTCCAACCAGCCCCAGCCGCCGCACCTGACTCATGGTCTTCTAAGACTCAGAGACCACCAAGTACCTGCTACAAATGTGGTTAAAAATGCCATTGGGCAATAGCCTTCCCCAACTTCTGCAAGCCAAGGGGGCCATGCCCTAGGTGCCATCAAGAGGGACATTCGGCTGTCGATTGCCCTCATGTTACGCAGAACAGAGGGACATCACTCCCAGATAATCCTCCAACTGTTCTCCTAGGCTTGGCTATGGCTGACTGAGGAGGCCTGAGCTCCCCTGACTCGACCACTGCTATCACTAGCAGGGAGTCCTGGGTAAATATTGTGGCATGTGGGCAGCCCATCTCCTTCCCCTTGGACACTGGGAGCCACTTACTCGGTCCTAACGGAGTTTTGGGGACCCACTTCTCCTTCTGGTTCTCCTATTGTTGGGATAGGAGGACATCCTTACTTCTCTCTCCAGATCCCACCACTTATTGGCATTTTTAGGGGTATACCTCTCACCCATTCCTTTTTGGTAGTGACAACATGTCCTGTCCCCTTATTGTGAAGGGATCTTCTAGCTAGTCTGGGAGCCTCTATTTTCTTTGCTCCCCACATTCGCCTAAACCCAGGCTCGCCAGCAGTTCCTCTGCTCCTTCTCCTAGCCAGGCAACCTACTAACACTACCATGTTATTTCCTTTACCAGCTTCTCAGATAGATCCCCGAGTCTGGGGTGTCCAGAACCCCTCTGTTGCTAAACACCATTCTCTTGTTTTCATCCAATTAATGGACTCTACCAGGTATATAACCCAAGCTTAATACCCTTCCTCTCTCTCTCCAGAGCCTCAGGGGACTTAAGTGTATTATTTCTGATCTCTTGAGAAAAAAACTTCCTTCACCCCACTTCTTCTCCCTTTAACACCCCTATACTAGAGGTTAAGAAGCCTAATGGTAACTATTACTTGGTTCAAGACATCAGGTGCATTAATTCTGCAGTGGTTCCTCTCCATCCTGTTGTGGCTAAGCCTTGCACACTTCTTTCCACTATCCCTTTGGGGACTTCTCATTTCTCAGTCCTAGATCTCAAGGATGCATTTTTCTCTATCCTTCTAGATGCCCAGTCACAAAACATATTTGCCTTTATCTAGACAGACCCTGATACCCACTTTTCTACCCAACTTACCTGGAGTGTTCTACCTCAGGGATTCCAGGACAGTCCACACCTATTTGGTCATACCCTGGCTTCTTCCTTACTATCTCTGTCCAAGGTTATGCTTTATGTAGATGATGTCCTTCTCTGTAGTCCTTCTCTAGAAATTAGCCAAGGTGACACCTCTGCTCTTCTAAATTTCCTCACATGGGGTCTCACATTCTAAAATCCAACTGTCCACCCCTCAGGTCACCTATTTTGGACTAACAATTACCCCAACTCACAAGAATCTGATTCAGTCTCTAATTGTTCCTTCTACAAAGGTAGAGATTTTATCATTCCTAGGAATAGCTAGGTTATTTTTTTACATTCATGGGTTCCTTCCTTTTCCCTCCTTTCTCATCCCTTATATGAAGTAGTGTTAGGCCCCACCCACAAACCTTTCAAACCTATTACCAAGCCCTTTCAAAGGCTCCAACAGGCTCTCCTTAAGGCCCCAGCATTACATCTCCTTAACCTGATTCGCCCTTTTTCCCTCTACATAACTGAAAAAGGGGGATTTGCCCTTGGTGTCTTAGGTCATCAACTGGGACCCTCTTTTGCACTTGTAGCATACTTGTCAAAAAACTAGATCTAACCATCCAGGAATGAACACCTTTTATCTGTACCTTAGCGGCCACTGAACTCCTTTCAGTGACTTTGGGTCATCTATAACTGTCTTCTCTTTTCATAACTTGTCACGGCTCCTAACTTATAAAGGTTTACAGACTCTACCTCTCTCCAGGGTTCTTTCTCTTCAGATAGCTCTAATGGAAGATTCCACACTCACCGTTCAATCATGCCCACCTCTTAATATTTCCAATCTTCTTCCTTGACCTAATACTGACCACTCCCTATCTCACTCCTGCACTGAAACTTTAGAGGAACTATTACCTCATCCTTCACACATACAGGAGGGAATATTGTCTCAGGCCATCTATACCTGGTATACAGATGGCAGCTCCTTTTTACATGAAGGGTATAGAAAAGCTGACTATGCCATAGTGTCAGACATGGAGGTGGTGGAGGCACAGGCTCTTCCTACTCACATCACTAATTAACAGGCTGAACCCATAGCCCTTACCTGCACCTTTTGACTAGCACAGGGAAAATTCCTCAACAGATTCCAAATTTGCTTTTCATATCCCCCTGTGCCACACTCCTATCTGGAAGAAGTGCAGTTTACTTACTACAAAAGGAGGATCAGTAACTAATGGAAACCAAATTATTGCCATGCTAAAGGTCTCCCATCTTCCCACAGCCATGGAATTGTCCTCTGTAGATCTCACCAGAAAGACGACGCTATTGTCTCCAAGGGAAACAACTGAGCTGACAGCTGCAGCCTGTAGGGTCCTAGACTTGTCTCATTCTCCCCAGGACATTACTCTTACACTAGAACCTACATCTCCACCTTCGTCACCTCCTGACACCCAAAAAACTCTGTCCTATCTTCACCAACTCTTTCATCCTAACAGCCAAGCATTGTCAACTCATGGTATTGTAGCATCCCTTTTTCTACTCATCAGGCTAGAGGTTCCCTTCCTGGAACTGACTGGCAACTTGACCTTACCTACATGCCCACTGTCCAACATGCCAAGTACCTCCTAGTCTTGATGGACACCTTCTCAGGATGGGTAGAGACATTTCCTACAACTAACAAAAGGGCTCAGGCAGTCTCTGATCTCCTCCTCTGAGAGATCATCCCAGGGTTTGGTGTCCCAGTTTCTCTCCAATCAGACAATGGTCCTGAATTTACTTCCCAAGTTTCTCAAATCCTATCAAATGCCCTAGATATCCCCTGACATCTTCACATTCCTTACCACCCTCAATCTTCAGGTAAGGTAGAAAGAACTAACTTCTCTGTCTTAGTCAGGGTTTCTATTCCTGAACAAACATCATGACCAAGAAGCAAGTTGGGGAGGAAAGGGTTTATTCAGCTTACTTCCATGTTGCTGTTTATCACCAGAGGAAGTCAGGACTGGAACTCATGCAGATCAGGAAACAGGAGCTGATGCAGAGGCCATGGAGAGATGTTCCTTACTGGCTTGCTTCTCTTGACTTGCTCAGCCTGCTCTCTTATAGAACCCAAGACTTCCAGCCCAGGGATGGCACCACCCACAAGGGACCCTATCCCCTTGATCACTAATTGAGAAAATGCCGTACAACTGGATCTCATGGAGGCACTTCCCCAACTGAAACTCTCTTCTCTGTGATAACTCCAGCCTGTGTCAAGTTGACACACAAAACCAGCCGGTACATGCTCTTTAAAAATAAAAATAAAAAAAAATACTCTTGTTAAGCTGTCACAGGAACTCCACCTTGATTGGGTAAAACTCCTACCTCTGGCTCTTTTCAGGTTACGAGCTCTCCCCAAGTGACCTCTCCTCATCTCACCCTCTGAACTCATGTATAGACATCCAGTCCTAACTCCTGGTCTTTCACCTAAGTGCTTTCCCCTCCAAGATCATCTACTCACCCCATTACTCTGCCACCTCCGTTTTCTCCTATGGATCTTTGCTGACCACCATCTACCTCAACCACACACTGTCTCCTGTCCACTGCCTGTCAATATTGGAGACCAAGTCCTTCTACCCTCTCTAGGTCATTGGCCCTCGCCACTCTCCCCTAGATGGCAGGGCCCTTTTAAGGTATTTCTCATGAACCCCACAATTGCTAAACTCAAGGGGCTCTCTCATTGGGTCCATCTGTCTCACCTCAAACCTTTTCATTCATCCACCTAAAAATGACTCTTCTTCATACACATCGACCCTAAGAGGACTGTGATATGTTAAGCTCCAGAGGGCATTGAGGCCACCCACCTTATCCCCAATCCCAGAAAATGAGACTCCACTCCAGCAGCTGAGCTTGACCTCACTGGATTGGACATGGGTTTCTTGTCATCCCCCTGTTGTTCATTTCCATCCAGGGTAGCCCTTGCTTACATCAGGAGATTCAAGGTTCAAGAAATCCCCACAGATAAGAAACAGTCTTTCCAAATAGGGTCAGGAAACTGTTCCATAGCCACATGGCAGGAACCAATCCAAATTGCTATCATCTCGGTATCTGTTATCTCATCTAAATATTATGATCTCTACACTTGCTTTCTCTTTGACCAGACAAAAGATTCTTGTATAAAATGGCCAGACAAATATAGGGGCTACCCATATTGGTCTTGTCAGATACATATGCTAGGATCACAGACCAATCATTTCTTCTGTCAACATTGCAAGGCACTCTTTTTCTACATAGAAGACCCATGGGATTCCAGGTGGAAGACAGGAGTTGTTGATAAGCTCTACCACAAAAATCATTCTGGGTCCCCAGTAACTACCATCCATATCCGAAGACAATATATTTCAATTGCCAAACCTCTAGATATCAGAAAAGTAGGGGAGATAATCAGACACTCCTTTGAGGTCCTTACCTCTTTGACATCACCACTCATAAATGGCAGTAACTTGTCATTTCACTTTTTGCTTCAGACCTTGACCTCAGCATACCAACTCCTTAATGTCACCAGACCTGGGTGCTTTAAAGATTGCTGGCTATGTCTACTCCCTGGAACTAACTCACTTGTCAGCATCTCCAAGTAACATTACCTCACCCTTTGTCAGCTGCCCTGACTCCAATGTTCCCTTGACTCCATACCTTACCACTATCTCTCTCTTTGGCATGGCAAACTGTTTCAAGACTTCCAGGACTCATTTGGTAGGAAAGCTGAGCTCCCTAGACTGCAGTAGAAACATAATCCTTGATATATCATCTCTGCCACAATGCCCTGCAGTCCAAAGCACATCAATTCTTTGTGGTACTTAGGTATATCATCACCTACCCGCCAGCTGGTCAGGAATTTGCATGTTGGTACTCCTTTTCCTTGAACTTGGAGTAATCCAGGGAAATGAGCCTCTGCCAATCCCAGTTGTAGATATAATAGCTGCCCAGCATAAGAGGGAAGTCCAAGTCATGCCACTCTTGGTCGCTATGGGACTAGCCATGGGTGTTGGTACTGAAGTTGCAGGGATAACAACCTCCATGACCCATTATAATACATTCACTTCCCAGTTTAAAAGCAATCTTCAAGAAATGTCTGAAACTGTGCTTACTATCCAAAAACAGGTCCATTCTTTGGCAGCCATCGTGCTGCAGAAGCATTGGGGGGCTAGATATCCTGACAGCTAATGAAGGTGGTCTTTGCCTGTTCCTCCAAGAAAGGATGCTCTTTCTACATCAACCAATTCAGAATAGTAAGAAATAAAATCCAGGAGCTACAGTCAGACATAAAAAATTTCAGAGACTGTGAGACTTCCAGCTCTGGGATTTTCGAGAATCCTATATGGAATTTTATACTCCCTTTGTTAGCTCCTCTCCTAGTCATCTTTCTGGTGTTATTATTTGCTCCCTGCCTCATTAATCTTGTTTCTATGTTTCTTCAACAACAAATACAAAAAATTTCTAACCAAACTATTAATCAGTTTCTGTTCCAGGGTTAACAGCCACTGCCGACAGAAGAGCCTCTGTCCACAGAGGAACATTTACCAAGTAGATCCTGATGGTGAAATCCAGCTACCCCTACATTGACGACACCCTTAGACAGCAGGAAGTAGCTTAAGAGACACAATGCCCTTGTTCCCTTTTCATCATCGACTTCCTCCTCCCTTTTCCTTTCCTTCTCTCTATAATAACAAGAAGGGAGGTATGTTGGCATCGTGGCCTCCAAAACCGATGACATCACATAGTCGGGCCTCATAGACCTGTTCCCAAAGCAAGAGCCACCATATTTCCAGAATCCATTGGGCTCACCTTCCACCTTTACCTATGACCACATGTCACCACCCATATATATATGGGGAACATACCAATCTTTCTCTCCCATCTTCTCTTTCTGTCACCATCCCATTTCTCTGTCTCCAAATAAAACCTCTTACACATGGAACTGTGTGGGCCTAGTGTGTGCTGTGTCCAGATGCGAGCTGCTATTCTAACACATCACTTATTCCACACTTGTGTTTCCTGGTGCTCCTCTGTTTTTTTGTTTTGTTTCGTTTTGTTTTAATAAGAGCTCCTGAACTTCTACTGGTCTGTGTCTGTTTTGTCCTCGTCTTTCTGCCATGTGCCTCCTAAGTGCTCTACTATTTTCCCCTTGTAGTGCTTTTTTTTTAATTTTATTTTATTTTATTTTTGTAGTAGTGTTCTGTTGGCTGCTTTTTCCTGTGTTACCATGCTCTTTCTCACTGAGCCATCTCGCCAACCCATTTTGTTTTTTTAATATGTTTTAAAAATTGTTTTTTTTTATAGTTTAAGTATGTGGTTGACCAGTTCTCCTTTTGATTAAAAGATGAGTCAATCCCTAATGTCAGAAAAATGGGCCAGCAGAGGACTTGTTTTGTTTTGTTTTGTTTGGCTGGGGTTCTTTTTCTTTTTTCTTTTTCCTTTTCCTTAAAATTATGGGGTTCACTGAACAGTGGTGGCACACTCCTTCAATCCCAGCACTTGGGAGGCAGAATCAGGCAGATTTCTGAGTTTGAAGCCAACTTGGTCTACAGAGTGAGTTCCAGAACAGCCACAGCTCTACAGAGAAACCCTGTCTCAAAAAAAAAAAATATGGGGTTGACGAGTTGTCTCTTTTATTAAAATTAAAAGCATTAAATGGCAGGTTGATGTTTTAACTTTTATGTTTTCTTCCCTTAACGAAAAGGAGTTCAACTGACAAAAGGAGGGGTTTTTTCTTCTTATTAAAACATGAGTAACTTGTAAATAGTTGCCTGTAATTTTAACAAGTGCATAGAACAAAGGAATTTCTATACACTAGCAGACTTTTTTTTTTTAAAAAAAATTAAATGATATAATGAGATCAACCAGTTGGCCCCTTTTCATTTTTCATTTGAAATAGGACCAATTCATTGGCTGGTTTGGGATGTTTCTTTTGTTTCTGATTTGGGTGTTTGTGGGGCTCTTGATCAGGTATCTATCTCTTTTCCTCTCAACAGAATTGATGAATGTTACAGTAAGATGGCTAGATTTTTGTAATTATTACTTTTCTTATTCTGAGAAAAAAAATAATGTATTTGGCTACATTTATACTGTTTTATTTCTACTTCTCTTTGTTTTTGTCTCTTCCTTTCTTCCTTTCTCTCCCTTTCTTTCTCCTCTTCCTCTTTCTTTCTTTCTTTCTTTCCAGATAAGTTCAACCAATCCATCCTGCCTTCCATTTTTGGGGGGTCCATTATGGGCTCTGATCTATTTATCTATGTATCTGTTTTGGTATCTGTTTATTTTGTAACTCTAGCTGTCTTATCTGTCTTTATTTAATTTTCCAGGGATGGCTGTGTTGTGGAACACACACACACCATAGTGGGGAGGGGAGAGGGGAGCAGTCATGGAAGAGGAGGTAGGCATTGCATTGGGAAGCATTGTCTGAGAAATGTGAGGAAAATGTTAGTGAACCAGAGGGTTTGAACCTCAAGTCATGTAATGTTCCTTAAAATTTAGAAAAGTTTTGAAAGGTGATATTTATTTTTTCTTCTTCCACTTGTTTTCACTACTTAGACCAGGCTGGCAGGGTATCAGCCTTTGTGAGCTTGCTTTTGTTTTGTTTTGTTTTCTCTTCTTTTCTCTTTGCTTTGCTTTCCTTAACAAACATATTTTTGGTTTTGGTTTTGCTTGCTTGCTTGTTTGATTGACTTGACATTACATAATATAGTTTTCCTTTCTATCCATGCAGGGTTCCCAGAATGCCCTTTGAGAATCAAATGGAAGGCCAGAACCAAAGTCTTTTCGATAAAGCACCGCAACTATATACTTGCTTGTTTGGACCAACTGGCTCTCTTCCCAAGGCATGGATCATCCCAGCATGGGAAGACAGCCTTCCCCTCTCCCTTCCTTTTGACCCATTTCCCCTCTAAACTGTCCACTTAATAAAATAAAATAAAATAAGTGAAGTTTATAGTTATTTACTTGTTTAAGCTACCAAAATTCTCCCTCAACACCTCTCCCTACTCCCCCCCCCCCCCCCCCCCCCCCCGCAATCCACTGTCTCCTTGTGGGACTGGGGACTGGCACATCTCTGTCTTCCTGTCTATGAACTATTTGCTTCCACATCCACATTGCTCCAGCACAACCTAGCTCTTTGGAAATGGTAATGGAATTGATAACACACGCTAACCGAAAGAGGAAGACTCCACACACTTGCTCACTCTCACCCAGCCTTGCACTGCCAGCTCAGGGATATCTAAGGCTGAATCTGGACAGTTTTTACAAGAATTGGTATTTCTAATTTTTAAAAAGGATATTATTTATTATTATTTATATGAGTACACTGCAGCTGTCTTCTGACACACACAAGAAGAGTGCATCAGGATCCCATGACAGATGGTTGTGAGCCACCATGTGGTTGCTGGGAATTGAACTCAGGCCCTCTGGAAGAGCAGTCAGTGCTCTTAACTGCTGAGCCATCTCTCCAGCCTAAGATTTCTAATTAATGTTTAGGTAAATAAAGATTGTGAAGAAATTGAGCATCTTAAAGCCCTAGGCATGTGTGTCCCCTCCTATTTTATTATTTATTTATTTATTTATTTATTTATTTATTTATTTATACATCAAAGTTTGGGTCTTAATGAAGTAAGCAAGAACAACCTGAAGGATGGATGAATTTGTAAGTAAGGCTTACCCTACACAATTTACCTGAAGCTTAAAGGACTGAGTGTCTGGGACTGCCCTGAGAGCAGATATATATATATATATATATATATATATATATATATATATATATATATATATATGTTGGAAAGTGTACCTAGTATTGATGGATGATGACGCATATAACTGTATAGGTGGATCCCCTTTTTCTTAACCTCAATAGCAAACTGGGACAGAATTGCACACTACCTAGCTAGCTGGGAGTGATTTGATATGCAGAGAAGGAACAGTTTCAGTCAGTCAGTAACGTATTATTGTCAGGGTTTTTTGGGGGGGACGGGGCTTGGGAGGCCTTTTTATGGTAGAAATTGTATTTTCTACCATAAATTCTAATCATAATTTCCCATCCTAAAGCTCCTCCTAGATCCTTCCTCCCCATCCACACAGTTCTACCCGGGGCCTGCCCTTAGGTTTGCCATTGTCAACTGGAGATGACTTCAGTGCTAGTGACTTTGGACTTGTCTCCATTTTCCCCCCTCAGAGCTGCTGCAGGCTGGCCCTGGGTTTTGAAACAACAGCAACAACAAGAACAAAAATTTAAAGTGGGCAACAACTAACTAAACATAAAGAGGCTGTTGGCTCCTCTTTGGAGATAGTACTTTGTAAAACTTCCTTAATAAACCAAAGTCAAATCCAAACTACACAAAGGAGGGCATTATAACAAATTATGAATGCTTCAGTATATGGAAAATATTTTTTCCTTTGTTTTCTTTTTTTAAAAATTCAGCTGGTCCTGGTGGTGCACACACCCTTTACCCAGCACTACTCATTCAAAAGAATTTTTCCTCTCACAGACCAGCTCTGATTGAATGTTACAATTAAGAATTCTCTTTCCTTCCTCCCTCCCTCCCTACCTCCTTCCCTTTCCTTCCTTCCTTCCTTCCTCCTGGGATCTGAGAGTCTTGTTACTGAGCTCATAATAAAGACATTTGTGTGTTTGCATTGCAGTAGGCTCCTTGCCAGTTTTCGCGGTCCCTGTGACTTGGGTATAACATCTTGGTACATTGGGTGGGAATCCCAAGACTCCCCAGGACTCACAACTGAACGGTTGGTCGAAAGGCAGGCTGGTAAGATGTGTCATTGTTGTCCTTTGTGTCAGTGCCTTACTTTTCATATTGTGACTTTTTGCCTTGGTTTTTGGATTTTTCTTTGAGTCTTCATGGAGGGCGATGACTAAAGCTAACTTGGAATCTTGGTACAGTAGACCCTCTGCAGAATTGTAATCACGGGGGCTTGGGAAATTTTCTTTCCTGGTATTGTGTGCCTCTGGTCTTAATTGCTGGGAAGGTTAGAGCCATCCCCCTGCCTCAGCTCCATAATCCCCACCATTTCCCTGCCTCAGCTCCGGCCCACCCGCTAAACTCCTACTCATTTCTGAGCCATATCTGGGGCAGGAACAGGGGGAGGGTTAGATAAAGTGGGGTGGTGACTGACAGGAGCCAGGTCCCGCCCTCTGTCACAGTAACTGACAGGGTTGAGTGATAGGAGTCCCGCCCTCTGTTACACTGACAGCAGAAATGAAACCCCAGAGCGCATGTGTTTTCAGCCCCCTCAGCGAGTGGGCACTACTGCGCATGCCCGTCCTCCTGATTGTGGGAAAGGCCTTTGAGCTTGGCAGTGCGCGTGCGTGCAGGACTCCTTGTTTTCCCCTCAGTCCCACCGTCCTTCTCGGCGCTTCGGAGGCCCCGCGTCTCTCAGGAGACTGTGCGGCTACTCCGCTGGACTGGAGAGCAACCCCGCTAGTGGTTGCTGTGTGATGAAGCAAGTCCATGCTGTCACAGGCCACCCGAGTCTCACGGCCGGCGGGCCTGCCCAGTCGTTTGTGTCGTTCCCGCTGTGGCTCCTGACGTTCTCCCCACAGGCCTTATTCATCTGCGCGACCACCTTGTTTTGGTCGCGGCTGGTGACGCCATCACCGCTCGCCGGGTTTGGATTCCATGGCAGCCGAGTCTGTTTTGAAACCCTTGACTTGACAGCAGTCACCTTGTTATCCTTGTGGTTGGCGATGACGCAATCACAGAGCGGTCCCCGGGTCGGTTTGGACCCCGCGACGCATGACACAATAGTGCTACCGTGTAACAGCGGGGTGGCTTTCATACCTGGGCCCAGGTCCGTCAGCACCGCCTCTTTGCTGTGGTCGCGCCTTGCGACGCAATCGCTGCGCGACCGCCTTTGGCACGGTGCGAGCTGGTCACTTTGGTAGCGCCATCACCTTATTTTAGTCACAGCCCTAACATCGTCACTCGGCGTTCTGTTTTGTTTTGGTCGCCGCCTTGTGATGCCATCACGCAGCGCCGAAACACGTCCCTAGTGTCAGAGCGCGGGTTTTAAGCCGCTGCTACCAGCGGTTGTCAGTGGTCCTCGCGTCCATCCTTGTGTCTGTGGGCGTGTCCCGGGTCCTCGGGCCCGTCTGCCGGCCAGTCCGGCCTCTCCGCCACCCGCCACGCCGCCCGGGAAGCCACCGCAGCTGCAGATGAAGGTGGACCAGCTGTTTCTCCGCCGGCGCAACGATCCCAATACACAGTTCGCGCTGCCCGACTGGGTGCTGCGCATCCAGGACTCGATCACCCGTGGCCCCGTGATACCAACCCCTGAGAGCCCCGACCTCGCTACCCTTGACCTCTCCAACCGTGAACCTGCCACTCGTGACCCCGTGTCTCCCGACTCCACCACCCACGAACTCGCGACACCGCACCATGCGACCCCTGATCCAGCCTGCGCACTGCCCCTCCGCGCCCTCGCCTGCGCCCGAACAACGGGAGGCACACGGAGGATGACAAGACCTAGAGAGGTGAGTGACAATGGGGAAGCCTGGGCCGAAGCCTGTGACATGACAGGGGAACACCTGAAGTCAGGGAGAAGACCTGGCTGGTTGGTGGGAGAGGGGGCAGAACATGGAGTGGCAATGGGGAGGGCCCAAGGCTGTGAGAGGGAGGAAGATAGGCGGGTCCTGTCTGGGTCAAAGGGCAGTGTTGTGATAGCTGACAGAGTCGGGGTCACAAGGAAATGAAGATGTCATGTTGGAGTCACAGGTTAGGGTTCACGTGTGTTATTGGAGTCACGGGTGAGGACCTAGCCTCGGGCATAATCCCGGTGATCCCTGACCTCTCCATCATGGCCATGCCACCCTCTGCGCCCCATGGATCCCGCTGAGCGCCGCCCCGGTGCCCCGGGGTCTCTGACCTCTGCTGTGCACCGCTCTAGGAGCGCATAGCAGGCCCTGCGACCCTTCCCTCTGCTGGGACCCTGAAGACCCTGCAGTGCTGCAGGCGCTGGTGGAGCTGGTCTGGGGTTGCAACTGGTTCCCATCCTGGTTCCAGAAGTGGCTGCGGGACTTCTGGCAGGCGTGAAGGTGGGGGGCAGGGCGAGGTCACTGGTGTCATAGTGCGGTTTCGTGAATGCCACGTGTGGGCTCCATTTTTCCTGTAGGTACCTGAGTGGCAATGGTTAGGGGGCGTGGCCACGTCGGGCTTGTGACCTCGAGGGGTCACAGGCTAGAAGGAGGGGGAGAGAGGCAGGCAAACCCTGATAGCTGCAACCCAACCAGCACACCTGAGAGTGACCCGGAAGAGGACTGAGGGGCTGAAGAGCCTGCTGGCTGCACTTCTGAAGGTCCTGAGTTCAAATCACAGCAACCACAGGTTGGCTCATAACTATCTGTAATGAGATCTGACGCCCCCTTCTGGTTCATCGAAAGACAGCTACAGTCTATTTACATAAAATTAATAAATCTTCAAAAAAAAAAAAGCCTGCTCTGAAGGGTCACACTCATAGTGCCAGCCCCAGAGAAGCTGCTTTGGCCCAAGTCTAAAAATACACACTCTAATATCTTGGCTAGGGTTGGGTGCTGGGGCAGAGCCACAGCTGCTCCAGGGCAGGATGGGGTGTGGGTGACAGTGACCAGAGGAGTCAGGAGTGGCCTGAATCTGCCTATGACCCGGGGACCTCTTGACCCTG
>NW_022196914.1:35929220-35930484 GCF_008632895.1 Mastomys coucha | reverse complement strand
CCCCCCCCCCCCGACTCAGCCACAACTCCATCTCCCTCTTGTGGTGGCAAGGGCTCCTGTAATTGATATGGTTAGCTCATTGGTTTGGGGTTTTTACAACTTTCTCATTTATTACTGTCTCTGTGTCATAACTGTCTTAAGTTCTCAACATTTCAGAGTGACAGTCATCTGAAGGAGCCTTAAATGAAGGTGTGTGCCTTCATTAGAATGGCTGCTTTCTAAGTCTGTTAGAGGTAGTGTTGATGATTGATTCGGGAAGGCTCTTCGACTGAGGGTGGCAATATTCCTAAGCAAGTGGGCTTGGGCTGGATGAAGCTAGGTGAGTATGAGACAGTGACCTGGCAAGTGAGCAAGCCAGGAAACAGTGTTTGTCCTTCATTTTTCCTTTCATTTTCTGCCTTTAGTTTCTATTCTAAGCTCCCAGAATGATGAACTGTGATCTGACAGAACCATGTACAACAACCATTTATTACCTGAGATGCTTTTACTCAGAGGATTCAATCACAACAGCAGAGTAGCAAGGTAGAAAGATAACAACCAAAAGAAATGGTATCAAAATGAGATTTTGTTGTTGGACAGAAACTATGTTCTTTTTTGAAGGAATGTGGAAAATATCAGACAATTAGATGGCAAAAGTCATAGACATGGAGCTTAATCAGTTGTTCTCACAGGACCTAGAAGATTGGAGTGTTGACAGTAATGCAGCCAGAGGAAGTTGAGGTCATAGGATGTCAGTGGAAAATAGACTTTGTGAGAAATTTAGCTAGAGGTCATTTGTGTGATATTTTGGCCAAAATCTTTCTTACTCAGCTTTTGCCCTGAGGTATTGAGTAGGGCAAAATTTAAAAACTATGGGCTAATTTGTATATTTTGACTCTAATTTATATGTATTTCTTCAGTTTTCCTATGTATTTATTTATTCAATATACAATCCAATCATTACCCCCTTCCCATTCTACTTTGCACAGTCCCTCATCCCTGACTCCTTTTTATCTCCCCAGGGAGGATGGGAACCACTTGAATATCCCTCAACCTTAGCATGCCAACTATCTGCAGTTTAGGTACATCTACTCCTAATGAGGTTAGACAAGGAAGCCATGTTAGGGGAACAGTTTGATAGGCAGCAGCTTAAGGGGAATACCCCACTCCAATTGTTGTGAGATCCTTGTGAAGACTGAATAGCACATGTACTACACGTATGGTGGGGGCCTCAGTCCATCCTATGTATGACCTTTGGTTGGTAGCTCAGTCTCTGAGAGTCTCC
>NW_022196914.1:35766868-35784479 GCF_008632895.1 Mastomys coucha | reverse complement strand
TTCAATTTCCTTCTTCAGAGACTTGAAGTTCTTGTCATACAGATCTTTCTCTTACTTAGTTAGAGTCACAGTTAGTAAGGTATTTTATATTACTTGTGACTATTATGAAGGTTGTTGTTTTCTTAATTTCGTTATCAGCCTGTTTATACTTTGTATAGAGGAAGGCCACTGATTTACTTGAGTTAATTTTATATCCAGCTCCTTTGCTGAAATTTTTTTCACCAGGTTTAGAATATCTCTGGTGGAATTTTTGTGGTCACTTAAGTATACTATCATATTATCTGCAAATAGTGATGTTTTGATTTCTTCCTTTCAAATCTGTATCCCTGTTTGTTGTCTAATTGCTTTGGCTAGGATGTTGAGTACTGTATTTGAACAGATAGGGAGAGAGTGGACAGCCTTGTCTAGTCCCTGATTTTGGTGGGATTGCTTCAAGTTTCTCTCCATTTAGTTTGATGTTGGCTACTGGTTTGCTGTATACTGGTTTTACTATGTTTAGTTATAGGTCTTGAATTTCTGATCATTCCAAGACTTTTATCATGAAGGGGTGTTGGATTTTTTCAAATGCTTTCTCAGCATCTAATGAAATGATTATATGGTTTTTTTCTTTGAGTTTGTTTATGTAGTGAATTACATTGATGGATTTCCATATATTAAACCATCCCTGCATCCCTGGGATGAAGCCTACTTGATCATGATGGATGATTGTTTTGATGTGTTCTGGATTCGGTTTGCAAGAATTTTATTCAGTATTTTTGCATCGATATTCATAAGGGAAATTGGTTTGAAGTTCTCTTTCTTTGTTGTGTCCTTGTGTGGTTTATGTATCAGAGTAATTGTGGCTTCATAGAACAAATTGGGTAAAGTATCTTCTGTTTTTGCTTTGTGGAATAGTTTGAGGAGTATTGGTATTAGGTCTTCTTTGAAGGTCTAATAAAACTCTGGTTCTGGGCATTTTTTGGTTGAGAGACTGTTAATGACTGTTTCTATTTTCTTAGGGGATATGGGACTGTTTAGATATTTTACCCGATCTTGATTTAACTTTAGCACCTAGTATCTGTCTAGACAATTGTCCATTTCATCCATGTTTTCCAGTTTTATTTAGTATAGGCATTTGTAGTAGAATCTCATATTTTTTTTTTGGGATTTCCTCAGTTTCTGTTATCTTTCCCTTTTCATTTCTGATTTTGTTAATTAGGATACTGTCTCTGTGCCCTCTAGTTAGTCTGCTAAGGGTTTATCTCTTTTGTTGATTTTCTCAAAGAACCAGCTCTTGGTTTGGTTAATTCCTTGTATAGTTCTTTTTATTTCCACTTGTTGATTTCAGCCCCGAGTTTGATTATTTTCTGCCATCTACTCCTCTTGGGTGAATTTGCTTCCTTTTGTTCTAGAGCTTTCAGGTGTGCTGTCACGATGCTAGTGTATGCTCTCTCCAGTTTCTTTTTGGAGACACCCAGAGCTATGAGTTTTCCTCTTAGGACTGTTTTCATTGTGTCCCATAAGATTGGGTATGTGTTGTGGCTTCATTTTCATTAAACTCTAAACATCTATGGTAATTGAGAGTTTTGCTGGGTATAGTAGCCTGGGCTGGCATTTGTGTTCTTGTAGGGTCTGTATGACATCTGCCCAGGATCTAGCTTTTATAGTCTCTGGTGAGAAGTCTGTATGACATCTGCCCAGGACCTAGCTTTTATAGTCTCTGGTGAGAAGTCTGTTGTAATTCTGATAGGCCTGCCTTTATATGTTACTTGACCCTTTTCCCTTACTGCTTTTAAAATTCTTTGTTTAGTGCATTTGGTGTTTTGATTATTATGTGATGGAAGGAATTTTTTTTCTGGTCCAGTCTATTTGAAGTTCTATAGATTTCTTGTCTATTCATGGGCATCTCTTTCTTTAGGTTAGGGAAGTTTTATTCTATAATTTTGTTGAAGATATTTACTGGCCCTTTAAGTTGGAAATCTTCACTCTCTTCTATACCTATTATTTTTAGGTTTCATCTTCTCATTGTTTACTGGATTTGCTGGATGTTTTGGGTTAGGAACTTTTTGAATTTGCATTTTCTTTGACTGCAATGAATGTAATGGAATAAAAATATCTATGTTAATGATAAGTATTACAAATGTAAAGATTATCTTTTTTTTTCTTTTTCTTTTTTCTTTCTTTTTTTTTTTTTTTTTTTTTTTTTTTTTTTTTTTTTTTTTTTTTTTTTTTTTTTTTTGAGACAGGGTTTCTCTGTATAGTTCTGGCTGTCCTAGAACTCACTTTGTAGACCAGGCTGGCCTCGAACTCAGAAATCCACCTGCCTCTGCCTCCCAAGTGCTGGGATTAAAGGCGTGTGCCACCATTGCCTGGTTTAAGATTATCATTTTTATTAATACCTCACCATTTATTCACCAGGAACAAAACCCTATAAATGTGAAGAATGTTACAAGACCTTTGTTCGGAATTCACTCTTTATTCAACACCAGAGAGTGAAAAACCCTACAAATGTGAACAATGTGGCAAAGCTTTTAGTTGTTCTTCAAGCCTTGCCCACATCAAAGAATTCACACTGGAGAGAAACCCTACAAATGTGAACAATGTGGTCAGGCTTTTAATGTTCTTCTCACCTGTATAAGCATCAGAGAATTCACACTAGTGAGAAACCGTATAAATGCACAGAATGTGGCAAAGCTTTTAACTGGTCTTCAAGTCTTACCCAGCATCAAAGAATTCACACTGGAGAGAAACCCTACAAATGTGAAGAATGTGGCTGGTCCTTTAACTGTTCTTCTCCCCTGTATAGGCACCAGAGTATTCACACAGGGGGGCGGGGAACTTTACAAATGCAAAGAATGTGGCACAGCCTATAACTGTTCTTCATACCTTAATTATCATCAGATACTTCATACTGGAGATAAACCCCACAAATGTAGAGAATGTGGCAAAGCCTTTATCATGCATGGTCTCTTATCTTACTCGACACCAGAGAATTCATTCTGGAAAAAATCCCTATAAATGTAAAGAATGTGGCAAAGCTTTTAGTAACTGTTCAGCTCTAATTCAACATCAAAGAATTCCTACTAGAGAAAAACCCTACAAATGCAGAGAATGTGGTAAGCCTTATAGTTCAAGCCTTACTCATCACCGAAGAATTCACACTGGAAAGAAATCTTACGAGTGCAAAGAATGTGGCAAGGTCTTTAACTCTTCTTCACACCTTAATTATCATCACAGAATTCATACTGGAGAGAAACCCTATAAATGTGAAGAACGTAGCAAAGCATTTAATAATTGCTCAGCTCTTAGTCAATACCAAAGAATCCATACTGGAGAGAAACCCTACAAGTGTGAAAAATGTGGACAGGGCTTTAACCATTCTTCAAGCCTTAAACAACACCAAAGGATTCATACTAGAGAAAAACTCTACAACTGTGAAGATTCTGGCAAAGCCTTTAATAATAGTGAAGCCCTTCTTCAATACCATAGAATCTATATGTGCTAAGAGTAACCCTATAAATGCAGGCAATGTGTTTAACAGTTGTTTTATGCTTCTGCAACGTCAAAATTTTATATATAAGAGAAACCCTACAAATTAAAATATGTGTCAAATCCTTTATTTATGCCATAATCAATGACCAGGGATTTTGTATTGGTCAGAAACCTTGCAAGTAGAAATAACGGTGCACAGCCTTTAACTGAAGCTTGGTCTTCATTAACCATCAGTGAATTCATATTAAATAGAAACTTTATACACGTAATGACTAGGAGGGATTTAGTCTAATATTCATTCCTCAGAAAAGCAAAATACTTAAACTACAAAAATATGTAGTTTTTTATGTAAATAAAAAAATAAGCAAGTCTTTCTTCATACCTCAGATCTTACTGAATATAAGGAAATTATTATCAGACAAATCCAGTGAATATATAGAATGTCACAAAAACTTAAGGACTTGGTTATAATTTACAGGGCATCATTAATTGATATCATGTAAAGAAGTATCACAGACTTCAAAATCTTGCAGATAACTTATCTCTGTAAGAATATCAATGTATTATAAAGTTGAATTTACTATATGGTCTCACTTTTCAAACTAAATGAAGAACAGACCTCAAATTATTATATCAAAAGAACAAAACTGGTTTGGAGAGTTATTTTCTTCCAGAGGCCATATGTTAGATTTTGAAGTGTAGTTGTTTTAATAAATAGAGTGTTTCTTAATGTATTATCATTGTTGTATATTGGATGACATACAATTCTATCACAAATAAAAGTATTCCACTTTACTCAAGGATACAGACAGCAGATTTTAATTCTATATTGCTGGCGATTAGTGAAATGACTAGCCATTCTTTGACCAGTATTAATATTCTTCAAATAATTTGGAAGTTACTGTTCTATATGACACAATATTTTTTCAAAATTTTTTAATTACTTAGAAATTTTTTGTTCCTTCCTTTCCTATTCTTTCTCTTCCCCGAATACCTCTGATATAGTCCCTTCCCTCCTTACACGATTTTATGTTCTTTCTTTCTCTCAAAAAGGAAAAAAACAAAAAACAAAAAACAAAAAACAAAACTTGGAAGTTTTTAAAATAAAAATCACTTTTTCTAACCAACTGTAGAAGTAAAAAACCATCCGTATAGATTAACACTCACAAGCCCTTGCCCAGACTGCACAGAAATCATCACATAGGGAAGGTATGAAGGATCCTTTATAGAAACCTTTAACAAAGTTTTACAAGTCATTGGCATTCTTGGAGGAAGTGTGTCACTGTGGGGGTGGGCTTTGAGACCCTCTTCTCACTGTCTGGAAGACAACAGTCTTCTCCTGTTTGCCTTTGGGGGCGTGTCAGGATACCAGCTGCCCAGTTCAGTAACGTCAGGTTACCAAACATGAATCAGCAGCAGTGGTACAGTCCAATAGAAACAGCCAGGCCTCCTCCCAATCTCCCAATTGGCACGAGTCAGCAGGAGCAACCAAAACCAGAGGGACACCTAGAGATGTTCTCTGCTATGCTTCTCTCAACAAAATGAAGATCAGCGAAGAAGTGAGATCAATGAAATGTTACAAGCCTAGCTATGCAAGCACTCTGTTACTATTAGCTGAGTCCTATTTACTCCTTCCAAACATCACACGTCCTCTCATGGATCTTTCCTCAGCAAAACACCACATGAGTCTGCATCACATGACCCAAACAGAAACCTCCACTTCAGCTACTCATACTTCAGTAGATAATCTTACACCTATACACACATTGGCAATGCTGGAACATATTAAATTGGGAGGAAATAGTAGAGATAGGGTCGGAGTAGAAGAGGAATTGGGGCAGAGGGAATGAGGACTGGATCAAAACACATATGAATGTACAAGAATCTCATAATTTTTTAAAGAAAAGAAATAATCACAAAATTTTCACAAATTCTCTTGGCTCAACTTTCTTTCATGCCAAGTAAGATAAAAATAGAAACATTCAGGGGTTTTATGTATGGGAAGTCAGATGATTGAATTCATATTTTAACAGGGAAACATTGCTTATATTGATGCAGCAGCAACCAGAGAGAGAGTTTTGTAAGTCAAAACTTACTTGAATTGGGAAGAAATGCTAATTGTTCTTTAAATATTATTGTAAAGAGAAATGGCAAGGTGGCTTAGGAATTAAGCTCAAAAGAGTTTTCTTAGATTGGTATGGGGTACATCCCTATAATACCAGCACTTGGAAGGCAGAGTCAGGAGGATCAGGGGTTCATATTTATATGGCAAGTTCTAGACTACCCTGAGCTACATGAAATTCTGTATCAAAATAGAGAGTGAGAGAAAGAGCGATATTTCTCTTCAAGTTGAATGCTGGAGACTAGGTTTCACTTGCAATCAGAAATATGACATCATCAGAAGTTACAGACAAAAAAAGATCATGAGCTTTGCAATACAACTTTATTTGAGAAGCAATCATAATGAGAATCAATACAAAAGCAAGCTTTATTGCATAAGCAGATATGTGATGTCAAATTATCCAGTTCAGGGCCAACAAGGTGGTTTTGTAGGCACATTTGTTTGCTGCCTGACAACCAGAGTTAGATCCCCAGAACTCACATTATAAAAGGACAGAATTACGTCATGCAAGCTGTCCTCTGACCTCCATATGCATACTGTGGCACACATATGCCTGTGCTTGTGTACACACACATACACATGTACATACACCAATGAGTGTAATAGTTTAAGTATCCATTTCACTTGTGAAATTCCATAAGCATGGCAGGAAATTCAAGGTACTCATGGAACATGTAAAAATTATATAATTCACTATATATACTAATATTTCCAAACACATTTCAAAGTGATCATACAGTAGTGAATTTAGACATAGATCAGTAATAACCTAGTCACATGTACTTCAAAGTTTAGGTATAAACTTTGGTATCACTAGTATTATTTAGCAGACATGGTAATACTTCAGAGGCCACGATTGGGGAGGCGGCAAGGAGTGACATTAGGGCAAAGTCCTGTCATGGATTACCTTTCATATAGATCCTACACACCTAGCAGTGCTTGCCCTGTGGCAGCATATTCCCATATCTGTCCATGGCAGAGTCTCTGGGAGAGATAAGGCTCTGTATCAGGAGGAAGTCAAAGAAGGTCATACAGGAAAACTGGGGTACACCTGAGGACAGGACACTTACCTGGAATGGCTACTGTCCACCTCCTACCTCTCCCTCTCGCTCTTTCTCCATTATGACTCTTCTATAAAGCTGGCACCATGGGGACCTATGAGCTGCCTAGTCCAGGTGATAGGGATGATGAAAGGGCAGGATCTAACCATTCAATACCTTAGCATAGGTAGGTATTGAACCTATAGGCTGTGAACCCACAGCCCATAGGCTGTAAGCCTATTTATTTGCAGCATCACCTTTGCTAGTCCATCTCTCCCCACCCCTTTTTAAATTAGTTTTCTCTAACTGAGTGTCACTGGAAATACATATCACATTTATTTTTAGATTTATTTATTTTATGTATGCAAGTACACTGTCACTCTCTTCAGACACACCAGAAGAGGGCATTGGATCCCATTACAGATGGTCATTGAGTCACTATGTGGTTGCTGGGAATTGAACTCAGGACCTCTGGAAGAGCATTCAGTGCTCTTAACCGCTGAGCCATCTCTCCAGCCTTTTCAGTGAAATTGTTTCTCCCTCTTCTGCAAAGAAGGATCTTGGGGATAAGAGATGGTGCAGCTTCATGGCCAGTATTCTTAAAATAAGAAAAGAGTTGTCTGAGATACCTACCCCACAATCCTGGCCCTCGAATTCCTGACTCTTAGGTTGAGGAAAAAGAAGGGTTTTACCCAAAGACCACTGTTTCATCCATCCACATGCAGCTTAGGATTTTGCTTCCATCGGGTCTTTTGACTGGGATAGGCCCCAGCTGGGCAGAATATCCATTTGTATTGTAAGCCTTAGGCTACTTGTGCAAATATCTAGAGCTTAGCCTCTTAGTGGTCCCACTTCGGACAACAAAACCAAGCAGCTCTGCTTTCATCAGCAGGGTGCCATAAGACAGACAGATGCCTCCAGTTACAGCCAAATTGGTACCTAAGGACCAAAATAGCAGTCAGATGACCACAAGGGCCAGTTTACCACTTTCTGTCCTGAGCCCAGAAGCAGCAGCAGCTAAAAATAGTCACAAAACCCACACACTTCGGGAAGAACAGCAGGGACAGCCGTTCTGACCAGAGGCACGATGAGGTCGCTTCGTTTCATTTCTGCTGAAGCTTTAGTGTCTCACCCCCAGCTGGTCCAGGAGAACCTGAACAATATAGCCTACAACCTCTACCCACTTCTGTTCAAGGCCAGTTACCTGCTGGAGCAGGCAGATGTAACCCGTGCTCTGCTGAGTCACTGGCCGCTAGAGGAGTTCCGGCTGGCTGTGCTACTGAGGCCAAACACTGACCACCCTGAAGACCTGCGTGATCGTACCTGCAAGGCCTGCCTGGAGGCCTGTATGCAGGGCATAGCTGACCATGTGCTGAAAAGTGGGAGCAACCGCCTTCGGGTAGCTGATTTCACCGGCATCCAGGACGTACAGGTGCAGCAGTGTCCTTGTGGGAGGGCACTAGGAAGGTGGGGCCGTACCAAGGTGCTGGCCAGGACCTGCTGCCAGCTCCAAGGACAGCCCTGTACAGCTGGGCACCCCATTGAAGTCTTTGCTGACCTCTTTGTCACAGAAGGCAACTTTGACATGGTGGTGCAGGCCCTGAAGCCATCATCAGGCCCAGCCCCTCTGCACGTCTGTTGCCCTTCACTCCGGGCAGACAGCCTGAGCCCTGGGCAGCTCCTACAAGTGCTTGGCCTGGCTGGGCCAGGCAACCTTAGAAAGTTGGAGGTAGTACACAATGTACGGTTGCATGCTGGCCACGTGCAGCAGCTGCTGGCCCAGGTGGGCTTCCCTCAGCTGACCTCACTCACCTTGCCCACCAAGGCCTTCGATGCTCCCCCAACCTGTGCCCCAAATCCAGAGGGCGAGGATCTCCTTCTTACCTCTATTGCCTGGGAACTCAGTCAGATGAACCAGCTCACTGAGCTAAGTGTAGCTTTCTCTACACTGACTGGGAAGATCCAAACGTTGCTTAGGTAAGTCTCAGATAATTGGGTACTGGGTCTGGTAAAGCATGCTGGAATCACTGAAGAGTAGGGATAGGGATAGGATCTGTTTACACAATGTTTTCTGGGAATGTGTTGGTCAGACCAGCAAGAGTTAAGAGCCATTAGGAATGAATCAGAACACTGAATCAGTTTGGAAGATGCCTTTCAATTAACAAAACTCGGGCATGGGGCTTGCCCATAATCCCAGTGCTCAGAAGGCATAGCTAGTAGCTTTTGAGGTCAGCTACAAAGAGGGGCCTTATTTCAACAAACAAAAACAAGGGCTGAGAGTATAGGGTACTTGAGTGCTAAAGCACTAGTAGTGTTGGGTTGGAATGGCAGCTTGCATCCAGACAGACCACACCAGGCCAATGCAGTTCCACGTGGCAGAGGTTTATTGGAAGTGGGGTGGGGTGGGGTGGACGGAGACAAAGGGAGAAAAGAGAGAAAGAAGGGGCAAAGGTCAGGAAGGGTCTACCTTTTATTTAGGCTCACAGGTAAGGGTGGGAAGTGGACTTTGGGAATGTATATGATTGCTATGGCAACAGATGTGCACATCCCTATCGCCTACGGGTGACATCACTGGGTTCGGAGGCAATCTGCCAAGCAGATACCAACAAGCAGGACCCTAGTTTTAGTTCTCAGCATCAGAGAGGGAGGGTGGGGGTAGAAGGAAGAAGACATAAGAGGGAAGAGGGAGTTAACTAGAAAGCAAACAACACAGAAGTCACAACCAGACCTTCTACCGACTAGTGCTGTATAACGGAATTACCCAATATTTAGTGTCTTAAAACATTTTCCCAGGATAGGGATGGGAAGGTAACTTAGCATAGTGAGAACGTGGTCAGCTGTTAGGTGGATTGTCTCACCTGAAATCCTGGTACTGCTATCTCCTCCTCAGCAACTGTACTGTGATAGAGGGCAGGAGGGTAGCTGCCAGGGGATTTCATGTGGAGAGTACTGTCCCAGTAATAGGTAATCACGTATGGGTAAGCAATGGAGAGGCAGCAAGAACAGGATAGCAGGGACAGAACATGTCCCCACCACATACTGCCTTGTTTAACAAGGGCAGTGAAGGGGGTGTTCCCAGAAAGGTCCAGGGTGCCAGAAAATGTAATCTCATGAACCCTGGGTGGGTGAGTTATTCCAGATGTACCTCCCCCTAGGTGATACTGGATGAATAGTGAATTCAGGATTACGGAGCCCATATTCAGGCTGCTGGACTTCCTTCCCAGCCCTGAATACTATATTGGTCCTATTGTCATCAGAGTGCAGTACTCTCTCAAGCTAATTCTATCTTTTACTGTTCTCACAGTCAATATTCTGATGGTTCTGAGATCATGTGCATAACTTCCCTACCTAATTTGAATTGAAAGGTGGTTTTGGTAGTCAAAATTGAACCATAATTTTAGGTTCAATTACTGTCTGTTCAACAGGCCAAGCAGCTGCAGACTTCTAGAAGAAACGTGACTATCCCATTTCATAAGCTATTTTGATTCTTTGAAATTTGCTTTTAAAATATCATTCTTAACTCATATGTCAATGTGAAATGAAGTCAGCTGGAGTTTCTGGCAGGCTGCAGTCAGTGATCTCTAAGGTAGAAAAGTGGTTAGATTGTTCACCTCCACCAAAACTCCGGCTCACCCGAGACCCTCATAACGTTTGTGATGTTTTTGCCTACCTCACAGCCCCTTGAAGACCCCACTCAGAGTGTTGGACCTAGCCAACTGTGCCCTTAATCATGACGACATGTCCTTCTTAGCAGACTGTAACCACACTGCCCACTTGGAGGTGCTGGACCTCAGTGGACACAACTTGGTACATTTGTACCCTTCTACCTTCTTCAGGCTGCTGAGCCAGGCTGCCCAAACACTGAGAGTGCTCACCCTAGAGGAGTGCAACATCACAGATAGCCATGTTAATATGATGATCCTGGGCCTCAGCCCTTGCAGCCAGCTCCAGCAGTTCAAGTTCCTTGGGAACCCATTGTCGGGCAGTGCTCTCCGGCGCCTTTTTACTGCACTCTGCGAACTCCCTAGGCTGCGCCACATTGAGTTCCCAGTGCCAAAGGACTGCTACCCTGAGGGTGCTATCTACCCCCAGGATGAGCTGTCAGTGTCCAAATTCGACCAACAAAAATATGACACGATTGCAGAGGATCTGCAAGCAGTACTGCTTCGAGCTAACCGGGAGGATATCCAGGCCTCCACCCCACTTTTTGGAAGTTTTGATCCAGACATTCACGAAACCAGCAATGAACTTGGTACTTTCTTGCTGCAAGCTTTCAAAACTGCTTTGGAAAACTTTTCCAGAGCACTTGAACAAATGGAGTAGGTCCTGGAATCATACTGTAAGAGGCTGTGCATCTCCAGGGCCCTCAGGTCACTCCTGGACCAGAAGCGGGTTGAAGCCTGCTCAACCATATGTCACCAGCAGCAACACTGCCACAAGATTTCCTTAGAGAAAACTGCAGGCATACTTATTACATGCTCTAAGAGGAAGCCATGAGTTGCTCCTGTGTGTTAGAGCACAGCAGATCCTAAAGCAGAGAGGAAGTCACCTCAAACCAAGATAGGAGGTGGAGAATGTGATTACCAGCGTAGTGGGAGCAGGGTCAACCACCTAGCTCTGATGCTGTGAGGGGGAGAAATGAGAAAATTCATCACAGAAAACGTATAGAAGCAGCAGCCCATAAAAAATAGACACTGAAAATAATAGTGAAGCAGACCCCGTGCTAGCAGTTTAGTTATGTTCTATCTGCTATTCATTTTATCAGATGACATCTGCCTACACAGAAATGTGGGGGATGGGGGCAATGATCAATTTTCGATCTATGGCTGTTTTGGCTTTGTTTCCAACTGAAGCAGATTTTTACTGTCTTTTGGTGACTGAGGACATCTAGTCGCCGAAATATGCCCAATGTTTCTTGGCATACTCTGATCCTGTTTTCTGCTCAGAGTTCAGACCCTAAGACAGGAATGTCCAACCTGAACATTATATGCAGCCACATGTGACAGAGGATAGCTATGAATGTAGCCCATTACAAAGTTGTAAACTTACTGAAGACACTGAGATGATTTTTTGAAATTTGTTGTGACTCAGTTTTCAAGAATGAACTTTGTAGATGCTAACATATCTATAATGCATGCAATCACTGCCCCTCAGAATGGCTGAGGCCTGGCCCTTTGCAACTCCTTTGAGAAAAAAATCATCACACAAGAAAGACTTGTTTAGACTTCATTTCCATTATTTGCTTTGCCAAAGTACTACTGTAATTAAATGCTAATAAAATAAGAGTGTGGCTTAACTTATGTACAGTTTATTTAATTATCTAAATTTTAAAACTTAAGGGTATGAAAATAATTCTTTTGTGACTGAAGTAAAAAACTTAGCTCTATAACCACCTGTGTACCAATCAAGGCACTTGACTTCCATTTGTAGTTCTTCTCCATGTGACTCCTCTCAGGTACCTCCCATTTCAAGACCTCCTGTGATACCTCCTCTCACAGGTACACCATCCCAGATCCTCCCATACCATCTCTACTCCCAAGGTGTGTCTCCATACCAGGTACTTCCACTTGACCCTGAACAGCAATAAAATATGCTATCTTCAGTTTAAAAAGACAGGAAGAAGACTTAGGATGGAAGGCAGCCATGCCACAGACTCAAACAGTTGATGTGATTCCCACGGAAAGTGTCTCATTTTAAAAGATAAACCTTAGAGAAAGCCATGAAGTGGTCTGTCCGAGATCATATGGGCAAATCAGTGGAGTAACAGAAATTAGAACCTATACCCTTCAAGGATCTAATGAACTAGGAAACATGAGCTAAAAAAACTGTTTCTTAGATACACTAGAAAAAAAATAACTTCTCAAAATACTGGTAATACAGCAGAAAAGCATGGTAAATATCTATTGACAAGAGCTGTAATTACCTGGCTTTGCTTCGGAGAGCCTGCTGTCAACTATGTCAAGATGGTTCTGAGAACTTCCTGTGGAATGTGAAGCATGAGCCAAGTACTCCTCAACCATTCTATAACTGAACTGTTTTCTGGGTAAGTATTTTCAAGTTTGCCATCTCTCTACACAGAAAGATATGCACAGGGTGGAATATAGGATCTGAACACAAGGTAACCACTTTGTTCACTTCCTGCATGGCCACTGACAAATAACCACACACAGGCTCCTACATCTGTAAATCAAACACCCAACCCAGATCCACTCCCACAAAATACTACCTATGACCTAGACAGATTGCTTTCTCCACATCAAGGCTCTGGATCCCATCCTCTGTAAAATAAGGCTATGTGGAAAAGTTCACTTAACAGACTTCATAGTGCATCCTTACACAAGGCTAGTCCATAATAAGTATCTAGATGCTGGGAGTTCCCAGTGCTGGTAACTAGCAAGGGTGGTTCACCATACCTAAACTGCTTACAGACTGTGAGTGACCTCTACCACTTGCCTTCCTGTGGGAATGGAACTGGTGCCAAGGGTCACATGAACAGCCCTCACGCTATCAAAATCTTGACAGTCTCCAGTGAGCTTTCCTGGGAACTTGTCATGTTTCTAGTCATATCCCTAAACTAAATGCTGTGATTCCACAGTGTAACCCTTGGTGGCTCTATCTGGCTCCCTCTAGACTCTTCTACATGCCTGTTCTCTGCTGATTTTATCTTTCTTGCTATCACAAATCTTAGTCCTGAGGGGCAACCATAGGTAGAGTCTTAAAAACTATGGCAAATCATAGAACCTGGGTATCTTGAGAGATTACCATTTACAAAATAGTAGTACTTAGCTCATAAAACCAGAGTAAGGATTATATAAGTTATGTACAAATGGTCAATTCATATAAGCTGTATGTAAATGAGTTATAAGTACTTATCAAGACATGCAAAATTATCAACCCAAGAGTGTAATACACACTTGTAATCACAGCACGTGGGAGCCTGAGGCAGGAAGGCTGCACATGAGGCCCACCTGAGCTATGCAGAAGATTGTCTCAAAAGAATAGTAAAGAGTCACACTAAAAGCAACACTATTACCTTTAAATAACAAATATTATTAACTGCATATCATTGCTAATAAACAACATGCTTACTGAATACAGGACCAGCTCAATTCTAAATATTCACTGGGGTACCAGCTGGGCATAAGAAATCTTTGGTGGGGATTTTTTTTGTTTTTGTTTTTTGGTGGGGAGATGTTCCAAATGAGATAAATCTTGGTAATATAACTACCATATTACTCAACAACTCCTACATGAAATCAGGAAAGGGAGAACAATTATTAGAGAGGTAAAAACTGACAGAACATTTCTTGAGTAAGAATATATATAGTATTTTTTCCCCTAGAACTAAAATATATAGTTGTACTTGTTTTGCTAAATATTAGCAGCTCAAAAATGTCTCAAAAAAAGTATTTCTAATAGCTGCACAGCATCATAGAAAAACATTATCTGCTAAGGCTCTACTGCACTGCTCAAAGGGTGCTCACAAAGGATAGCTTTCTGGGTCACTTCTGGTGGCAAAGGAACAGAGTAAATATTAGAGACTCCAGAATGCAGACTGCCATGGTGAATGACCCCCTCTGGCTTTGAGTTTCATTTCATTCTTATTTTTCTAATATGACCTTCTCTACTTTCTTAAATTTTTTAAGTTCAACAAGTAGTTCCCAATATTTAAGATACATCCACATGAGCTTCCCATTTTGACGTTTGTTGGTATTCCAGACATCTCCACAATGCTTATCATGCTTAAATATGTCAGATAAGCCAGCTGCCATTTCTAGGTCAGCAGCCACTGGATCAACAGATGTGCGCACCAGTAAGTTCTTCTCCAGCTCTAGCCGTGCACTACGGGGAAGAATCAGGCTGCAGTAGATATTTTGGCGTTCCTCGAGAGCTTCTCCCACCTCTTTCAGCACAAGCTGGGCTTTCCTCTGCCAGTCATCCTCTTCTTGCAGGCAGCTCAAATAGACACTTCTCAGAGGCTGAAGCCGGCTTTTTTCTTGCTTTATCTGAGCCCGTTCCTGTTCTAGAAGCTTCTTTTCTTCTGCCAACTTACGCCCCTGGGAGATAAGAGCCTCTCGAAAACTAGTTGTTCTGTTTTGCTCTTTTTCCAGTTCCAAAGACAGCTGAGCGACAGCGCGCCGATGTTCTGAGATCACAGCATGGTACTTAGCTTCAAGATCCTGTTGGAAAGCAGCTGTTCTCTGATGATATGCTTTCCTTGCTTTTTCTATTTCTTTTTGGGATTCCCTAGACCAAATCCAGCCTGACATAAATAAAAAAGATGAGGAAGACACATGAAGAGACATAACTAAAATCCTATGACTACTTAAAGGAAATATGTAACACAGTAATGACAGTATTTCAGTAAAAGCCTAAAAATTCAAAGGTGCCAAGACATTAAACACTTTGTAGATAATAAAATTGGCAAAGTTCTTATCCTAAAATCAGACCAGTGCTGGGCACTTAAAGCAGCACATACGATGTTCTTCTTTAGGGTCTAATATTCATGGCTGGAAAAACTTACCACTGTTTCCTTTACTTATGTGCTCTGCCTCAGTGCTCCATGACTTATTGCCAATGTTTAAAAAATTAATATGGATGGGCTTCAAATATTGTTGGAAGCCCACTTATGATCTGTATATAGCTTAAGCCTGGTGGGTTTGCTGCTAGGTGAAGAAGTTCAACCTTAGGTTGGACTTAGTAGCAAGTGCTTGTAATCTCAGTACTTGGTAGGCTGAGCGAGAGGAAGATTCCAAGCCCTAGCCTGGACATCCAAGCTGTACAGGTGTCAGAGCAAAAACAAAAACAAAAACAAAAAAGTCATACCAAAGCAGATTTAGTGTTATCTGAGGAAGACTTTCAGACAGCCACATAACTTGAAACCTACAGTTAAATAACATTCTGAACCAATAGGTTCCCAGATAAGTGGTTATCAGGTTTCAGAGGAAAGTGTGGCTATGAAGTAACAGGTGTCCCTTCAAAATGTCATGATATCTTGACAAACACAAGACCCTGAGTCCCACGGTGAGTCTGCATGAAGTAACCACTAGGAAAACTGAGTAAACAATATTATCTCTCTGTGTCACTTTTCACAATTGTATGTGGTCTACAGTAGTCTTAAAATTGTCTCTTTTGGCCGGGTGGTGGCGGCGCATGCCTTTAATCCTAGCACCTGGGAGGCAGAGGCAGGTGGATTTCTGAGTTCGAGGCCAGCCTGGTCTACAGAGTGAGTCCCAGGACAGACAGGGCTACACGGAGAAACTCTGTCTCAAAAAAACAACCAAACAAAGCAAAACAGAACCAAAAAAAAAAAAACCCAAAAACAAAAAACAAAAAAAAATTGTCTCTTTTGACTAAACTGAGTTGTACTAAGTGATTAAGCTTGGTATACCAGACACTTCACTTTTTAGATCTAAGACAGTTTCTTTACTACGTAAGAGAAGAGAAGGTAAGGGAGAGAGAGGGGGATGAGAGAGGAAAGGGAAAATGAACAGAGAGATAGGGAATGAGAAGGCACAGCAGAGACAAGGAGATATAAGCCTGTCAAAATACCAGACAGTTTTCAAAGTAAACACAACTTTATCAGTTTCTGAATTATATTAAAAGTTAGAAGATTTGGGGCTAGATGTAGCTCAGTGATAGAGTTCTTGTCTAGCATATACAAAGTCCCTGGCTTGATCATCAGAACCACAAAAGAAAGGAAGAAAAGAGGAAGGAAGGAAGAAAGAATGAAAGAGGGAAGGAAGGATGGGAAAAGAGGAAGAAGTAGGGGTAGGGGATTGGTTGTGAAATTTAAATCATCAGAATAAAAGGAGATTCTCATCCATCAGTGGGTGTTAGTCAAGTAAGGAATTCATCTGCTGTCACTTCAAGATCATGATGAAGGCTAGTTGATACTTGCATGTTGTAATACACCTTCTCAAACATGTAGTAACTTACTTGTAGAGAATCCTTATAATAATGCAAAGTTAAAAATTTACCTCTGGTTTAGGCTGTCCTGGCATATACCTATAGTGTCGACAATTGAGAAGCTGAGGCATGAGGATTGTGAGTTTGAGGCCAGTAGAGTGAGACCCTGATTTGAAGTAACAAAAACCCAACAGTTATCCCTGAATACATTATTTAACCAAGATAGTCAATACAGAAACATAAAACATTCTTCAATCCTTCTTAGTACAAAAGTTATCAACTTGAACATACATAAAGGAAAAGCATGAATTTGGGAGTTGTGAGTTGGTATTAAAGCTACATGCAAGTCTGAAAAATTCATGGAAAATGACAGGGCCTCTCATCGTCTCTAAGCTAACTCAATCACGCAAAGTGACTAATGCCACTGATGAATGAGAATCCGCTTATAATAGTTATGTGATTTTTAAGGCTTCCAAGCTACTCAAAGAACCACAGCAGTAGACGCCTTTTTATGCTAGACAGTGCACTGAGAGAGGAAGACAGGCAGGAGCCTTTAGACGGCACCCTCTGGAATGGTCCTGGACTGGTTGCAGGAAATGCTCAGATCTCCCCACTTACTCTATGGCAAACTTCTGAACTGAGAAATTCAGGCACATAAAAAGCTACTGTACAGGAATGATCACTATACATATGGGACAGTATTTGCTTTTGATTTACTGAATTATCAGTTCTCATATTCTCAGATAACAACCAGGACCACAAGACATGAAGAAATGTAAGTTCTACATCAGTGATATATCCCCATCACAGGTGGAGGTATACTTCACTTGAGTTATGCCTCCCACACTACACTGTGACTTCTTGAAATCACATAGGATGTGATGCTGTGCAGCACATAAAGCTGAAAAATATTTTCTTGACTAGAATGTATATAGATTGTATAATCATAATAGCCATACTCTTCCTTTCATATAATTAGTATCTTTTTCATTTTCTTCAAGGTATAGCTCTGAGAGAGAGAGGGAGACGGGGGGGGAAGAGAGAGGAATAGAGAGAGATAGAGAGAGAG